>NC_139347.1:70288146-70338146 GCF_055883805.1 Amblyomma maculatum | reverse complement strand
TGTAACCAATCCTTGAGAGTGTTAGTCAGCGCCGGCGGGGGACGTGGAACGTCCTGTGATATCGTAAGCGCCACGTGTTACAGCGAGGAGGGTGGGAGCTGCAATAACCCTCTTACGCTGCCCATGACGTCAAGGCCGGCAAATCGCAAGTTAGCTAAAAATGCCGCTAATCCAACATGGCAGCAGCGCTTTTAGACACAACTGCGAAAAATTCCCCAGAGTCACGAGGAATTTCGGAAACTTAGCGGGCTTGTATATGCCTGAAGAAAAGGGTTTTGTTAGCAGCGTATACTGTTTTCTGCGATCGGTGAAATGTATCGCAGACATATGCAATGCGATTATTCTGTTCAGTTTCCCTCTTTTTTTATCAGTCTGTGAGATCTGCACCAAGGCGGCGTTAATTAATGGGTTAATAGCTCTACTCTCTTCCACGTCAGTTCAGTGCCCCCCCCCCCCCCCCGCCCATATACCTTGACGGCATGGTCATCGTTTACATAAGTTTCGGAACACCAAGAAAACAAGAAAGCGCAGGCAAAAATGCGCCGATAAAGTATTAATTGAAGTCATCCGTCTCAATAAATGTATACGGACACACAGGGTACAACTCACCCTACTATTGGTCGGAGTGAGAATTGATTCTCTTTCTTTTTATTTTCGCAATTATTATGGCATTCGTCGTTCATCAAAAGAAGCATGTTCTGACGAGAAAATAGGACAATTGAACTTAAAAATGTTCAGCCCACTCGATTCATACCCACGAAGTATTTACCGAAATCGACAGGTTGCCACCGTTGCAGTGTAAACGGCGGCGCGTGCATTTTACTTATGGAACTGGCCGCTGATATCAACAGCTTTATTTTGTTTTTCTTTTTGGTATTTTCCAGCTTGTAGCAGTTATGCTCTTGGTGCGAATGATCTTTTCGGGATTAGAACGTGTTGTATAGAGCTTTATTTATAAAGACCAATTTCTATTCGTTGTCTGTTTCCTCTTTAAGATATCAATTCAGCGTTCAGATGGTGTGTTGT
Organism: Amblyomma maculatum; assembly: GCF_055883805.1. Taxonomy (NCBI): domain Eukaryota; kingdom Metazoa; phylum Arthropoda; class Arachnida; order Ixodida; family Ixodidae; genus Amblyomma; species Amblyomma maculatum. The sequence continues at coordinate 70,337,120 of NC_139347.1, read as the reverse complement.
AGGCTTCCCTAGGCGGCACTTTAGACGCTCACGCTGTCTTCCACTTTATTTATCTACTGGATGATTTTAAAGCGGGAAATTCCGCTTCTTGACGGGCCTCACTTGATGGGCACTCAGGCGTTAGCGCCTCATGACTTTTCAAGGCTCAGGTATTGTTCACACTGGCGGTGGAAGTGGGCAAGTTATTTTTACGATGAGGAAGAAATTCCCCGGTATGTCGCCACAGTTAGCCAATGACGGAAATAAGTTGTTTGCTCGCGCAAACAAAATAGCGTTTTCTTTGGAAACACATCGTTCGCCGGTGGGGTCATCTCCAGCAGACAGAATGTACAGTCACAGCAGGGTAGTAAAGAGACCAGGCAGGCTCTGCCTCCCACACGGCTTCGGGTGGCGGTTGGAAGGAGAAATAAACGCTCTGGGTCATCCTGTTTGTCCGCGTAAATTTCACCATTTCCGCGTAATGTGTGCCCGTAGCAGTTTCTTGTCGTGGTGTTTTAGCTCAGCAGCAATGTAGGCGGGAATACGCCTGTATGCATTAATACGATAGCGTTATATAGACCTTCCGATCGGAAAGAGATCAGCAGGTTTTGACGGGACGATAATTCCCATTGGCTGAAGCGGTCTGTGACGTCACAAATTAGTTGTCGGTGTCGACAAATCTCATCGGCTGAAAAAGTCTGTGCCGGTTCTTTCTTCTTTTACAGACTCAAGCAAAGCGTTTTCGAGCTAATGACAATGTAGTACGCATATCGTACGCGCTTTATAATGGTCAAGACAATATCCGACCGCCACTTCTGTTGTCTCTTCTCCCTTGTCTTTATACAACCTGGCAGAGAACGATTTCTCAAGACAAGGGTTTCGGATTCCACAGGAAAAAGCTCGTTTGGCAGGTAGCTTAGGCACACCCAATAGCAGTCTAGGCATATTAGTTCCCATAGGATGGGCAAAGTTTAATGCTACTACCAAAGTACTTCAATACTTGTACTTTGCTACTACCGTCCTGGCGGTCAGTTGGACGGTACACAGAGTACCCCTAGAAGTCCCTGTCCATCGAGGACGTCTGTGAAATAAGTGCAGATATTCAGACAATCTCTACGCTGTTTCGATTATCAGTTTTGTGAACCCTCATTTTAGACCATTGCCTCAAAATAACCTACAGTTATTAGTTTACATATTGGTTACGAGCAGCCGACAGCCACATTATATAATGACTCACAAGGTAAAGTACGTAAAGAAAGCATTGACGTAGTTCAAACAACTCCATAAGAAACTTGCTGACATTTCTGAATAAACTAGACACCTTCACGACGTGATTGCGGGTGGGGAGAGAGTCTTCGAAATAAAACGGAGCCGTGCCTCGCCCACAGCTACCTGCACCTTGAGGAGGGAGTCAGATTGATTACGAAACGCTTATGCTTCTACTGTACGTTGATATACCGGATGCTGTTGCGAAAAAAAAAGGAGGGGGGGGGGGGGGGAGGGGAGGGGAGGGGGTGAAACTTGTCAGTCATGGCAATACTTTTTCTAGCCACCTATTTAGACAACTGTTATGTCATGTGCTCTCTTAATGAAGATTTCAATTAGATTTGACGTAAAAAAAAAAAAGAACGCTTGGTTTCTTCCCGATTTGAGTAAGATCGATTGGGGTTTCCTTTTTGAAACCTCTGCGGTAACTTAGGGGCTACGATGCTCGACGCCTGATCCCGATTCACGAGGACGAAACATTTTCGGTTCTGGCCGCGGCGCCGGTGTTTTAATGGAGGCGAAATGCAAGGCACCCGTGTACTGTGCGGTGTTAAAGAGGTGGTCGAAATGACTGCCGTCCTACAGTACACGCTATCCCTTACAGCGGACGTCCCTTTAAGACGGTAAGCGCCGTAAACCAAGCGATTAACCCTTCTTTATTTATTAGCGCAACCTAAACCACACATATACCTGTCGAATGATGTCTTCTGTTGTTGTTCTGTCGAGGTTTATAAAGCGTTTTTAGCTAACCGGAAGAAGGAATTCTGCACCGCTTTATAACTCCATAAACAAGCGCACGCGATTTGCATACAGGCGTGGTGGGGTACTGGGCCCAGAGTGACGCCTACACACAAATGACTGCGACCTCTGCGTGAGGGCACGGAGGAATCTTTTATTGTCTCTGACGAGCGACCTGTTATGAAGACGTCAAGATTATGAGCGGCGGCGCGATTTGGGCCGGGGCCAACTCGCCGTCGCAACAAACAAAAACACCCCCCGCGGGCCTGTGGACGCACGCTTTGGCGCTAGCTCCTGGCCACGCGTCTTTAGCGCTCCTGCCAATTTCGTGCCGAGGAACAAAGGGCCCGCTTTGTCGGATGGCCGCCGCTTTTGTGGGCGAAGCAACGCTCGGCTGTCGGAGGGTGTTGTGAGCGTGTCTGTGGGTGCGAGCCCACACTCACATGCCCGAGTGTTGGGACCAGGGGTGGGCATTTGACCTCAAAAACCTCGACCTCACCTCAAACTCAAAAAATATTTGCCGACCTCACTCAACCTCAACCTCATCAATTGAGGTTGAGGTCCCCAAGGCGACCTCACCTCACTTTTCAGGTGACCATTGGCGACCTCACTCAACCTCACCTCAAACTCAAAATGTGAGGTTGAGGTCGGACGCTCGACCCTAAAAAAAAAAATAAAAATAAATAAAATAAATAAATAAAAAAGAATCTATAAATTAAACCGTAACTTAAAGCAAATATACATTTCTCAGTAATCCTGGAGTATATAGGCAAGCCAGAATTTCGTCGTATGAAGGCTGTATTTTAATCCTAATTTTATACAACAATTAATATCCCGGATAAAAGCAGAAAAACTCTGGAGACTACATGTCCAACTCTGCACTAAAGTGGCAATCCTTTCCCCCCTCCTCGCCTACCCTTTTGTGGTCGGTTTCATTCTAAGGCCTACATTGGTACCACGTTACTACGCATAGGCCCATAGTGCAATAGAGTTTATCCCATTCTCCCACGTGAATAAGATTCGTATTAGAAATAAAACAAACCATGCAGTTCTTACTACATACTGAAAAGACAAATGCTGTTGACCTTAGTGACGATGACAACAGTGACGATATGCTCATTTTCTTAATTCGAAAAAAAAAATTGATGATTGCCAAGCTTTTTTTTTAATACACTGTGCATTGTCGTGCGAGAGAATACATTAAATTAGGAAAAAAAATAGGGATACAGTCGTGCCTCGTTAGTATGGACGCTTTGGTTTCCGACCAAAACTGTCCATAAAGCGAGTCATCCATAATGACGAATCATGAATAAAAGCGAAAAGTATATAATTGAGAAAGCATTTACAAATTATGGTTGCTTTTTTAATTAAATTTGTAATTAAAACAGCCGAGCTGTCGATGCTACCCCCCTTCTCCATGAATCCGTCCACCCGAAACGTCATGTCTGTTCTTAAACCTTGTCAGCCATCCTCTTGAGTAGCTGAAGTCAGTAATGCCTTGACAGAGCGTAGAATAATATTTCTCAGTAAACATCACCCTGTTTTACTGAACAAAACATTCCGTAAGTCATCACAGGTAAAACCTATCAAGACGGAGGAGAAGGAACGGTACGCACCCATAATGTTGCCGACGCAGCGAGCCTTTTTTTAAGCATTTCGTCGCTCACGACAGCACCATTCGCGCGCACATTCCCGAACCACATTAACAAGGATGACTCCATTTCTTCGAACTGTGCTGGGCGCTGTCGGACTGTGGCTGACGCTGCGATTCCGACGTTGAGCCATTTATCGGAGTCCTCTAGTAGAGATGCTACCGTGGACCTGGCCAGGCTGGATTCACTGAGATGGCTTTTGCCGCTTGTATTCACAGATTTCCCGCTTCGCGCCTAAGTTCAGCTCCGTTCTTTTGCGTTTAACTCCCGCCATGCCAAAAGTCAGACTAAAGTTGAGGGTTACAGGCTCCTGATTCTTTGCACTCTTTTTGCCTAGTTAACCTCCCTGCCTTTCCGTTCTTCTGATTCTCTCTTTTTTGCCTTGTACTGTTTCTGTAAGGAAGCGAGTCAAGTTGGTGGAGGGGTATCGAACAGCCCTTTCCTGTGCCGTTTGCATGTGTTCCTATGAAACAAACACTGCAAAGCTGAAGTACAGTTTAAAACGACGGCTAGCCGACGTCGAAGAGCTCAGACCTTGTCAAGGCCGCATCGCTGACTCAAGACGAAACCGACCTGCGGACCGCCCGGAGTGCAAAATGTGGCAGTTCGGCAGCCCAACAGTGACGAAAACCAGAAGCATGAGAAGGAAGGGCGTCCAGACCGGACGCCCGGTCCTAGTTGCATGCTTGTCGCTTTCTTTTGTCGCTTTACTTCGTGAGTGTATCTTAACCCTGGCCGAAAAGCGTTAACGGCTTCATGGAACACACTTTGCGTCCTGGGATAGAAAAACTTCAGTTCCCACCCCCACTTTTGGCGCTTGTCTTTCTTCCTATTATTTCTTTCTTACGCTTTTACCCGGCCTCTCTGTTCGCGTTTAACAGAATTTATGGCGACCACGTGTTACTGTTTTCCCGACTGCGGCCTTTCGTTGCGGCGCTGCCGCTGCACCCAGAAATCTCCCGGCTCCCTCCTTTCGCGGGTCTTTCTTAGCTGACCCTCGGTTTGCTGTGTACGTTCGTTTCCACTCTTACGCCCCCCCCCCCCCCCCCCCCCCCTTCCCCTTCCTAAAACGACGACCCGCCCGCTTTGGTTCTTTCCAACTCCACAGGACTCGTTCAGGCATCCGGCCGTATCGGCTGTCGCATAGGTTCCCGGCCTGCGCACCCTTTTTTAACTTGCGTTCGGACTCCCCTGCTTCTTTCTAACGATGTCCATATTAACGAGACAAAAATGCATGGGCCGGGTGGGCTGTGTGCATTCTTCCCCTGTCCATTGCTCAGACAGCGAGTTTCCTTATTAACGAGGGATAAATACATTGAAAACGTTTCGCCCCAGAAAAACTGTCTATAATTCGGGTCGTCCATATTAACGGATGTTATATTAGCGGGGCACGAATTTTCCATAACAGCCACTCATGAAACGACTTGTCGTGAAGAGTAAATCCCCAACAAAACAAAAGAGGAAAAGATAGCCACACACCAAATAATCATAAAACTCGGCCAACGCCGAGCAAACCTTCAGAAAATTGCACAGAGGAATGCTGTTTATGGTAAGAGGTCCCAACCGGCCACTGCTAGGTGTTTATAATTCTGTGATCCTGTGGCGTATTGCAAGAATTGGCAAGATTGCTTCTTTGAACACCACGCTTACATTGAAAAATTACAAGGGTCGGAACTGCTAGAAAAGAGGGTTAAACATGAACCACTTTGCTGTTGCGAACATCGGCTCGCCCGTCAAATTTCGCCGGATCAAAATGTACAACTCCACCCACCTCAAAAAAAAAAAAAAAAAGAGAGAGAAAAAGAAAACGATATAAATACTTGTGCGTTCTAACAGAATACTGGATACCATTTCGCCAACAAGTCTGGAACGAGCTTGTTTGTGGTATTCACTTGTTTTTCTTTAACGACTGAACTAATACATTGCACGGTGGTGTCTCCGAAGCTGCTTCGCCGCATGCACCGTAGGTGCATCGAGATAACTTGTTTCCCTGTTAGCGTCGTTACAGCACATAAACGTAAAATAAAGACAAGAACAACAGAAAGGAGGCGAGCAAGCAGCCAGGAGGGACCGCGTTCCCTGCTGTGCACGCGCTTCTCCCTTCGCCGTTTATCACTAGGCATCTGGTTTTGCTCATGCGGTGAATGCCGAATTGTCACCAATACACACCAAAGGCAGTGGGGTATGTGTGTCAGCTCCGCTTTCAGAGACTACATCGCGCTTTCCAATAGTTGCAAAAAAAAAGATAAAAACTAAATGACCGCGCCGGTAAGTGGAAAGGAGGGTTTTGCTATGGGCCTCTGAAAAGATGCCAAAGAAAGAGCCAAATGTGAGGGAAGAAGTCTGTTCTCTGATCGGCAGTGCACGAACGTAAATATCATACAAGAAAATATATATAAAGAAATACCATGTTGACGAAAGTAATAACAAATGTCGCACATTAAAAACAGAAGAAAACTGCGCTTCCCAGAGCGTAAAGAAGGCTCGAGACATCGACTTAGTACTGCATTCCTCAGTGCTAGCATGTCATTCGTTTCATTCACATATATCTAAATTGATTTTTAAAGAAAAAACGAATGTCTGAAACTATTATTCCAACATTTGACCACAAAAATTTTCATCCGATAGATGTGTCCGCCTCTAGCAGACGGCAGCACAAAGGAGACACGCTCAGTTTGACACACCAATTCATCCGTCTAGACACCAAAATGTTGAGCCGGAAACCATCTCAATACTTTTTAGCTCATAAAAACATTAGGAGAACGCTTTTCTCTTCCTTTTTTTTATGAACCTAAATAAGAGATTTAAAGAGAGACCTGAAATTATGAAGTTAGGAATCCCTTACTCTCCTCCTTTCTCATACATTGCTTATTTTCACTAGAATTTGAGAGATAAACAAAGGGCCTTAGCGGTGCAAAAACTTTTTTTTTTTCATTGGGGCTTTACTGCACGCCAGCCCCATATAATTCTTTTTTCTGTTTATCTAGGCAAATGTTTAACTTGCACAGGCTTCTTTCCTGTATACCAGCTGCGTCTTATAAGCTGTGCCATCCGTTTCAGCCTCTTGCATGTTTTACCGATTTATTGGTTATACAAGAAACGCTAATACCTTCATCCCATTGCAGTGGTTCGGGGTCACCTATGAATCTGTTAGAAGGAACAAGCAGCACACGACCAAAGAGAGGTTATTCTGGAGATTATAAGAATATAAATTTACAGGACCGGAATATAGAACGATGGCGTACAATTCGAAAGGGAGGACCTAGATTAAATGCTCAGACGGCATTGTGCCGGTTTTTCTGGTTTGTTCATGTTTGCCTTTTTTTATCTGTCAGTATCACGTTCTCTAGTAATTTCGCTGCACCATTTTCTGTTAAGTTTCCGTGTAATGTACAGCGAGATCCTTCATCCAATGTAAGGCAGCAGCCGTGACGTCAGCACCTGGAAACGGGCATGCATGCACACGACAACAGTTCTGCTTCGCCCCGTATGCGCAAACGACAATTTGCTTCGCTTTTTAGTTTACTTGTTTGTTTGCGGCATTCGACAAAAGCACCGCGGGTCAGAATGAGTTATGTGCTTTGCGCGCTCCTGAGTATTTGAGCCGGCGGCAAGCATCGGCACAAACAAGTCAGAGGAAACGGGGGTGGCGGACAGGGGGCACGAGGAGTTCGTGAAGTAAAAAAAAAAATCTCCTTCCAAGAAGACCAGAGGGAAGCGTCCTCGGGCTGCGGACATTACGGTGGAATGCCGAAAGCTAGGCAGGGGCTGCGGCATCCGGTCGTCCGAACGGGGGGTACCCGAACACCAAGAGTCGGCGGGCACACCGCGGCAGTACGCTCGAACTCCGCGTCAAAAGGCGCGTTCTTCGAAGTAAGCCGCGGCAACACCAAAAAGCCTGGACCTCACAATTTCGACCTCACACAATGACGACCTCACTCAACCTCAAACTCACGCGTGAGGTTGAGGTCCAATTTCGTGACCTCACTCAAAACATTTCGAGCTGTCGCCGACCTCACCTCAACCTCACCTCACTCCATGAGGTTGAGGTCATTTTGAGGTTGAGGTCGACCTCATGAGGTCGAAACCTCATGAGGTTGCCCACCTCTGGTTGGGACACGCCTCCATACAGTGCACCGATGAGTCTATAGTCACGGCTCGCAGTCTTTAAGGCTCTATTTTGGAGTTGGCTGCGTGGGAGCCTCGTGGCGTGTGTGAGCCTGGGACAGGCTTGCAAGGCTCGGAGCCCGTGGGAGAATTCTGGGACTGACAGGCTGCTTGGCCGTCGTGTTGCTGGCTTTTACACCGTTATTGTAGATTAAGCTTACGCCCCAAGGACGTTTGCTAATTCTAGGGTCGCGTCCTGAGGAAGTTCTTGCGCGCCGACTCAGCTACATGATGGGACTACTGGCCTGACATCTAAGCAGAAGTGTCAGTTGCCGGCTATGTTTTCCGGGTTTAAAGTTGGCTATTGACATTGCAGGGAAAGAATCGCCTCAGGTAAACACTTTGGATTGGATCTATAAAGTGTATTAGGAGGCCCAAAGTACCTACAATTTTTTCGGAAAGGGGGGGGGGGGGGGGGGTAGCTCATATGCAAGTTTCTTAAAGAGCACTTTCCGTCTCGAGAATGCCTGGAAGACGAAAATTTGGCTTGGATGGTGTTTGGTTGAAAACGTGGATTCTGTCTCGGTATCTCTAGGTGCACCGCGACGCTGTCTTTAGTGCGTGGATTAAACTATTTAAAAAGCGCGTTTTTCATTTCAATAAATTTAAACCAAGCTGGGCTGGCATGAAAACCAGATAATTTCTTCGAGGCTTGCCGCGCCAAATAAGCCTTACCTTCCTAGCATTCCCGCACCTCTCCAATCTGGATGAATAAAGCACTGCTAGCTTTCCTAATCAGCAACATTAGGAAACTCTGTGACGGGACGACGTACTCTCCAGTCGTCTTTGCCGATGTTATCTTGCAGGCTGTACTCTATGGGAGTGTGGTGAAACGAAACGCGAGGGCGCCATTTGCAAACAAAGACATCCAAGTTATCGATTTATCAGTTAGATGAGGGTCGGTGCTCGAATCCTATATACGTGTAGCGGAAATGCGCGCGCCCAGTACTTTATATTTATGCTTTCTATATATATATATATATATATATATAGGATAATTTGTATAGCGCTCAATTCTTCCTGAAACTCCTTCTCATAAGTTCAGAACTAGAGCGCGCCTAATCAGTACGAGATCGCTCACCAAAATGTTGACATACCGCGAGCGTATATTCAAGATAACACTGCTCATTCTTTTTTCTTCGAATACGTCCGAAGCGACAGTACTCAGGCCATAAGAGCCAGCTTGAGGCTGTATTCCGAGTTTGCGTCGCTTAGATTGATTGAAGCACGTTTATTGACAGCACTGAGTCATGCACTCTTGTTTCTGGTATCTATGCGGGCATCTAGCCCCAACACAGTCACGGCGGCCGAGGCCGAGGCGTCTTCTTAGAGAAGTGTCGTTTTTTCGCCGTTTTCGTCCTCACCTGATTGGTGGAAACGGCGAGACCGGAAGTGGGGGCTGCTAACGAACTGACATCCGGTTCCAGTGTTTCCACAAATCACGCGAATCGATGCGAGGGCAAAAACAGCACTTCTGAAAACGAAACAAACTCAATATACGGGCCCTGGACCGCCTTTGATTGTTGTCTCGCCGTGAGAATTTCTCCCATTTAAGTTTATCGGACAAGATTTTATTCATAATGTATATTGCGAAATAACCTAGTTCTTTAACCCCTGTGTCATACTCCCCTCCCTCCGAAAAAAAAAAATAATGATCTCCCCAAAAGTGGCGTTTTTTTTTTTTTTTTTTTTTTTTTGTCGAATAGACGGATAGTCATCGGAAAGTTGGTCCCGATATTTGCAATACAAAATATATTCGTCTGGAGCGCAGCTTCTAAGCGCCCATTGGTGCTTTGATGAGAGGCGGCGGCGTCGTAACAGGTAGAGCGAACGAGGAGCACAAAGAAAAATGAAAGAGAGTGAAAGCGGAGCATAGGCTGTATTGGATTTGCCGTTACCAAACGTGTGATGAGCGCATGGTAAATAAATGTCTCATGGCTGTGAGCGGGACTAGAGCCCGCGGCAGTGCGAGCAGGTCAACATCTCTAGCTACTCCATTAGAGCATTATGCCTTAGCGCTCTAATGGAGTGACTTTCGAAGGGCCCTCGCCACAGCCTATATAACATCCTTCGTGTTCAATTGGCACTCACTAGCGCTGAGCAGTAGAGTCGTCATCATCAACTTCCATTTCTTCCAAAGAAGCACCAAAGCATAGACGTGATGACACCTGAACGTGCAAGCGGAGATTTGAACGCATATTACAATCAAGAAAATGAGCGGACAGGTTAATTGACTTTAGGAGTGCTTAATGTTTTATCATCCGTTTATTCCTCTTGCTATCCGTGGAAGGAAACATATATACTAACTGAAAACTGTGCTCATTGATCCTTATGTATCATACTTTTGCTGTTCATTCTATAGTTCTCGTTTTCGGTTTTAATTACCCCCTGAATAATGCAACTAGCTTTAATGGTAAGCGCATAAAAAACGACTACCGAGGGATACGAATGGGAATAATGCACAGTGCTTGAAAAATGAGTTCATGTATATTTTAGATGAGTCATTTAGTCAGGTCTCAACGGTAGGTTGGAGTTAGAGTTTGAGTTTATTGCTTTCTTTTTACAAGAAAGGGGAAGCCAAGGCAGAAGGCGACAAGCCTGACTGGGCCTTGGCTCCCGAAACGGTCCCATCAGTACAGCGATTTTATTTTTGACAAAGAATTTTGGGAGGAACTTGCATAGTGACAGGATAATGCTATGTAAAACTGGATTAGGTGATATCTGAAGCGATATTTTCATTTTCAGTAAATAATTTCAGGTCGCCGTGCATCTGTGTGCGGTAATAGACGAATCTTTTTCATAATTTTACGCATACCTGCTGTTGCTTGATAGTCGGAATTTACAATGCGCCGCTCGAAGATTACAGCGAGTTGAACCGGTATACTCTCCTCCATTGATGCTGCATGGAAGTGATTCACTTCTCGTGACACGCTCAGCCCGCCTTCCTGTCTCAGACGCATGCAACGCCAGGGGCCAGGCACGTATACTTCCGGCACAGCAGATCGGCGGATGCGTTGCCTCCACGTCACTCTTCCTTTCCGCACCGCGCTTTGGCACAACACAGCCTCATCGGCTTACCGTCGCGTGGGCTGGTTTGGCAATCTCTCCGATTTCGGACTGATGTTCCAATCACACACCGTCGTAGTTGCGCGCCGGCACGGGCGGCTTGCAGGTGCGCGTCACGGCAGCGCTGTGACGCAGCTCAGCATTGCAACCCGTGCAGCAACGCGCGTACGATTAGTCAAATCGGCGCGCCGTACCGCTTCTCGGGAGACAAGAAGAGCGCTCAGAGCGGCGACATCGGCATCGTCGCCGTTGGCACCGCCCGGTACGATCGGAACGCTGATCGAAATTCGATACATTGAGCTATGCCAAGGGAGGCGCAAGCAGTGATGCGTTCGCTCCAGCTGATTTACCACATGGCTAAAAGAGTTACTTTACTGCACTTTGGAGTATTTTTGTTCATATTACGCTTTTTGCAATATTATCTGTCATTCACATTTAGATCGCCCTTATTTTTTACCGACCAAACAAAGAGCGGTGTATTACTCTGCTGCTCAGCATTTCTACAAAAAAGCGGCAGTGGTTCTACATGCTGCCGAACCTTCACTATCGAGCGTTAACTCTGAGTTAGTAATTCGGGAACACGCGTGGGTTGCATGGTTACGTAAATTATTTATGATTATTTTTACATATGGTCTTTCAAGATATTAATACAAATCGGCTAAGGTCAGACTTAGGGTGTGCCGGGCCAAACTTGCAGGTCACCATCGTGTTCGCCATAGTCGAATTACACTGGATATCGAATTTGGTCAAAATCGCTTGAGGTCAAATTTTTTGGAGGGTCTAGTGGTGACATTCCTTCGTTAGAGGTCAAATCCCGCCGTCATTTGACCTCCAGCAGTGAATGGTAGCAGTAGAGATAAAGCTTTAAAATGCATAGTTGGACAGTAATAAATGTGAAGCGCCCATCCTTTATAACGATGCTAGAAGCAGGCACACACGGGCACAAAGGAGCCAAATACAGCGCTGCCTTTCAATTCAGATTATTAGAAAACAGATGGCCTTCATTCGAATCTTCGTATCTCATGATACAGCTGAAGCCAAAACGTCATATGAGAAGCACTGGGTTTTCATAAAAACCGCCGCATATCTCATGCATTAAAAAAAATGAAACTAAATTAAAGATAACAAAAAGAAACAAAAACGAATGCTTTCAATGCTTTGTTAGTAAGGAAGAATGGCACTTTCATATGACGTTGTGACTTCGGCTTTGCCACGTGATACGAAATTCATATGAATGCCGCTGTTTTCTAATAAATCTCAGTTGAAAGACAGCGCTGTGTTTATCTCCTTTCTGTCCGTGCCTGTCTGCCCTACTAGTTAGCACCTGTATCGATGGATCCCCAACTAGCTACCCCCTCTCCTGCCGCCCCCGAAAAGAAAAAGACTATTTAGCCCTTTCTTCTTTCTTGGTTTTAATTTCGAAGCAGTGATATTATCATTGTTATGATTATTATTATAGTTGTTGTGTTTTAAAGCTGGACATTGGAAAGACAGCGGAGAATGGACCAAGGTTGGCTTGCCTCTGCACAAATCAGGAAAAAAAGACAAGATCTAAAAGCACAGGACAATTTCTTCTCTATACTGTATCCTCTTATCTTAGCAAATATTCGATCGTGACTGATTGCCAATTTCGCTTCGTTTCTGGACGAGGTACAATTGCACTGCTCGAGGAACTTTCAGATGAACTGTAAGGTATCGCTAGGCACCCCCGGATTAGCGGCTATGTACTCAGTACCTCGTGGTAGGTTTGCTTGTAGCATGAATTTGTGCTAGCTGCATGCAGACGAGTAGGCGCCGCGGATCACCGGATAAAGCAGGGAATGCCATTAGAGTGACGAGTGTCACCGGGCGGCTGACAGGCGATCGAGTCCCAAGAGGGGAATGTTAAGCTGCTTTGTGCATACCTGCAGTATGCTTTTCATATGAGCCGACACGACACCCCCGTCGCGGTTGAAACGTCCGTTCATAGACACGCCGCGTCCAGACAGAAAGGTGACGTTCGGCGCCGGGGGAAGAGTGATGGGGAACGTCGAACAAAGGGGAAGACGTCCGCGGGAGGACCGGTTAACCGGGCGTCTTTTCGGCGCGCCGCCGCTAAGCCGGAGGTCACGAACTTTACAAGTTCTAGGAAGAGCGGGGGCGAGAGACGGCGGCGGTCCGCTAAAGACCCTGCTCATTTGCTTTGATGATCTTGACACGAGAACGCGGCAAGGTGTGCAGTGGAATGTGGACAGCATGTGACATTTTGTGTTTCGTGTTTTTCTTTCTTTCGTTGTGGGGAAAGGGTTTCACTCACACTGCTGAAGTTGCACGCGGCCACGAACCAATCATGTTGAAGTTCGTGGCGATTGGACGCAACTGAAATGTGGGCTGGACACGGAGGGCTTAAAACCAAGCCCGAGAGACCAGTCTGATGTTCTGAGCTATGGCTTGATGTGTACATCTTCGGCTAGGCCGAGCTAGCCAGATCCATGTATATTTTGCCTAACCTTGCTGTAAATATTGTAAAGTTTTGTATATAAACTTCAGTTAATCTCTTTGTAACTCTCAAGTGTCGTTATCCATATTTCGTCGTCTCTGATCACCGACTTGGACGGGGCGCACCTGTGGTGCAATTTGCCACGTCTTCAAGTCACCGAAAAGAACCTAATTTCGAGAAGAACAACGAAAATTCACTGGCGCAGTCGACGAGGACCCTGTGGGAGCACAGGGGAGAGACGACGACGTTCCTGCAACGCAGACGCAGGAGGGAAGCGGCATTCCAGGAGAGCAGAGAAGAGAAGCAGCAGCAAGGACAGCGGCAGCCAGGAGGCTACCGCTGAGGCGAGCAGCGGCGCGTCAAAAGGACCGGCTGCTGAAATCAAGATCCTGAGGTGAAGAGTGCAGCGGCGCGTCACAAGGACCGGCTGTAGGCACCAAGGGTTTGATCTGGAGCAAGCAGCGGCGCGTCAAAAGGACCGGCTGCTGAAACCAAGATCCCGAGGTGAAGCGTACAGCGGCGTGTCAAGAGGACCGGTTGCAGGCACCAAGGGCTTGATCTGGAGCAAGCAGCGGCGCGTCAAAAGGACCGGCTGCTGAAACAAAGATCCCGAAGGGGAGCTGCAGCGGCGCGTCATCAGGACCGGCTGCAGGCATCGCGATCCTGATCATCGGCTACGAGGAGGCTGGAGACAACGACAGTAGGAAGGACAAGGGAGAGGCGACGAAGGTCGGAAGCCAACTTCTGCTCCGACAAGCGAGTGAGTCCTCTTTGCCCTTCATTTTGGCGTAAGCATTACTGTCTGTGTAGGATTACGAGGGGTGCATGAACACCCGGTTCGCACATTTAAACCCGGACAGGCGAAAGGCGGGGAAAATGAGCGCTACAGATGAGACGGTGGTAACTGAGGACAGTTTATCCGTAACTGAGATTTCCGATAGCCAGACGGCTATGGAGGTGAAAAGGGAGGAACTGAGAGTTCGAGCTCTCGAACTTGAGCTTGAGCTAGCAAAATTTAAAGCAAGTAACGAAGGAAGCGCGGCGAAGAACGCCGCTGTTGTGGAGAGAAGCGACGCTCGCGCTGAGTTCGGTCGCTACTCAAAATGGCTATCCGGTGCGATCCCGAAGTTCCCGGCAGAGGCAGAAGTTCCGGTCTGGTTCGAGTCCGTCGAACACACGCTAGAGGCTTACGCAGTACCAAGGGACTTGTGGGGCCATATTGTATTCCCGCTAGTTGCGGAAAAAGTTCAGTTCCTGTCAACGCGCTTGACACCGGCACAGCATCGCGAGTATGAGGTTCTGAAGAAAGTGGTTTTGGAAGAGCTTAAACTTTCTGCAGGAGAGTACCGCAGACGATTCATGGGGTCCAAAAAATTACCCAACGAAGGCTGGAAAGCGTTCGCAACCCGCCTGCAGAGTTATTTTAACTTCTATGCAGATGCAAGGGGAGCCAAAACGTTTGAGGAGCTGGCCGAATTGCTAGTGGCCGACCAGTTAAAAAACACGCTGTCGGAAGACGCCCTTCGCTATGTAACCTTGCAAGAAGGTGACAGGTGGAAGAAAGCACCAGAGCTTGCCACTTTGCTTCAAAATTTTGAAGAGGCTCAAGGAAAGAATAGCGCGGTCAAAAAGCGTGAAACGGGAGGCGCGGGAGGCTTTGGCGGGCGAGAAGGAAGGCGAGACGCGGGCCCCCCTAAGCGAGAGACAGGAGCCGAGCAGCGGCCAGACGTAAAGCAGAGGTACAAAGGGTGCTTCTCGTGCGGCTCAATGGGGCATAGAAGGGCTGACTGCCCACACGGCGGGGGACCAACAGTGCAGAAAGCGCCGCACACAAAAGGGGAAAAACTGTCGGCACGCGTAGCGACGCAGGACGGATTTGTCGCAATGAGCGAATTGAAACCGATTTCTTTGGCATGCCAGAACCAACGGATTAACGCAATTCTCGACACTGGGGCCGAAATCACAGTAGTGCGCGAAAGTATAGTACCCCTAGAGTTGGTTAAGCCGCACGGAACCATCGAGTTATTATTTATTTTGAAAGGGGGTGTTTACTGTCCTTTAACAGGGATAATAGCCCTCTCCAAGTTGCACAAAGAACCACACAAGAGCACAGCCAGTCTAGGCCTTCCACAAGCGAGCTCGAGCAGCGCAGCGGCACTTTGTCGTCCTTATCCTCGTCTTCGTGGTATTCTCTCCTACTTCATCCTTGTCTTCGTATATCCTCGTGTAGTTCACTACAATTTCCCCCGGGGCGAGGTGGAGCCATCCTGGCGACCTATGGTGAGGGCAAGAGGAGCGGATCGTAGTACGTTTTAAGGCGGCTCACGTGCACAGTTTCGCGGCCGCGATGACGCATGTCCGAAGAGGTAGTGAGTGGCTCCACGATGTAATTCACAGGGGAGGTTTGACGGATAATGCGGTAGGGGCCGTGATACTCGGTTCGAAATTTTGATGACAGTCCCGGTGGGGTGCCGGGAACCCAAAGCCAAACAAGGGATCCTGCAGGAAAAACGTGTGGCGTCTCATCTTTGTCGTGGTGATGCTTTTGGCGGCCTTGAGATTCCGATGTAAAACACCGGGCCAACTGGCGACATTCCTCCGCATGTTTGGCAACGTCTGAAAGGAGAGTACACTCGGAGGAGTCAGGACGATATGGTAAAATAGTGTCCATCGTGGACGACGCCTCACGCCCATAAAGGAGGAAAAAAGGGCTAAATCCAGTAGTTGACTGCGTGGCGGTGTTGTAAGCGTATGTCACGAAAGGAAGAACAGCGTCCCAGTTCGTCTGATCGGCGGCAACGTACATCGTCAGCATATTTCCGAGAGTACGATTGAAGCGCTCAGTCAGCCCGTTAGTTTGAGGGTGGTAGGCCGTTGTGGTCCGATGTATGACGCGACATTCGGCCAGTAGAGCTTCAACGACGTTGGATAGGAAGACGCGTCCTCGGTCACTTAGCAGCTCTCGCGGTGCGCCGTGACGAAGAACAAAATGATGGAGTAAGAACAGGGCAACTTCACGGGCAGTAGCGGCGGGTAAAGCGGCGGTCTCGGCATACCGGGTGAGGTGGTCGATGCCGACGATAATCCACCTGTTCCCAGAAACCGTGCAGGGAAGTGGCCCGTAAAGGTCAACGCCAATGCGGTCAAAAGGGCGGGCCGGGCATGGAAGTGGTTGTAAGGGGCCAGAAGCACGAGGTGTGGATGACTTCCGGCGCTGACAGGCGATGCAGGAGCGGACGTATTTGCGAATATAACCGTACATGCCGCGCCAATAGTAGCGTTGAGAGATTCTTTGAAACGTCTTGACGACACCAGGATGGGCACACTGAGGGTCGGCATGGAAAGAGGCGCAAATTTCATGTCGTAAATGACGAGGAATGACGAGAAGCCATCGTCGACCATCAGTCATATAATTGCGGCGGTAGAGAAGACCATCTCGTAGGGCAAAGTGTGGTGCTTGACGGCGTAAAGCCCGAGAAGGTGCAGCAGCGTTAGAAGTGGACACGACGTCGATAAGAGAGGCGAGCCACGGGTCTTTGCGCTGCTCCGCAGGCATGTCAGCGATGGTTAGAGAGGAGAGGACGGGATCAGCCGCCGTAGAGCAAGCAGGTTCGTTGGAGAGGGGAGAACGAGACAGTGCGTCGGCGTCCATGTGTTTACGGCCAGAGCGATATATAACGCGGATGTCAAATTCCTGTAGGCGGAGAGCCCATCGTGCGAGGCGGCCGGACGGGTCTTTAAGAGAGGACAGCCAACATAACGCGTGGTGGTCCGTGACGACGTCAAACTGGCGACCGTAAAGGTAGGGTCGGAATTTCGTCAATGCCCACACAATTGCCAAACACTCCTTTTCCGTAACTGAGTAGTTGCATTCGGCTTTAGAGAGGACACGACTCGCGTACGCGACGACGTATTCGTGAAAACCGTTTTTCCGTTGTGCCAAGACAGCTCCGAGGCCAACGCCACTCGCATCAGTATGGACCTCGGTGGGTGCTGTCGGGTCGTAGTGGCGAAGGATTGGTGGCGAAGTCAAAAGACGGCGCAATGCGTTGAACGCTTCGTCGCACTCGACCGACCACGCAGTTAAGTCATTGTTTCCTCCGAGTAGTTTCGTCAGGGGTGCAATTATTGAAGCAAAATTCTGCACGAAGCGCCGAAAATAGGAGCATAGACCTATGAAGCTTCGAAGTTGCTTGAGCGAAACCGGCTTAGGAAACTCCGCCACTGCGCGCAGCTTGGCCGGATCAGGGCGAACACCTTCCTTAGAGACGATGTGCCCCAAAATAGTCAACTCCCTGGCACCGAAGTGACACTTCTTGAGATTCAGTTGCAGGCCGGCGTCAGTAAGGCAAACCAAAACTTGCCGCAAGCGCTCTAGGTGCGTAGCGAAGTCGGTGGAAAAGACAACAATGTCGTCCAAGTAGCAGAGGCAGATGTGCCACTTGAACTTCCGCAAGATGTTATCCATCATCCTTTCGAATGTGGCGGGCGCATTGCACAGACCGAAGGGCATCACATTAAATTCATAGAGGCCATCCGGCGTCACAAATGCGGTCTTCTCTCTGTCACAGGCAGCCATTGGTACTTGCCAGTAACCTGAACGTAAATCAAGAGATGAAAAGTACTCGGCACCTTGGAGGCAATCAAGAGCGTCGTCTATACGCGGAAGGGGGTAATTGTCCTTGTGGGTAATTTTGTTGAGGCGCCGGTAGTCGATACAAAAGCGAAACGAGCCATCTTTCTTTTTCACTAGCACCACTGGTGAAGACCAGGGGCTTTGTGATGGACGGATTACACCACGTTGTAGCATGTCCTCAACTTGCTCATTGATCACGCGACGCTCTGCCGCTGACACACGATAGGGGCGCTGTCGAAAAGGCGAGTTAGAGCCGGTCTGAATGTGATGCGCGACTGTGGAAGTACGGCCGAGAGGTGTGTGGGCGGCGTCGAAGGCGAAGCGAAATGTCTGTAAAAGGGCCACAAGCTGAGTCCGGTAGGTGGAAGGAAGAGCGTCATCGATGGCGGTTCGGAAGAAGTCGTCTGGCAACGAATCAGGCGTCGGATCGGACTGCAGAGCATCAATGTAGTTGCTGCGGTAGGTCTCGGAGGCGTCCAGGTCAGAGAAAAGGTGGGCTGGTTGAATAGAACCCGGAGATTCCCCACGTAGCAGAGTAATCGGGTGCGGAGACGGATTGTAGATGAGTAGCTTCGTGAAGCCACCGTGAACATCGAGAACAGCAGATGGCAGCGGCAGGTGCTTGCGGTGGATGAAGGATGCAGACGGCGTAAATAAAACACTAACGTCTGACACAGCAGGACACAAAAGAGGCACAAGGGCACAAGCCTCTGGTGCTACGTCGACATCTTCAGCGATGGTGAGCTTTTGAGGACACACTGAACGGTTGTCGTCGGGCAGTGCGTCGCACAGTGCAGAAAATTCTACTTCAGCTCGGGCGCGATCGATCACGGCGTTATGTTTAGACAAGAAGTCCCATCCGAGGATCACGTCGTGGGAACAAGATGACAAAACGACGAACTCGACACTGTACAAAATACCTTCAATGACGACACGTGCTGTACATGCTGCTAAAGGTGCAATTCTCTCTTCACTGGCAGTGCGAAGTGACAAACCGTTAAATGACGTCGTAACTTTTCGTAATCGTCGGCAGAGTTGCTCATGAATCACTGACACTGCAGCACCCGTATCGACCAGCGCATATACGGATAGACCATCGATAGAAATCATTATAACGTTCGTGGGAGAAATATGAGGCCTTGAGCTTTTCGCAGAGTACGCAGTTCTTGCCTCAGGAACCGCGGAGCTTAGTTTCCCTCATCAGCAGGGGGTGGTCGCCGGCGCATTGGTGACAGTGACCTGCGACGTGGAGAAGGAGAACGATTGGTCGTGTACGAACGCTGTTCGGCGGCGTATGCAGGAGAAGACGGAGCAGAACGAAGCAGCGGTGGGGAGTACTCCGAAGACGCAGGCTCGGGACGCGCAGCCATGCGGCGACGGCACCGACGGGCCACGTGTCCAGGGCAACCACAGTAGTAACAAATTGGGCGATTGTCAGAAGTACGCCACGGGTTGTAATAGCGCGGAGTCGCAGGATGAAGCGGAGCCGTTTGAGGAAGCGGTGCATGGCGTAGGACAGGCTGCACGGGTGGTAACGGCTCAGGCGGAGGCCGCGCAGCCACTGCCGCATAGGTCAAAGGGGCTGGGACAGACGGTTGGCTATATTGTAGTGGTGCTCCGACGTATGTCAAAGGAGCGACGGCAGGAGCTTCAGGAAGCGTAGGAAGTGCTTCTGCGACTTGTTCGCGGATGACTTGCTGCAAGTTTGGCGCCAAAGAAGAGGAAGCGTCAGGACGATGGGGAACGAGGGACAGTTGACGGGACACTTCTTCTCGAATGAACTGCTTGATTTGTTGCAGCAAGGGGGACTGTTCTGCGTCAGCTGTTAAAGCTGCAAGAGGCTCCTGGTGTGAGAGCGAAGAACGAGTGATTTGACGGCGCTTGCGTAATTCCTCAAAATTTTGGCATGCATTTATGACGTCGACCACGGTTGCTGGGTTTCTGGCCAGAAGCATCTGGCACGCGTCATCGTCGATTCCTTGTAAAATATGACTAATCTTGGCCTGTTCTGTCATTGAAGCGTCCACGCGCTTGCACAGATCTACGACATCTTCAATATAACTCGTAAAATTTTCGCCGGGTAGCTGTGCACGGCGGCGCAAGCGTTGCTCAGCGCGCAGCTTGCGCACTGCAGGCCTACCGAATATATCGGAAAAAGTAGTCTTGAAAGCAGACCACGAGGAGATATCGGCCTCGTGGTTGCGGAACCACAGGTTGGCAACGTCCGTCAGGTAGAATATCACGTTATTTAATTTGAGACCGTCGTCCCATTTGTTGTGCGTACTGACCCGCTCATATGATGACAGCCAATCTTCCACGTCGTGGTCGCCGGTTCCGCTGAAGATAGGAGGATCACGCTGGCGCAAAGCTCCAGCGCAAAACACGGCGGATGAGGGGCCGGTTGGACTGGGGGTGGTAGCGTCGGTCATTGCTTGTGTCGGGAGTGTGCGGCTTCGAAGCTCCAGGACGGCAGGAAATCCTGACCTCCACCAAGTGAAAGGGGGTGTTTACTGTCCTTTAACAGGGATAATAGCCCTCTCCAAGTTGCACAAAGAACCACACAAGAGCACAGCCAGTCTAGGCCTTCCACAAGCGAGCTCGAGCAGCGCAGCGGCACTTTGTCGTCCTTATCCTCGTCTTCGTGGTATTCTCTCCTACTTCATCCTTGTCTTCGTATATCCTCGTGTAGTTCACTACAATTTATTTATGGCGCTGAGTTTGCCACACGGCATAAAAGGTGGTGGTATAGCGTCACAGGAATGTGTGGAGCGCAGCCATGTGCAAGAAGTCACACAAACTGCGTGCATAAATGTTGTTTGTTGTCCATAAGTGGAAATGAGAGTCATTAATTGGTGAAAGTCCAGCTTTTTGTAGTATGGTGTTGCGCATATGCGAAGTTCCTGGGCATGTCCATATTAGATGCCGTACAGTGGTGTCGCAAGCCAGTTCTTCGCAGTGTGGGCATTTGTCGGGAACTGGAATAGTAGTACTTTGCCACTGGTGTCGAACGGCGGGCGTAAGAGCCACTCCGACCCTCAGCCGTCTCAGAGATACCTCCTCCACCCTTGTTAGATTGGGGGGAAGGGGGTACGTACACGGGGGAATTAGAGCACGTGTACGCTGCCTGAGGGATGCTGATGATGTCAAATGGGTCAGGAGTGGATCCGGTGGCAAGGAATCATGAATAGGTTGTGACACATCATCTGCATGAGGAAGCACGTCTGCTGTTATGGTATTCAAATTTTTGTTGTCTTGAACCCAGTGAATGGTTATAGTCACTGGATAACGGTGACAAGCAGCATGTATAGTCTGTGCGACCCTAAGAGTGCCATGGACTTTCTTTAAATGTTTTAAGGCTTCTTTAGAGTGAGTCATTATTTGTACTTTTTTAAACGTAGGGTCGGCAGGTAACGCTTCTATGGCGTTTAAGATAGCTTGCAGTTCGAATGCAAGAGTTGATTTGGCGTCGGTAAGGTAACTTCGATTGGTGTTCAGGTGAGGGTGGGTTGGGCTTATAAAAGCAACTGAACCACCTGTTGGGGTTACGGCTGCATCTGTGTAAATTATACAGTCATCATGTGTTGCGCAAGACGTTATTGGGAATGATGATGAGAGCTGCGACTTCTTGGTGAGTAGTGGCTTATTAGAAGTAAGGTGGTAGTAGTCCCATGGAGGTGGTTGGTTCTCTAATTCAAGACGAAGGGAAGCTTTTCTTGCTCTGTTCGTCTGTCTTTGGACAGTTAATTCTGCCAGCGAGTTAAGGTGGGCGTACTCCTGGAGCAGACGGATAGGAGTTGATCGAGGCAGTCCCGTAATGACTCGCATGGCCTCGTGGTTTAGTGCCTCGAGTGTAGACCATTGCCGTTTTGTCAGTTTCTGAAACTGTGCCTGGTATAGAAGCCGCGGTTGAAAGACAGCACGGACAAGTCGGCGAGCGGTATCTGATCGGGCACCACCAGAACGATTTGCTATTCTTCGAATTAGTCCCAGTGTGTTCATGGCACTTTTGCGTACATCGGATAGCCAAACTGTGCCTTTTCCTGAAGAATGTACATGGAGACCCAACACTTTGGTATGTTCCACTTCAAGGAGGGGTGTATTGTCAATTGTCAACGCGAATGGAGTAGCTTTGAAACTTCTGCGGCCGGCCTTATTGCCCACATGGACATAACATGTTTTAGTGAGGTTGAGGGATAGGCCTGTGTTGTTGAGAAAGTTTTGAAGGATATTTATGGCATTTTGCAGGGAGTCTTGCTGCACCTGCACTGAGCGGTTTGTAGACCACATAGTAATGTCATCTGCGTAGGCTAGCACTTTAATATTAGGAATTGAGGCAAGTTCATGTATGAGAGGAATAAATGCAATATTAAACAAAGTTGGGGCTAAAACTGAGCCCTGCGGTACTCCACGATTAGAAATGAAATGTCCTGTTGGTTTTCCATTTAGGCGGATAGCAAACGTTCGGTGGGAGAGGAACGCGTGAATTGCACGACAAAGCTGTAAGGGCATTCCAAGTGATGACATAGTATTGAGGATCGCTGTGTGGAGGATGTTGTCGTAGGCTTTCGTGATATCTGTTGCCACGACTGTGCGGACGAGACGACTGTGAGATGAACAATATATTACTTCATTGGCAAAAAGTTGAAGACCATCTTCAGATCCGTAACCAGGCCGAAAGCCAATCTGTGAAGACGAATATTTGTGATGATGGTCAAGCCACCAGGATATTCGAATGGCAAGTAGCTTTTCGTACAATTTACAGATCGTTGGGGTAAGAGAAATCGGGCGTAGAGCACCAAGGGTTGTAGGTGGTTTTCCGGGCTTTGGTATGGGAACTACTACAGAATGTTTCCAATCTGGTGGCATTTCACTGGAAATCCAGATTTCATTGAAAATTCTCAGAAGTGAGGTCAATGATTCACCTTCTAGATTGCGGAATAGTGTATAAGGCACACCATCATGACCGGGTGTGGTGTTTGGGCGGATATCTTCAATCGCAGCGATCAGCTCAGCCATGGTGAAAGGGTTCGTGATCTTATCTTCTGGGAGATGGTTGTCGAGACTGAGTGGAACCGGTGCAGGTTGGCAGTCATAATTGGGGAAGAACTGAAGAGCTGCTTGCTTGGCAAATTCTTGCGGTGAAAGGCGCAGGGCTATTCGAATACTCTCTGCGTAGTCTTTAACTGAGGGTTTTCGTTCCATTGAATGAAACACACGCCATAGGTGGCGGTTTCCGATCGGAGTACTTATGTGAGAACACCAGTCTGTCCAACGTTTGTGTAGAAGTTGCTTAGAATACCGACGGGCTTTAGCGGTTAGTTTATGAAGTTCTGCTATGGCAATATTATTGGACGGATGCTGACTGACGTATACGTCCATTTGCTTGCGCCGTGCCCAGAGGTTAAGGAGGTGAAGGTCAGGGTTTGGTTGGTCTTCATTGATGGTTGAAGACATGGTGTGCTGATTTAGAACTTGCATGAAAGTAGAAAGTGCCGAATCAGGAGTTATTGAGATGAGGCGAGCATCTGTACGTAGAGTATCCCAAGAAGTAATGTGAATTTTGCGGCGAATTTTACGTAGTGTGCTTGAGGTAAAATCGATTAGAATGGGGGAGTGGTCACTGCCCCAGGTGTCTGGTTCGCAATTCCAGCGAGGATTCCCAGGGCCTAGCCACCACGTAAGGTCCGGAGTCGACGCCGGTGCACGCGGGCGGGTACATTTTATCAAACTGTTGAGAAGTGTAAACGACTGGTCAAAAAATGTGTCGTAAATTTGACGTCCACGCTTAGAGTCTTGTATATAACCCCAGGCTGTGTGCGGTCCATTGAAATCTCCTCCAACAAGTATGGGTACACCTGGGTATGAGGTGCGTAGATGTGTGAGCCATCCAAAGTTGAGTACAGTAGATATCGGTCGTGCGTAAAATGATACCAATATAACTGGAGTACGTTGGGGCTTAGTAATAATGGCGGTCACTTCTTGACGGGTATTGCACCAACGGGATAGGTCTATTGGAGAATGAGGAGTGGATGAATGAACATATATTGCCGCTTTACCGGGAGCAAGACCACTGCGGCGGTCGGGTATCGAGGGGCAGTGATATATGCAGTAACCAGATAGAGGTGGAATAGCGTTATGCTCTTGTAAAAGGAAAGCCCATGCATTAAGTTTTCCTTCTTGAATACGGAGCTTCAATTCAGGTAGTTTGTTAGTGAGACCTCTACAGTTCCATTGCATTATAAGGGATTTATGGTTAGTGGCCATTAGTTTGCAGAACAGATGCTATCATTTCAGGCAGTTTCTGCAGCAGTGTAATCAGTGATGTCATTGAAGTTGTAGCTGCAGGTTTTTGAGGTTGGGCATAATTTGACTCAAAATGACTGTACTCATTAGAGCGATGATGTACTTGACGTGTAGGCTCAACAGGCGATTGGTGCAAACGCTGCAGTAAGATTAACCGACGTTTGCAAAGGTGATCAAGCTGTTGGCGAACTTTGGCAATCTCTTCATCTATGACAGAAATATTGTTAGGCATAGGGGAACTAATTGGTGGAAATTCATCTTCCGTTTGACGAAGAGTACGGGAACTGTGCTTCGAAACAGATGCATAAGATGAGCGGATTTGAGAGGGCGGAGGTAAATATGTTGGCGTCAAGTCGGTTCTATCCTCCTCTGTGTGGTTTGATAGAGCAGCAAAACGGTTTGAAATCTTGACTGCATCAAAAGTAGGCTTATGTACTACACGACGTTTCTTGCGAGGGCACTTGGGATACGTAATGTCGTGATCGTTTGTTTTACAGAACGGACACGTGAAGGAGGGGAGGCCGTCCGCTGATTGTTTTGGTAAAGTGTCCTCGGATGCAGGGCATACTTTTTTGATGTGGCCTTGTCGTAGGCATCGGTAGCAAAACACTGGGGCAGGCCGGAAAGGCTTCGGATGAACGACCAGTCCGTTGTAGAACAAATGAGTAGGGAGTTCTAAAGGACCCTTCAAAAGTAGAAGAAATGTGCCTCGGTTACCTAGTTGGCGGGCATTTAGCACAGAGTGCGTGTCTGATAAAAGATCCGCCATAACCTCATTTGGAGGTGCCTTAGGATCCAGGTTATAAATGACACATCTTTGCAAGCCAGGTCCAGATGCTAGGTATGCGTGCACAGGTACATATTGAGAGTCACTGATATATATTTTATCAATATGACAGATTTTTTCAGCATCGCCAAGGGAGGCTACTTGCACTGTGATTGAATTAGAGGGACGGTGGTAAATAAATCCTCGGTAGCCTGTTGTACCCAGTGCGCGGTCAATAAGCTGTTGCACTGATCTTGAAGAAATTGACGTTATGTCATATTGAAATGTAGGCTTAATATGTACTCGGAAGGAGCAGTCTGCGTCAGGGAGCCCGTATTTCAATGGGGTTCTTGACGAATTATGATCGTCTGAAGAGGGTTTTACCTTCTTTGCAGCTGGTTCTGTTGAATCGGTAAGAGACCGCATAGGAATGGTCACAGGAGTAGGCAAGCTGTTGGAAGCTGAAGTCGGTTGATCCCCTGAAGCTGGACGCGGCGACTTTAGTAGCGATGAAGTAGGTGCTGAGTTGCTTAAGAAACATCCTTGAGGTGGAAGGTTAGGCGAAGCAGTAGAGGTGGTGACAACTGCATGCGATCTTTCCATGTCATAGTTATTGTTCATGTCCGTTGGCCAAGTTGAGATAGGCCTGGGCGCCTCACGAAGTGAACGTTGGCATTGTGATGGGTGCACTGGAGGGGTCGTCTTGAGGCTTTCTGAAGCTCCTGGGATCTTTAGGCAGCGTTAACAGCTGACATTATAGGCGGCGAAGTGAACACAGCTTAAAAAGAACAAAAATTGTCAATCGGTAGAGACAGGGCGACGGCCCAATTTCATCTTCATCGTCGTCTGAACCATCGAGTTGGTATCGGCTTTCGGGGAGAAGGTGCAGGCCAAACTTGCTATTGTCCCCCTCACGATAGACCGCGACTCGGGCATTTTCGCCGACATTAAAGAGGCAGTACCGGTGGTATGCGCCCTGACCGACAAACTTGTGTCGAGGACAGATTGCTTACTCTCGGAGGAAGCCTGGGAGTCTCTTAGGGCCGAATGTGATATGAAAGGCGTTGTGGCAGCGAGAAAGGTGGAAGCCGCAGACCAGATGAAAGTCGACCTGACAGAACTGGTGCCAGGCGCGCAGGGAGAGGAAACCTATGGGGTCGTTATCGCACAGGAAGTAAAGGCGGTAACCAGTCAGGAAACAAAAGGCGGTGCTCGAGATACTGAAGACACGGGTCTTAGTACAACCGGAGAAAGCAGCGCGTATGCAGTTTTCCAGAAGGATCAAAAGAGTGACCCCACATTGACAGGAGCTTGGAAACAAGGTATAGAAGGGAGAGGAGGCATGGCAGAGATAGATGGCTTGCTCTATCATAAGGAAAACTTGCTTGGACAAAAAGTAATGCAGCTTGTGCTCCCGAAATCCCGGCGTCCAGAAGTCCTAAAATTAGCACATGAAGCTAGCTGGGGGGGACACCTAGGAGTCCGAAAAACGCAAGCTCGAATTAAGTACAGTTTTTATTGGCCAGGTTTGGAAAGCGACGTACGCGAGTACTGCAACAGCTGCCACGGATGTCAAACGAGGTCTGAGCGCCGGCAGAAAGACAATGTACCCATAGAGCCCTTAACGAGGCCGCGGTACCCGTTCGAGCAGGTTAACGTGGATTTAATCGGGCCACTGGAGCCGCCCTCAGCGAGAGGTCACAGGTATGCGCTTTGCATCATCGACTTGTGCACGCGCTGGCCTGAAGTGGTGTGTTTGCGCTCCCTCAGTGCTAAAGCTACCTGTGACGCCCTCCTGACGGTGTTCAGCAGAACAGGGATTCCTGAGATAGTGGCCTCCGATTGTGGCACTAACTTCACAGCTGAACTAACCAAGGAGTTTTTGAAGAGGTTGGGGTGTTCCCCGAGGTTTTCTACGCCAGGGCACCCGGAGAGTAACGGGGCGGTAGAGCGGTGGAATCGAACCTTCAAAAACATGCTTTACCATGTCATCCAAGAGGAAGGAAGAGAATGGGACAAGTTCGTTCCATTCCTTTTGTGGGCTTACCGAGAAGTGCCACACGATACGACGGGAGTTGCGCCATTCCAGATGTTGTACGGGCGAGAACCAACTGGCCCATTATCGGTTCTAAAGCGTAGTTGGGCAGGGCGGATGAGTGTACCAGCAACACTGGGGCCGTCCCCATCAGAGTATATGCGACAACTGAAGACGCGCCTAGAGCACGTAGCAGAGACCGCAGAGTTAATAAGCTCGAAGCAGCAGAACGCATACGCAACCCAATTCAATCGACGGGCAAAGGAGAAATCTTTTGAGGTAGGCGACAGCGTGCTGCTGTTTGACGACCAGCGCCCTGGAAAAATGTTCCCTCAGTGGAAAGGGCCTGGAAGTGTAGTGGAAAAGTACCGCGAGCATTCGTACTTCGTGGATATGCCGGGAGGAGGCCGAAAACTGGTACACGCCAGCAAACTACGACCTTACCAGAGGCGCGTAATGACGATCGGGGTGATATTTGATGATGATCGCGCGTTCGGTGAAGTGGAATGCGTACCCAGGTCAAGGGTAACACTCCCTACGACTACGATCTTCCCCGAGGGGATGACTGCTCACCTAGAAGTAGAAGGAGGTGCCCTAATTCGCAAGGTGTTTGAGGGGTATCAAGGACTGTTCGATGACAGACCCGGGATAGCTGACGTGGGGGAGCATAACATCATCTTAGAAGAGGGATTTAACCCTAGACCAGGTAACCATTACCGCATACCTGCCAGCTTGAAAGGAGAAGTGGGGAAGCAAGTTGACGAACTGCTTCAATTGGGCTTGATTTTCCCCTGTGAAAGCCCGCACGCTCACCCTGTTGTTTGTGTCCCCAAGAAGGACGGAACCATACGAATGTGTGTGGACTTTCGGAAACTTAATGCGGGGACAGTGGCTGATGCCTATCCTATGGCCCTGCAGCAAGAACTTATAATGAGCGTAGGAAGGGCGCACTATATCACCCTCCTCGACCTTAGGAGAGGATACTGGCAGGTACCGCTGGCCCGATCCGCCCAGCTGCTCACCGCTTTCGTCTGCCACCGGGGGCAGTTTGCTTGGAAAGTCATGCCATTCGGGCTGAAAAATGCAGCTCAAACATTTCAGCGAGTGATAAACGCACTATTACTACCGCACTCTGCCTACGCGTGCGCGTACCTAGACGATATCGCTGTTTTTAGTGATACGCTGACGGACCACGCATGCCATCTGCGCGCAGTCTTTGGAGCACTGCAAAAAGCCAACTTAAAGGTTAAGCTAGAAAAGTGCCAAGTGGCGAGAGGATCCATACGTTATCTGGGTCACGTGGTTGGTTCAGGAATCCACGCACCCGATCCCGACAAGTTGTCGGCGATTAAGGGACTGAAGGCGCCAAAAACGAAAAAGGAGCTTCGTAGCGTGCTCGGGTTGTGCGGCTACTACCGCGGCTACGTACCTAATTACGCCGAGGTCGCAGCGCCGTTGACGGAACTGACAGGGAAAAAGATACCGAACACAATCCCATGGTCTGCGAGAGCCGAAAGAGCGTTCCAAAATCTCAAGACGGCGCTCTGTGAAGCCGTTGCCCTCGGGACGCCTGATACGTGTAAGCCATTTTGGCTGTACACGGATGCCTCAGCTTTAGCAGCAGGAGCCTGTCTCGCTCAACGCGCGGAGGATGGCTCCGAGCGACCGATCGCATTCGCGAGCCATCGATTCTCTCCAGCCCAGGCGCGATGGTCGACTATAGAAAGGGAAGCATTTGCCGTGATTTGGGGGCTGGGGAAGTTTGACCTCTGGCTGTTCGGAGCCCAGATTACGGTGGTGTCTGATCACAACCCCCTCTCTTTTCTCACCCGGACCACCCCTCAGGGCGCAAAGTTGACACGCTGGGCACTTGCCCTGCAAAGATATAATGTGGTGGTGGAACACCGGAAGGGAAGCGCTCACGGCAACGCCGACGCACTGTCCAGGTTACCAAACGAAAACTGGGAGACAGACAGTGGTGATTGCGCCGGGATGCAGGGAGGGGAGGAAACCTCTAATGCTGACAAGGCTCAGTGAGGTGTGACGTGGGGGACACAGTGAAACTGTGTGGGACACGTGACGGACATGCTGCATGCCCTACGATGCCAGTGTTTGACGTCGACAAGCGTGCAACCGAATTTTCTGGTGTTTCCCTTTATTGCATGCACTTGAGTTCTCTGTGCTGTTCGCGAGCAGTACGGGTACGTGCGTGAAAGTGTGAACTGAACGCCGCGCACGAACTTGGACTTCGAACAGGTATCATGCATTTGTGTGTGTGCATACTACATGTGTTTCTCACCCAGCAAGGTTTTGTTGGAGTGCATGTGTGAAGTTGTAACAGTGGTTACATTCTAGAGCTACGTTCACCACCCTCAGGGGAGTTTCGTGACGTACGCCGATACCTTTTGTTGGTTGTAATTTTAAAGGTGTCATTTGAGCCCCTTGTAAAATCTTGGGAGGGGCGTGTAAGGTATCGCTAGGCACCCCCGGATTAGCGGCTATGTACTCAGTACCTCGTGGTAGGTTTGCTTGTAGCATGAATTTGTGCTAGCTGCATGCAGACGAGTAGGCGCCGCGGATCACCGGATAAAGCAGGGAATGCCATTAGAGTGACGAGTGTCACCGGGCGGCTGACAGGCGATCGAGTCCCAAGAGGGGAATGTTAAGCTGCTTTGTGCATACCTGCAGTATGCTTTTCATATGAGCCGACACGACACCCCCGTCGCGGTTGAAACGTCCGTTCATAGACACGCCGCGTCCAGACAGAAAGGTGACGTTCGGCGCCGGGGGAAGAGTGATGGGGAACGTCGAACAAAGGGGAAGACGTCCGCGGGAGGACCGGTTAACCGGGCGTCTTTTCGGCGCGCCGCCGCTAAGCCGGAGGTCACGAACTTTACAAGTTCTAGGAAGAGCGGGGGCGAGAGACGGCGGCGGTCCGCTAAAGACCCTGCTCATTTGCTTTGATGATCTTGACACGAGAACGCGGCAAGGTGTGCAGTGGAATGTGGACAGCATGTGACATTTTGTGTTTCGTGTTTTTCTTTCTTTCGTTGTGGGGAAAGGGTTTCACTCACACTGCTGAAGTTGCACGCGGCCACGAACCAATCATGTTGAAGTTCGTGGCGATTGGACGCAACTGAAATGTGGGCTGGACACGGAGGGCTTAAAACCAAGCCCGAGAGACCAGTCTGATGTTCTGAGCTATGGCTTGATGTGTACATCTTCGGCTAGGCCGAGCTAGCCAGATCCATGTATATTTTGCCTAACCTTGCTGTAAATATTGTAAAGTTTTGTATATAAACTTCAGTTAATCTCTTTGTAACTCTCAAGTGTCGTTATCCATATTTCGTCGTCTCTGATCACCGACTTGGACGGGGCGCACCTGTGGTGCAATTTGCCACGTCTTCAAGTCACCGAAAAGAACCTAATTTCGAGAAGAACAACGAAAATTCACTTGAACTATGCTTGGCATTCGGTCACGCTGAACCATAGAAATCTTGTTCAACAAACTGTTTTTTGGCGGGGATTTCATTTTCGTTTTTACAATATTCTCAAAAATTATTTAAGCGATCATTTTCAAGCGCTCCCTAACGATAATAAGAGTGCTTCCAGTCCGAAGTCGTCGCAGAGTGCGGGTGTTTCTTAGAGGTCAATTTTATCGCATGTGCTGTGTAGCGTACTCGTTAACTTCCATTTGGCGATTTTGAAATGTTTGGTGTTTTAGTATTCTGATGACACCGTGTTACTGGCAAAGCGTCTTTCGTAAAAAAAAAAAAAAAAAAGCGGTCGCTGAAATGTTGTAAGATGATGGGAACAATGTAATGCTTTGGTTTACTAACAATGCAGTTGTTTTCGTTGTCGAAAAAGACAACATGTGTATTTTCGATCTCCACTCAAAATTAGTATAATTAACACTCCCCTCTATTTGCAAAAACTACACTGTGATCTTTATAAATGTTAACATACGCCTATTTCATGCATCATAGACAACATGAAATATCTTTCGATAGGGGTTTTCGATAAACCTCTCTTGACATCACTTATTGTTTATTTGCACCAAACTAAGGTCAGTGGCTTTTATGGTGTTTATATAAAAGTTTTTGCCTCTGTCCGCGGAGAAAATGATTGTGCATGCATTCGGTTATAGTGTGTTGAGGTCTGGTATTACTGCTTTGTAGTGTTTTCGGCTTAATTTCTGTTCGGTTACTGTCCGGAGGTGGGACTGACGAACTGATTTTGTGGCAGCTATGGAATTATCACAATCTGCCTCACATATAGAGCGGAACTTACGGGATATTCCCGCTCCTCCGAGCATGCTTCGACATGAATCTCCGGGGCAGTGACCAGCAAGCGCGCGTCCTTGACGATGGGTCGCAGCACGCCCGCGGCAGTGCGCTCTGGAAAAATTCCGTCTTCCGGGCCTCTCTCGCGGCCGCTCGCTCTGGGAAAGTGTTTTGTTTTATACCGAGTCCGCGATCAACTCATCGTTTCTCCTCATCTTGTACGGCCGCCGCTAGTGATCATCTGCGACTACGATTCCTCATCGAACAAGAAAGCCGCGAGAATTCTTTTTTGCCACAGACTGTCGGCTAATAGAATATTGTTTTCGATTTTGTTTAACCTTGATCTGACGTAGTATTTTTACGCTGTGTTTTATGCGTAACTCGATCGTACCCCTACTTATTATATCTAGAATACTTGCTTTCCTATCCTTATAGTAATTTTTTACCTCTGTCGGGTTTTTTCCATCTTGTCATTTACTGAGTCGTCTTTTACCCCTATCGTGTCGTGGCATTTCTTTTTTATTGCGATAGCAATGCTGCGCCAGGTTTGGAGCCATCGCGTATCCCCGGGCGGACGCCGTGTTTGACCTTGAACAGCAACCGCTTCAGTCGAGCTCCGCCAGATGGCGGCACCATCGGCGCGCCGCGCGCTGCAGCGGCGCCGCTGCCGCGCCGAACAGATGGCTCCCCGCTGCTTCGGCTTCGCCGTGTTTGCTTTGCTATGCAGGCTGCTAAAGAGAAGTGTCACCGACAAGCTGCGGCAAGGAAGCGAGAACGTGCACAAGAGACAGTGGAAGAACGTGAAGAACGTCGTGCTAAGCGTCGTGCACAAGATGAAGCTAAGCGACTGCGTTCTAGCTCTCCGAGTGCTTCCACCTCGTCGGCTACCGATGAACAAACGACTGCTCAGGAACGGCGCAATGCCACCAAGCGAAGACAGCGCGCTGAAGAATCACCAGAAGAACAGTCGTAACCATTGTGTGTCATGTGTTGCTCTATAGCCAAATTATCGAACCACACAAGCAACGTCACAAGCGAACGCACAAGCGTAGCCATGCGGCCATTGCTAACGCAATTTACCAGGCTTAACCAAGCTAAGTCACTGCCATATTTTCCTATTATTATTATGCAGTGTAATTTGAACTACTTGCTATATATCCAATTGTTGTAAAAAAAAGTGATTTTCTTGGACCTATTCCTCAATCACACACAGACACACGCAAGTCATGGGTTGACCGGCCTAGCTTTTAACTGTGTTCCCAAACCTCATACAGGGACGACGGGTAACCGTAAAAGAGATCCCGCGCCTCTTTTCACAGTAAAGGCGGGTGTTTGTGACAGGAATATTGCAAAATACAGTTGAGGAAATATTAAAGAGAGTTGGTCAGTATTTTGATTCGCAACATAATGTTTCTTTTTTAAGTTTCTCTTTACCCCTCAAAACCAATGGGGAAAGTTTTTGAAGGCCGCAAAAAACATCAATAACAGAAGCCTCTCTTGGGGGGATTTGTGAATATATCGATTTTTATAGCGGAAGTTTCAAATACGCAAAACAAAAAGAGCTCCAAAACAACTTCCCGCCGAAAAATGCCCCTGTCAAAAAATTTCTAGTTATTCGATCATTTTAATCCACCTTGTAACACTGTCTGACAAGGAGTTGTCTTGAATATAACTAGAACAATAGAGAACCGTCTTATTAATAACCAGGCAGCATCGATCACTTGAGGGATGTCTGGTTTTTTTCTTACTTCAATTAGAATATTGGAATTGGCCCTTTGTTCAAAGGATTAAACAGTTTTTCTTTTTCACGACGCCCCAATATTGTTCAATACTAGTTTTACGAAATGAATAAAAAAAGGACATTTTCAACGGAGCTCCTTTTAAGTGGAGCGCCTTTCAAGAAAACCGATAATCACTACTTCCGGCAGCCTTAGAAACACAGGAATGCCTCATGTACTCATGCCTTTGTTGCTGGCCGCCGTGTCTCGTCGTAAAACGATACCGTCTTGTTAGTTACACTAGAACGAAAA
This sequence comes from Amblyomma maculatum, assembly GCF_055883805.1. Taxonomy (NCBI): domain Eukaryota; kingdom Metazoa; phylum Arthropoda; class Arachnida; order Ixodida; family Ixodidae; genus Amblyomma; species Amblyomma maculatum. The sequence continues at coordinate 70,303,720 of NC_139347.1, read as the reverse complement.
GCGTATTCCGGTAAATTGTGCAACGCTTTTACACCTGAGAAGTTTCGTGGGCACGGTCTCGAATGCTTGCAACAGGTTCCGCGTAGTGCAGCTAGTCCAGATAACTTCAGACAACCGCAGAAAACCATAATTGGGGAACCTTTATTCATGCTGCGTTAACTTCACATCTGAAAGAAAGCCTTGCTTCTACCTCGGTCGGCTTACTCAACTCCCCTTAAAGAAAGAGTTCCTCTCTCCCCCTCCCGGAGAAATGATATCAAAGAACTCTGCCGAGCTGACCAAATTCCGCGTACTCGTTCGCTTATTAGCCAAACGGCTTAGCTCGTAAGTTGCCTTTGCTAGCAGATGCTAGTTAGTCCTCATTGTGAAGCCCTTGTGAGGCTGGCTAGCCACGTTGGGCTTGTGGAAACCGGCACGGCTACGAATGCGGCGGACGTGCGAGCCGAAGCTCCTCGCGACCACCTCGTGACGGTGGGTGGAATGTGCCGCGTCAGATTACGGTTTCCCGCCGTCCGGGAGGCACGTATGGCGCGTGAATACATCCAGCGCATCCGCCTCACGCGCTCGCGCACAGGACACCCTCGTTGCCGTTCTCAGCTTTGTAGTGCCGACTGCCGGCGCCACGGTCAGGGCCGGAAGCGGCTCACGGATCATTTTACGCGCGAGAGGAAAACGCTAGGCGTCGCTTCACGGCGCGTGTTCATGAACGCACGTACCAGTGTATGTGGTTAGTTGGCTAACCTTGACTAAACTAGACTTTCACATTTGTTTCAGCTGGGGATAAATTTAGGATCGATGGGAGCCTGTCTTGCACGTCAGACGCACAGAGTGAGTCGGGATTGACTTCGACACGTCCAGCTGAGCCCATAAAGCACTCAATCCGACCCATGAGTCCGTAAAGGACGCGCTCATGCTTTGACGGCCAGCATAGAAGCATGCCTCATAATGTTTAAGTGCTATTGATAAACGCGGGTTAAGTGAAGTGTTCTGTTGAAATTTCGGTGCTTCGTATAAGCTGTCGTCGACGGGTACATGCCAAAAGGATGTATTAAATACTTTTTTTTAATTGAACGAGTAATTTCATATTAAAATGTGCTAAATAGGTAGAAGAAAGAAAAAAAAAATCCCAAAACGCTCGGTGATGGCAGCGAGTGGTTCGACGACGTGCCGAACATATTTAAGAAAACAAAAATTATACAGTGTCACTAATTCGACACAAACACAGGGTTCTCAAGTACTGGCAAATCATATAACACTCAACACACTGGACTGCAGTTCCAACAGTATACAAAGACAGTATGGTTGATTTCCTGGTACGATAAAGTCGGCACGTATATATAGATGCAGGTAGATCAAAGGTACATAGATGCAGGTACATCAAAACGAGCTAGTAATTTCCGCGCTTACTAGAAAAGAAAGAAAGAAAGAAAGAAAGAAAGAAAGAAAGAAAGAAAGAAAGAAAGAAAGAAAGAAAGAAAGAAAGAAAGAAAGAAAGAAAAGTGCTACTGTAGCGCACATTAACAGCCATCGATATCTCGGTTGCAAGACTCCTCTCCCGGGTCGACTCAGGAGGGCCATTTGTTCGTATGGCTAGTTTTCTAGTATTTAGTGTAAAAATTATGACGTAGCCGTTGTATCGACACCGTTCCTGGTGTTGTCACGTTATTTTGCTTCACAGTTAGGATGCATCGGATAGTTATGTTGCAGCCTCTTCTCCAGCAGGGATTCGAGCATGGTATGTCATATTCACCAGAGCTTTTGGATCATACCAGTTGCGAAATTCCGCTTCAAAAAATGACCGATTTTTGTATGCATTTTTCGGCTGTCTGTGAATTGTCGCGCCAGGCTGAAAGCGGTCAATACAAGCTTTTTGCTATTACCGTCATTGCCTTTTGGAAATCAAATTTTCTCTGTTCTTTTCCATCTTAATTACCTATATGGCTGCTATCTTTAAAATATTTTGCTACTGCAAGTCTGCAACTAATTTTATTTTCTATGTTGGTTGTGTATTTAGCAACAATCAGAAGGTTAGCAACTTAGACGAAGTTTTTTCTTTAATGGCCGCCGGGGCCGCCACCATTCGTAAACACCTGAATTCTGACCAATCAAAACTGCCGTTGCTTGATACATGAACCCTATGGGAAGTTTCGCAGCTGGTAGTATTGAAGAGCTCTGATATTCACCTCACCACACCTCGTGACATAACCCAGCGGGGCCGTCGGAGGAAGAGTTGGGAGGATGCCATCAGAGAAGCAGAAAGAGCACAGTGGACATCGCGCGACCGGTCACGTGGCGGCCACAGGAGGAAGCTAGAGTTACTATATGCTACCAAAGGTAACTCTAGAGGAAGCCAGTGACTTTAGAGGCAGCTAAAGCTTCTGAATGAGGAAGCCTGGGTAAAGTCGTAAGCGGCCTTGAGCCTGGCTGCTGAATTTAGTTTAGGGCAATGGGTAATGTCTCTATCTTATTCAAACGTCTGGTACAAGCTGCGTTGCTGTTAAATTGTTTATGGCAGCAGAATATGACAAGAGGCAGTTTGCATCGCCTAAGGATGCCCTCATATCCTGTAGGGAATGGATATATACTTTCAGTTAAAATGAAACAAATAGTGATTTTTTTTCTTCGTCTTTCCTTTTTTGTTTTTTTTTGGATGAAGGAATCAAGGTCTCGCGATAATAGGACCAAGTCCAGCAAAAAGGAAAGTTTTCGCTATTGTAAGCTATCGGAAGTTCACCACATTAGAACAAAATAGTGAGCCCTGCCCTTTCCTCAAGGTCTCTTAAGTAACCTCCTCGCCCATGTCCTTCGCTGCACTTAGTGTTTTTTTTTTTCTGTTTTTTTTTTCTTTTTTTTTTTTTTTTTACCGATCGCTCGTGAGCCTCCCGCATCGATTGATGGCCCTGCGAAGTTCGCATCGCGATGGTGTGATAGGAGAGTCTAGGGAGCCTAGGCTCCCTAGGAGAGTCCCTCGGTTCCTTTTCCCATTAACTATTAATGCCTGTCCACCAATTTATTAAACTTCATTAATCTCGTCTTTATAATGCGATCTCTTCGCAACCTCTTTATTATCACCCATTACCCGACTACCAAGAAAGCCAAGCCGGGGCTGATCTTCAGTGAGGACCGGAAAATTGCAATTAGTTCTGGACACCTGAAAAAAAAAAAAAAAAGTATACGCTGTGCAACTGTTTTGTGAGATATCAATGCTGAGTAACGAAAAAAAAAGTTGAATGGCTTTAAGGCGTCCGCGTTAAAGGAACCCTACACGAGAAAACTGGCATTGGCGTTAGCGGCATTTCTCTGGCATATGGTAGCTCTAGTGAACCGTGTGACTGGCTGTCGTGTTGCGACGTCACCAGAGCAACGGAAGATACAGAGATGGGCAAACGAACGGACGAGCGAGCATGAGACTGAATAACGCAGCCTGTTTTCATCACATTAATAAGGTTTTTTGTTGCGAAAACAACACTACGCCAGCCAGCTCGGCTCATATGCCGTCTATAGGCCACTAAGACACGTTCATACGGCTTGGTTAAAGCGGGGCTTTATATGTGGGCTGGCAGCCTTCGCTATCGCGTCATACCCTTAAAGGGAGGAGCTTAAGTGTCTCCCATATTTAGATGCAATAAACGCCTTTATCACCACCACTTAAACGTCGATGAAATTTGATGCGTTCAACGGAACGCTGGTTGTGTTTGATGCAAGGCTCGGTCGCCCACAGACAAAGCTTTCGCTCCACACTCGTATGAGGGCTTTGGCCGGTTTAATTGTTGAGCCTGGAGTCTTCGAAGGTGGTCGGCGCGCAGACTTTGCACAAAGAGTGGGCTAGCACGAGTTTACCGCCGCTTCACGAACAATTCCTTTAGAAATGTGTGACTGGCTGTGACATAAAAATGATCTAACACCGGTGAGAACTTATGCATCCGACTCTTCATTTGGCCACAATCGTAGCCATGCAGCTATTGATTTCGCAATTCAACTAGGGTTAACCAGAGCTAAACCACAGACAACTTTTATTTTTTACATATGCTCGGAACTCACAACAGCATCTTGCAAAGAACTAAGCGTGGCTTTGTGGTACAGCATCAGCTTCGCATTCGGGAGATACCAGGTTCGATCCCTGGCTCCGTTGGATACAGACAGGTTTTTCAATGTGTAGAAGATTTCCCCTGAGCTGGTGCTCGGCTCTTGTGGGGTGAAATGGTAGGGAAAGAAATCATGAACAGCCAAAAAAAAAAAAAAAAAAGAAACGCCACGCATGGGCTTCTGCCGCACGAGGCAGACTTACATGGTTGTAATATGGCGAAAGGAATCACTGACCCATCGACTCACATTTTTAATGCAATAGGGGGCCTTTGCATAAGTGTTTTAAAAAAAAAAACAAAGAAAACAAAAAAGCACCGAAGCAAATGCACTGTATACTATGCTTCGAGGGAGGGTACCCAAGGTCTCCAGGCAACACAGTATGCTTTTCGAAAACGTCCTGATAAAGTTTCCAGTGGTGGGAATGATAATTATCTTGCCTCCACGTCCACCCTGAGGTTCAGGGGCGTCGTAAATTCCCCACTACATCAGTGACGGCACCCGAGGTATAGGTGGGAGATGGAGGCCGCAACCCCAGGAGTTGTCGGCCGGCATTAAATGTTTGCTCGATGATTCGCTCTCGCCGGTCATTATGTTTGGTTTGGTTTGTGGTGTTTAACGTCCCAAAGCGACTCAGGCTACGAGAGACGCCGTAATGGAGGACTCCTGAAATTTCGACCACCAGGGGCTCTTTAACGTGCACTGACATCGCACAGCACACGGGCGCCTAGCTTTTCGCCTCCATCGAAAAGCGGTCGCCGAGGCCGGGATTCGATCCCGCGTCCTTGGGCACAGTAGTCGAGCGCCCTAACCACTGCGCCATCCCCGGCGGGGCGGTCATTATGTGACTCTATCGCTAACGCGTTTCTTTAATATAACGCGTTGATGTTAAAACTCTAGTTCTGCGGTAAATACGGCGTCGTTGGCGCTTTGAGCAGCAATTCGAGTACCTGACTGGCACGCAGCAGCTTACAGGCTTCAGGGTCAGCAGGTTGTGCAGCGTATACGTCACGAGGCCTTAACAGGAGTTGCAAACTCAGGCTTCTACTTTTAGGTGAACGGGTGACATGAAAATAGGACCTTCCACTACACTCTGGTGATTATAGTTTGACATGTTGCTCCTTATTTACGCGGACATATCCGTACGGCTTGGTCAAAGCAGTGATTCACAGGTACCGAAGTTAGGCACACGGTCTTTCGCGTAACCGAATATCTTACGGCCAGATGCTAATTAGCATGTGCGAGATAATGAAGGGACAAATTAAGCGATTAGATATTAAACGAGTCGTAAAGTGGATATAAGCGAACGAGGGCCCGCAGAGGGGCCCCGGACGGGAACCATTAGCGATATTACTTCCTACCGTACAGGTGGAGATATGTGCCCCCCCCCCCCCCCCTTTTTTTTTTTTTAATTTTGTCTTTATGAGCAGTGACGTGACAAAGCCTACCAAAACTTCGCCTCGCCGCGCCGACAAAATGCGGATGCCGGTGCTGTTACTGCACTGCGCGAATATAAAGCAGACTCTGCAATCTGCGAAGTTGTTACGCAACATGTGCAATAATTTCGTGCGCTGATCCACTGATCAAAATGTTTCCTATAATTGAGCGCGACTTTTTGTTATCCCCCAGCCATGGTACGAGTAATTGGGATGGCTGTAGAGCTGCGAGATCAAAACAAGCGGGCGTCGTTCATTAACTGACGTGCCTGCAGTTCCATCTGGTGGAAGCTACAACGGGCGCTCCACGTTGTTTTCGTCCCGCTTGGAAAGCTTCCCTTCCGCGTTCTTGGGGACAAGCAGCTGTTGATTGCGTACTTCGCACGATAACCTCATTTCAAACATGGTCACGAGGCATCTTGCGGGCTCCCAGCTGTTTTGGCACTTTGGTGCGTTGTGTACCATCTTATCTGGAGAGGGTGCGGAGGGTCTTGACTGCTATCTGAAGATTCGGCTGCTTTTGGAACCGAACACAATAGCCTTAATGCACTGGGAGTGTCCATAACTTTCCCCTTATCTGGTATTTATTTAGGTCACTCAGGGCGTAAATGCTGAAACCTCCATGCGGAGTGACATTTTTGCTCTCTTGGGACTTATCAACCAAAGTTATCAACCAAATTGACGGCAACTGCCTGTCATATATCTTCTTTGCAAGCGAATGTGTTAGATCATAATACTATATATGTAGTAACCCTTCTCACGGTTGCTTGCAATTGATAAAAAGAAGGGCAAATTTATTTCCCTAATGGAAAAAATGATACGAGTCATAAAACCTCATACAGAACTCACACAAATGTCATGCAATCTCATATTTCTCAAACGGGGAATGATATTTGTATGATGTGATATGCTATGTCTATGAGTTAAGTATCAGAAGTCATGTATGAGTTCATTGATATCTCATAGCTTTCTCGTAGCTTTTTGATAGGGTGTGTTTATATGCGCTTCTTCAAACAATACAACGCGAATGAGGAAAGTACCTATAATGTATTCTTAGTATACAGTTCATAAGTTTAAAAAGAAACAAAAATAAAATTGTTTTTATATGGACACTTTCATGTAGGTATAAATTCTGCAGCTCAAATGTTTTTATATTGAGTCATGCACTTATGACTTCTTTTGAGACCCGAGGGTGTCGAAAAGGGAGATTCAGGAAGGGTGCCATAAGTTTCTCACACGTCGCTGTACAGGATATCTTGCCCGGGTACTTATCACCAGGTTTGTTAAGTACCCACCAGTGGCATGCTGAGCCCAGAGCGTACTCATCAGAGAATGTAAACTGGGCGGAATGCACCAGAATGCGCGAAGAAAAAGTAAACTTTGCCTTTGTTGCTCACAGAATACCCCTCGTGCGGCTTACAAACGGGAGATCTTCACACACTACTGCATTCTGTGTGATGTCTAGAGTGTGTCATTCCGAAGTGTCGCACACTCTACGGAGGTTAGACCGAGAAGATTCCATATTTATAAACTGCTCTTCAACTGTCTTCCTTACTTTGTGCACACTGACTCATCATCATCCACACACACACACATCTGAGATCAGAGTTGCGGTAATAAAGCTTTCTCCCTCTATCGTCATAACTGTGCGCTAGTGTTATACTGGAAAGGTGAGATAGGCTACGCGAGCTAGCCACGTTGCTAGCCCGACGTGGTGCGTCGTTCGGTAAATCAGTTATCGGTTTCGCCCCAGTACGCATAACTCATTTGCCACCAGAAAAGCCACGTGGTGAAATAGTAGCGAGCGTTTCGTAATAAGCCGACAGAACGATCGCAGTTCTCGCTAGATTCCCGCAGACGTTGCAGTTTGGCCGGCGAAAGTGAGAGCTTACACCAATCAGGAAACAGGCGAGCAGCGGGGCCGATGAATCAATTAATGAACTGCGGGCGGCGCACAACAGCGGTGTCCATACAACAGCGCACAGCTGGTGCCCCGCGAGAGGGTTGCCCGGCGCCCTTCGTTTGAGTCATGAGCCGAAACGCGGGCAAGAAGAAGAGGGGGGGGGGGGGGGGGGGGGGGGCAAGCACACTGCCCTCTGCGGGTCGTTCCATTAGATTTCTGGCGGCCGTCACTGGCTGTTCGCTGTTGGCCCCGTGCAGAGCTCACACACCAAGACGGGGGGTGGGCTGCCGGCGGCGAGGCCTGGGGCACGTGCCCAGCATCGTCGATTGGCGTGGAGCCGCGCCATCCATCAGGAGAGCACTGGGGCGAGACCCTCACGCGGATTACGGGGCGAGACCATAGCCGGGAAACGGCCCCTGCCAGGCCAAGTCCTCGCCGCCGCCAACAGCGAAGCCTCCATGTCTGCAGCGCCGCGGCCGCTATGCCGTCTTCGAAAGGGCCTCGGGCCGAGAAAATGCGTTTTCATCCCAAATTACACGCGCCGCCGCTGAAGTCCTCGGCCCTTCTGTGCCCGCACTCCCGCTCCTTCACCGCATTCTTGCTGCCTTGCGACAGCTTTTACTTTTCTCACTTTTGTTTCTGTTTGGCGGCGATGCAGCGAGTCTTTTTCCTTTCTAGTTCTTTTTCGCGTTTCTTTGATCTGTTACGGCTTGTCCACTTCGATACTGTTTCTCAGGCGACGGTAGGGAATAACGCGGAGGAGTTTTGATTTCCTTGTGTGCTTTACCTTGACATCGCGGGAGGTATTGGGAGAAGGGGGACGGACTTTATTTGTTTTATTTTCGCTGTTCTCAAAAGTGGCTGCACCTCCTTCGCCGTTGAATCACGGCTCGCCACAAATGAAAGTATAAGTGCTTTTTCTCTCCTTGCTTTTCCGTGTTGCTTTATGGCTATTTAGGTTGCTACTTTTTTTTTATTTTTAATTTTTGTATCCGACCGCCCTTTCTTCGCCTTGCGTGTTTGAAAAACGGTCGCTGGCGCTTTCCGTTCCGCCGATCGCTCCAGCTCCACCCGGGTTTTCTCGGAGGATATTGCGACTTCCTCAATGCAATGAACTCCTTAGGGGCTCCCCTTGTGCGATACCGGCCGCCCCGGTTTCATTTTGAACACGGTTTATTAGAAGAAATGTCTCGAGGGCACTGACCACGAACACATAAACACACAAAGAAAGCAATGGTGATGCGAGATATCACCTCTTGTTTGTTGCAGGCGTATAATAATAAACTTCCGCGCCCTTAGATGCCTCCACACCTGTGTGAAGAAAGAGAGATGGAATGAACGAAGTGAAGAAATACTTGAGTGTTTTCAAATCCAGTCTGTTTTAACGATCACGTTAATGATAACGTATCGCGCAAACGGTTGACTGATGGGTACATGTGGGACGAACGGAATGGCGGTGCGACGAACGTCGTTTGCTACACAAGTTTCGCCTCAGCATCGCTTTTCTATAAACACTGCTTTGTAACGCCTCCGCTGTGCGAACGTCTTGCCTTGAGGCGTTCGCAACATATTTAAATCACTCACTCGACTGCGAGGGAGCTCTCTATGATTTGGTAAAGCAACGCAAAAAAAAAAAAAATAGATACGAGACTGGTTCACTAGTCCTTTGTTGCACGATAAAAGGTTACGTGTGGAAAGTGCGATTTTGTGGTGTTTTCTGTCTTTTTGTATCCAGAAAACACAAAGAAAAAACTTTGCTCCTTTCAAAGTGTTTATTCCATAAGGTATAGAATGTCCACTACAGTGGACATCATGCACCCGAGCTCCGAAGGCGGAAGTTCAGAGTAGTGTTCTTTTTATTCAGCAGTTAAGGTTTGCTGCTGCACACATGGAGGCGTGAATGCAATAAATAAATAAATAATAAATAAATGCAATAAATAAATGCTAGATGCGGTGTTACTCTGCCTTATAAAACAGACAGACACTTTTGCCGCTAACGCACACGTACACTTTGCACCTTCCGCTGAGATACGCAGTCTTGCTCTTCCTGTCGCTCATCTCACATCATTATATTCCCGTTGACAGCGAAAATAACACAGACAACATGCACATCGTTGCAAACAGTGCTTGATTTCACAGGGGTCATTAGTTTCACTGCGGCAGAAGCTGCTTGTAGGTCCACAGAAAAATCAGCTTCATCAGCTGCGGCAGTTTATCAATCTTTCTGTCCCCATTTATGGCTTGAAATAACAACGTTGGATGGTGCACTCTGCTGTGAGACGGTGGTAAAAGAGCCATGCGTTGATAACCGCCAAGTCCAAGAAAAGAACGGCACATTTCGTCGACTTCAGTATCAGATAACGATTTTTTCTTTGCAGCCCGCTGCAGTCTATTGAGAACCGAGTAGTAGTGCATAACACACATACACACACAAAAAAAAAAAACATCAGAAATTATGCATGTAGGGCGTGACAGAGCACGGAAGATGCTTACATGGCCCCGTATTCCGAGTTTGCGTCGTTATCGAAAGTGTAGCTATCTCCCCGACCTCGAGTCATCTGATTGGTTGAAACGCCGGAACAGGATGTTGACATTACTTCCGGTTGCGTAGTGGCAATATGCGGTTTCTCCGGAAGAAAAGGCCCCTGAAAAGGCGGCCACCAGGAAAAAAACGCCCCCAAGGCAAAAATTCGACCTAAAAATGAATTGTTCCGGAATTCACATCGCAACAAATGCACATTTTATTCAATTCTTTCTTGGCTTTGACATAAATGTAATCAGAATAATTTGAGACCTAGGCTCTCTGGGCGCCTGACGTGTTTACCTGCACTGCGAAAAGTGGTGGTGAAAAAGCCATCTGACTCTTTATACGTTGCGTGAATCCGAGCTCTGTAGCTCGTTAAGCAGTCATTAAGGCAAGAGGTCTAATAAGCTCGACAATTTACCCGTTAAGAACGGTAAAGCGTCTCGGAACGTGGTAGATTTGGGGAACCACCCAGAACAGAAGGTTTCCCTGGAACTACCTCGAAGATCGACCGGTGACGAGGTTCAACTAGACCCCTTCGCTGATGTGCTTTGCCTCCTTTGACGATGGTGTAGAATCCTTGCTGCACTACCGGTGGTGATGGAAATGCTGGGGAAGGCAGGCCGAGGCTTGACCGGTTGTTGACCAATACCACCCTAACGCATCGCTCCAAGCTCGCGGTCCAATAAAGATGATGGCGAGCTCGCATTTTCCGCGCTAACTAAATGACGTTGCATTTAGTTGATAATGATGATAGTCGCGGTAGTAATGATGATGATAGTAGGGATGACGATGACGATGCAGTTAGTGAAAACTGTTTAAAACGCACAAATTCAATCCAGCGCCTGCTTCAGCCGCATTAAGCGGAGTCACGTGATCCTACTTACTCAACTAGGTCGACACTAGCGCCTCCCGCTCTAGTGGTGGAGCTCGCACCCAGTACCATTCAGCGCTCACCAACATCCTCTGAATTCCAGCGTCATTCAAGTAAAAAACATCCTCCCGCTGCTCTCAAGGCAGCCGTGGCTGGCCGAAGATTCCATGATGCGCGGTCCAGCCGCCAACGCAGCAGGTCGTTTCGCCATGTGAGCGAGCATCACCTGCCAGCAGGAGCGAGTGGCCGCTTCAGCGCGTGCCCCTGATCGCGCCCCCGGCGACAGCTGTGCGCTCACCTGCTCGGCTCTCGCACGCCCCCCCCCTTTCCGGCGACCCCCTTCGTCCGGTCATTCATCACGTGCAAAAAGGAGCGAGCGTACCGGTCCGGCCACCCTGGCCAATGCGTGACGGCGATTCAAGAAAGTGCGCGCGCGCGCCTCGTGTGGACGCAATATATGGGATTGTTTACAAGAGTCGCTGCTATCAGCTGTGTTTCGGAGAGTTACGATGTCTTTCGGGGCCAAGCACGTCACTCTAAACCACGTGCTCCGGACTGTCTGAAATTAAAGCATAAAACCTTAAACGGCTACAGAATGCAAGATTCACACGGACAGCGCATACTTTCACTGACCCTCTGGAGCGCTGCTGGTGAGAGCAGAGTCGACAGGAAAGCAAAAGCTAGCTAATAAAAATTAATCAACACTTTTCTCATTATTTTGTAAACCATTTCACCATCAACATATACTTCATTAATGCCCGGATACAATAAATAGTGGTTATATATATATATATATATATATATATATATATATATATATATATATATATATATATATATATATATATAAAGGAAGTTCGTGATATTATTGCTCAGTGCTGATATCAAAAAGACGAGCTGGGCATGGGCGAAGCTTATAATGCTGAGCGGAAATAATACCTTGGGAAACGCTCAGGCACGGTCCACGGTGGAGGAACATGGCGTGGTCTAAGAGCAGACGCAATAGCGTGCGTGTTTTTCCCAGACGTTTGTCGACTGTTGGCGCAATGCCAGGTAACGGCAACGGAGCCCGTTCGGCGAAACGAGCTCTAATGCTATCGATTAAAATTAGCCGAGGTATACAACTCCGCTAAAACCGATTTAAGTAAGTGAAAGCACTGTTGGCACGGTTTTGCAGCTCTTATCCTCCGGGCAATCACCCTCCAATCCCCCGATGACAAGCTAGGCCGACCTTTGCTGCGGTTCTGAGAAATAAATAATTGACGACTGCAAAGCTGGGCGCCAGCGTTACCCACCTCCGGCGAAAAGGCTGGCGAAAGCCGACGAAAGCGTTCTGCGAAAGCTTCAGATCAACACTTTCTGGTGTCCGGCCCCGGCTGCTCGCTATGACCCAAATATTAAACCTGAATGCCCAGGCTGTGAAGAGAGTCATTGCTCTTTATCCCATATGGTGTGGGCATTTCAATCTAGTCCCCACTTTTGTCCCCATCCCAGCCCAGCTGAAGAGGCTTGGGAGGCATTTCTCCTCGGGTGCCCGAAAGGCCCTGGCTCGCTGTGCTCGCGAGGTGGCTGGCACTTGCGGCGGCTGATCAGTGATGACCAACGGAGGCCGGCGTTCACCATCTTCGCCGGCTAGCGTCCTCTTTTTAAAGAAAATAAAACGTTTCACAAGCAAGCAAGCAAGCAAGCAAGCAAGCAAGCAAGCAAGCAAGCAAGCATGGCGGTTTGGCACACATTGGCACAGAATTTCGCAAAGTGTTGAACAAAAGATTATTTAGTTGGTTTAGTTTTTGGGGAAAGGAAGTCGCCATATATATGTCTCAGTTGCACACATGTCGTCTGTTCTAATCCCTGTCACAAACTATCCCAAACAAGCAGATGGATGTTAAACAGGAAGCGGACGGCACGGCACCACCCTGAGCGCCGCACTCAGAATGGTTGCAGCACAATTTTGATACCGAATTATGTGGGTGTTTTTGTCAACACGTTTTCCGACTCAGGGGGCCACATTATATGCAGGACCGGCTAACTGGAAGTCTGTGGTGAAGTCATTTCTTTTCTTTTTTTTTTTGTCTGCAGTGAACGCAGTAAGCATGATGGTAAAAGCATCATGAGGCGAAAATCAGCGCTTCTCTTCCTTCTTCCACTTAAAGAGGCCATCCTGAAGGGGTCATATAAAAGTAACCGTTGCTTCTTCCTGGCGTTTTCTGGTAATGTAGTGCGGTCTTCATACGGCAAAGATAGGCATCAGACTTTCTAAAATTTTGCTCTGTTAAGAATTCATAAGTGTGTATCCTAAAAAAAAAAAAGCGTAAGCAATTAGCAGGATGTTTCGCCTTAGGAGTAGACGCCACAGCCTTTAACACCGCCTCGTCATTCCGTGTATTCTTGGCATTCAGAGACTGGCACAGTGTTCGGCAAAGTGTTAAACGTTTATACTTCATTTTGTTCTTCTTGGGGGGAGGGGGGGAGGGGTACGGAAGGCGAAGGATCTGTTTTCATTTCTCCGTGGACACTACACTTACACCGCACAGGTAAGTATGCTGGTTGCTCTTGTTGGTTGCTCGATAATGTTCCTAGCGCAAAAAAAAGCTCACCGAGCTCCGCCAGCTTAATCGACAAAAGGCGCTGTACAAAGCTATACCCTCGAACCAGCCGTAATTGCCAAGGTCATCGCGACCTTGCCGCGCAACATAAATGAACGCGCTTCAAGACCAAATGGTCGTCGGTTTCGCAATATAAATACAACGTGCACGGTGACCTCCTTGTCATTAATTACGAATACACCTGATGCAAATTGTGGTTTTTAGGTGCAGAAGGTGAGTAGCAGGACTTGAAACCAGAACGAGAATACGAAGACAGCCGTAGCTTCGATATAAAAAAAAGTAATTAGTGACAAACCGTACGCAGTAAGGAAAGTATTAGCTGCACCGCGCCACTGCATATGGCGCAGAGGAAATTGAAGGATAAAAAGGACAAAAATGAAGTGGGAAAAAAAATGACAAGGTACGATGGCATAGTAGGCACGGGAACAAAACCGAAATCTTGACTGAGATTCAGAATGGAGAATGGGCAAGGTAGGCGAACGAAAGATGATCGATGGAGGGAATTCCAGGGAAAGGCAAATAAGGGAGCGCAGCTAGCCAAGTCGGCATATGAGATTTGGAAGTCTGTGAGGACAGGGTAGCCGCAGCTTGTTACGGATTGAGTTAATTGGAGGTATACTGGAGATTCCTTCGTCCTACGGGCTGACATGTAAATATCATTAGGCAGGCAATAGTCAGGTCTCAGAGAAGACGAAGAGCAGTCTCCATGACGAAGATTATGAGCAGTTGTAGCTGCGGCACTAACAAAGTTGTAAACGACAAATTTAATGCGCGCGGGATCGAATCCCGGCCTCGGCGGCCGCTTTTCGGAGGAGGCGAAAAGCAAGGCGCCCGTGTGCTGTGCGATATCAGTGCACGTTAAAGAACCCCAGGTGGTCGAAATTTCCGGAGTCCTCCACTACGGCGTCTCTCATAGTCTGAGTCGTTTTGGGACGTTAAGCCCCACAAACCAAACCAAACCAAATGTAATGCGCAAAAACATGACACGGCATAAACGGCCCAGCTTTGACTGGTATTTCGCACGTCGCGTGCCATTCTTGCAATAAAAGACAGGCGACGAGTTCACGAGGCAACTTAGTGTACCATACTTCCTGTGCTACATAATCGGTCTCAGGCTGTTTGAGCTTCATTCGCAATGCCTGTACTCACTACGATTGCCCAAGGGGAAGTTGTTCGACCTCAGTGCTCTTTGTGCGCGGCAAATTGGAAAAACAATCTATGTAGGCCATCGCTGGCACTCAACAATTTGTCCAATATCTCCGGGAGTACTACGCTTTCGGCATGGGATTGCGCTCACGTGTTACTTTTATCACATTTGCATTTAGTATCCTAGGCGTCTGTAGGTCGTTGCGGCGCAAAGATTAGCTTTAATTGTGGCGCTTCAAGTGATAACGAGATAAGGATCCGAGCTGAAGGATCAAACGATAACAGCGAAATGATACCTCTCTCTCTCACACACACACACACACACACACACACACACACACACACACACACACACACACACACACACACACACACACACACACACACACACACACACACACACACACACACACACACACACACACACACACACACACACACACACACACACACACACACACACACACACACACACACACACACACACACACACACACACACACACACACACACACACACACTTCATCTGCAATCGACCTCGCTCCGAAAGCAAAACAGGCGGCGCCCTTGGAGAGGGCGCGAGAGACGGTGAACTCAATTCGCGAGGGTGTGGTTGCTTGTCCGCGGAATGGCTGACGTCACGGTTTGTTGTGACGCGTAATTACCGTATACGCCGGGGCGCGGTGTGTGCGCGGGAGCTGCTCCGTCGATCCCCGCGCTTGTGGAACGCCACGCATTCACGAGCCACTGCACTCTGTCCGCTTTGATGGCGTACTTATTAGGGTCAAGCCGAGTCTGCACGGTGGCTTGCCTTACCCCCTTCCGCGTGTATGCCTAGGAATCGCGCATGCAAAACAGAAAAGATTATGGGAGTAAACAAAATATGAAGCTACCGCGGCTCGGGAGTGGCCTGCGTCATGTCGCCTTTTCTTGGCATGATGGCATATCTCGGCATATTCGCGAACAGCTTTCTCCGCGGCGCCGACAGTGTAGGCGTGTTGG
>NC_139347.1:70190646-70285646 GCF_055883805.1 Amblyomma maculatum | reverse complement strand
GGCAGGCAGGCAGGCAGGCAGGCAGGCAGGCAGGCAGGCAGGCAGGCAGGCAGGCAGGCAGGCAGGCAGGCAGGCAGGCAGGCAGGCAGGCAGGCAGGCAGGCAGGCAGGCAGGCAGGCAGGCAGGCAGGCAGGCAGGCAGGCAGGCAGGCAGGCAGGCAGGCAGGCAGGCAGGCAGGCAGGCAGGCAGGCAGGCAGGCAGGCAGGCAGGCAGGCAGGCAGGCAGGCAGGCAGGCAGGCAGGCAGGCAGGCAGGCAGGCAGGCAGGCAGGCAGGCAGGCAGGCAGGCAGGCAGGCAGGCAGGCAGGCAGGCAGGCAGGCAGGCAGGCAGGCAGGCAGGCAGGCAGGCAGGCAGGCAGGCAGGCAGGCAGGCAGGCAGGCAGGCAGGCAGGCAGGCAGGCAGGCAGGCAGGCAGGCAGGCAGGCAGGCAGGCAGGCAGGCAGGCAGGCAGGCAGGCAGGCAGGCAGGCAGGCAGGCAGGCAGGCAGGCAGGCAGGCAGGCAGGCAGGCAGGCAGGCAGGCAGGCAGGCAGGCAGGCAGGCAGGCAGGCAGGCAGGCAGGCAGGCAGGCAGGCAGGCAGGCAGGCAGGCAGGCAGGCAGGCAGGCAGGCAGGCAGGCAGGCAGGCAGGCAGGCAGGCAGGCAGGCAGGCAGGCAGGCAGGCAGGCAGGCAGGCAGGCAGGCAGGCAGGCAGGCAGGCAGGCAGGCAGGCAGGCAGGCAGGCAGGCAGGCAGGCAGGCAGGCAGGCAGGCAGGCAGGCAGGCAGGCAGGCAGGCAGGCAGGCAGGCAGGCAGGCAGGCAGGCAGGCAGGCAGGCAGGCAGGCAGGCAGGCAGGCAGGCAGGCAGGCAGGCAGGCAGGCAGGCAGGCAGGCAGGCAGGCAGGCAGGCAGGCAGGCAGGCAGGCAGGCAGGCAGGCAGGCAGGCAGGCAGGCAGGCAGGCAGGCAGGCAGGCAGGCAGGCAGGCAGGCAGGCAGGCAGGCAGGCAGGCAGGCAGGCAGGCAGGCAGGCAGGCAGGCAGGCAGGCAGGCAGGCAGGCAGGCAGGCAGGCAGGCAGGCAGGCAGGCAGGCAGGCAGGCAGGCAGGCAGGCAGGCAGGCAGGCAGGCAGGCAGGCAGGCAGGCAGGCAGGCAGGCAGGCAGGCAGGCAGGCAGGCAGGCAGGCAGGCAGGCAGGCAGGCAGGCAGGCAGGCAGGCAGGCAGGCAGGCAGGCAGGCAGGCAGGCAGGCAGGCAGGCAGGCAGGCAGGCAGGCAGGCAGGCAGGCAGGCAGGCAGGCAGGCAGGCAGGCAGGCAGGCAGGCAGGCAGGCAGGCAGGCAGGCAGGCAGGCAGGCAGGCAGGCAGGCAGGCAGGCAGGCAGGCAGGCAGGCAGGCAGGCAGGCAGGCAGGCAGGCAGGCAGGCAGGCAGGCAGGCAGGCAGGCAGGCAGGCAGGCAGGCAGGCAGGCAGGCAGGCAGGCAGGCAGGCAGACAGGCAGGCAGACAGGCAGGCAGGCAGGCAGGCAGGCAGGCAGGCAGGCAGGCGAATGGCGGGCGGATGGATATGTACACCCTGCAACTGGGGAAAAGGGAAATTGAGGCGATAAAAAGGGGCAAATGGGAGGTATGACCAACACTGTCAAAATCTGTCACTCGTGGCAGTGGCTGTGAAGTAACAAGACCCTGCCCTTAGGTCTCGAGGGCAGTCGACTGTTGTGATCCCGGATCGAGGGTCTTATCCGTTGTAAAAAAGAGAGGATCATGCCGGTCCAAAGCACAGCCCCAAGTATGCCTTTCGCTCACAAAAGCAGGGCACTTCCTGAGGAGATGATCGAATTTATCCTCGTAGCCACATCCTCCAAAAGCAGACCTGTCGGCCATTCCAACCAAGAAAGAATATTTGTATGTATAAGCAAGAACCCAGCCATGAACGGCGCAGCAATGTTGCTTCGCTACGCGTGAAATTACGGGGAAGAGGAAGGCGCATTCCAGGGTCCAGTGTCCTACGGAGAAGGTTGCAGAACTCTCCGGTGTTCCATGCTGAAAGTGTAGCTCCAGCGCCAAAGAGCGAAGCCCGCACGCTGCGTCAACTTTAGATGCAGGTATTCTGACCGGAAGTCTGTCGTTGTAGGCAGAACGGACAGCCTTGTCCGTGTAGTGGCTTCATTTAATTCCGCAGCGTACTAGCATCCACTATAATGGCCTTTCAATATTGCGCCGTGTACAGCTTGCGGATCTCTGAAACAAGTGTACATGCGACCTGCGGCGTAGTGCAGCTTGCAGGTCTTGAAGAGCTGGTTTAAAATCTGGGAAAACTGTCCAGTCATATGAAGGTTCTTGGTTGATGAAGTTAACTACAGCCGGTAGGGAAGCGAGTTCCTCAGCAGTTGAAGAGGTGAGACAGGTCGTTTTCAAGTTTATCACGGGGAACCTTGCCGGCATCACTGAACCATTTTTGTGGATGATTCAACTTCTTTTGTTTAAGAGCAGGCAATGACATACTAGCTTGCATCGTAGCAGGAATCGAAACAATTAAATCTGAGGTTCATGTAGACTCCATATGGATGAATACGGTTTTGCTGGAGATGTGAACTGCGAAGGCATATCGGCGCGATGGGCTTCAACGACTTTGGCGAAAGTAGTAAGGTGCCTAATTACTGAAAGAATTCTTAGATGATGACGAGGGAGCCGTGCAAGGTACCTAATATGTGTTCTACATGGAACTGACAGGAATGTGTGTAATAAAATAATATTCATGGGCGATAATAATAAATATCACCTGCACAGACAGCACAGGGTGTATCTTTCGCAGCTTATAAAATAGAAGTTTCTAAACGCTTAAAAACGTAACCCAATATAAAATTCCTGCAGAATTATAAATTTTTTGCCTTATCTTCTTTGTATTTTCACGAAGATCTAGAATGTCTTTGAACCAACTGATTTTTTTTTTTTTTATGTCGAGCGGTAGTCATTCTGTAGTCAAGTAGTATAAAAATCTATTCCTTCAGGTAGAGACACAATGCGGCTGTTTGAGTCTATGTTCAAAAGTGGTCCAGAGACCACTGATGTTGCTTTCTGCTTTGATCGAGGTTTCAGAAAGCCGCTTTTGTGCAAGGGCTTCTGGGGTGAATTTGCCGAACGAATGGGTAAAATAGTGCTGACTAAACAAAACTCCGCCTAAAGGGACCATAATGAGAGGTGCGTCCGACTTGGGGTACAGGGCTGGTTAAGCCCTGGGTTATCAGCGTACCGATCCCGCCACTGCACCCCAGTGCCTGTTAACAGCAAAGCGTTCTCAAACTAGTATATCACAGAGTATATGAAAAATCAGAAATTGGGAAAATTTTTGAACACAGCTCTGCCTTATATTCTATATCTGCAATCGCATTCCAATTGATCGTAGAAAGCAACAGGATATCTCAGCGCCTCCAAATGAATCGAAATATTCACCATCACAGGGCAATGCCTTCCACATCCAACTTCTCATGCGTCCAGTCACAAAGGCACCCAAACATGCGTGAAGAACCATACATGCCCCTTTCGTTCCCAGCCGTGTGCATCGCAAGAACTTGCTCGGGGCGCATCGCACCGAATCAGGATGAGACGTTAAACATGCACGAAGAGCAAGCACATCGTCCTCATCGCTGCTTATCACCGCTTCTACGCCACGCACGTCGTTGCGGGTTTACCCATATTATGCCCTCGGGGCGCCCGCGCGGAGCACATGACGCGCCTGTTATGAGACGTTGCACGCGTTCCCAAACCTCAATAGCTTTTTATCCCACCTTCATTCCCGAGCCTAGACTCCAGAATAAAGGGCCTTCGGGGAGGAGAGCCTACCGCATTTGTACGCGCCCGAAGCGGTCATAAAGCGCACCTTGTGGGGCGCATTTTGCATTTTCTTTTTGTCTGATCGCTCACAGTGTAAAAGCGCCCGGAATTTTTTCTCTATCACTTATTTATACCCGACGCTACTGTGTCCATTGTTGGCTCTGTTTCATCCACCACCAACCATAGCCACCGCCGTATCCGGGGAACCATTCCGTTTTATTATACGCTCCTGGTGGAAAGGATCCGGCACCTCTTTTCAGTCACGCCGCGCGCTCTTTTGACGCGCTTTACACTCTTGAGGGGGGGCTCCGTGTTTACGGTCGGGTCATATCGGAGGCCGTAAAATTACCTCAAAGAGCCCGTAAGCACTCCATGCATCACAAGTGTGCCCCACGCCCTCGGGTCTTTGCTCGGCACATTTATTTTTCCCCGTCTCTGCTGCGAAATAAGCCGCACCAAATCATAGGAGCTAGGCCGAAGAAGAAAGACAACCGCTATCTCATTGATCGGCACAGAGCGTCGGGTGCGCGCCGCGTTGCATTACACTTTTATACAGGGTGGTCGAAGTTGATAGTTATAGAAGCTAGTCATTTTTTTTCCCGGCATGTAGCGATCGTGAGCCTGTGCTATATGTCGCTTCCACAAACCGTTGGTCGAGATTCCGATTTGTCTAGCTCAAGAAAAGCTCGAAGAAGGTGACGTCTAGGGCCTCTCCTCACTACTAAGAAAGGCAAGAGATCTATTTCTATACTGCCTTACTCTCAGTGCGTGCCGGAGTGCATAGACATTGTCATCACTATGATCTCGTCTGGAACTCTTCCCGACGTCACTCTCGTTTACCTCCACTTAATGCGGTCCTATCCCCAAACGCGGATACCCACCCCCGCCGATATAATTTCAGATTTCCTTACCTTGGCTATCCATAATTATAAAATAATTAATTTTGCTGCACTGCTTCACCCTCGGAGACAGCGAAGCGCGGAATTTTTCCGTAATTAAAGACCACAAACTAACTCGCATAGACTTATGCATTCGACACCGCTGCTAAACATCAGTTGACGATAGTATACGCTAAACGAACCATGAAAAAGCGAGAGAGACGTTGCACAATGCCTCTTTGTTCGTATTTCATAATCCATACTTCATTATCACTCAGGCCCTTTGTTTCGCGTTAAAGATCAAGGCGGGTCTACTAGTTGAGATCAGACCAGCACTCACGCATGATGTCAGGCCAAAAAAAAAAAAAAAACACAAAAAAAAAACTGAGAAATGCTGAGGGCGTAAAAGAGATGGTATCGGTGAACTCTCAGTAGCTTCAACAGCTTCTCTAATCTTTCTCCGGGTTCCAAGAGCCGGCCTGTAGGACAGAAGGAAATCCTTCAAACCTGCCCGGTGCGGTGAAGTTTTTACGATCTAGAGTCGTAATTCTAGTCTCGCCACAAATCCCCATTCTTTCGCCGTGCTCTCGTTAATCGGCGAAGCCATAACGCGGGATCGCACAAACGCACATAGTCAAAGGAGGAAAGGAAAAGAAATGACACGTTCAACCTATACCATAAAATTGTATGGAACCTCAAGGTACCAAAGAGTGCAATCTTGAGAATCAGCAACGTAGTGTCACATAGTTCCACGCTTGAAGGGCTTGGCTAAATGCGGGCGCCTTTACTTGATACTTTTCAATCTACTTGTTTTTGTGGAGGCTGTTGATGCGAAGGCATGGACAGCTGCGAAGATGCGGGAACCACTTAGGAGCTTTCTTCAGATTGGGAGCTCGTTGTAAGCACCCGCTTCTTAGCTGGATTACTATTTGCTTCCGTGGATTTGTTGAGTGTACGCGTCATGTGCTTCTGCTCTGTTATTTCCGTGGCCACTCACATTTTGTTTTTCAGAAATGGTCCAAATGGAGAAGCTAAACCATGTTCACGGTGCTCTGCTGCTATTATGCTGTGAACGTAACAGATGTGGACATCAAGTATCAATGCATTTGTTAAAATGGCGAATAAAGGCGGCCGAGAGGAAAATAATTGCTCGCGCGGTTGATAAGGTGTGCGTGGGTGGTGTGTGTGTTGGGGGGGGGGGGGGGTACATGGAAGGACAGCCTCACACAGGTTACATAGTAGAGGAGAATAGTAGGCGTCAGCTAAATCGATCTTTCTTGATATTTTTGGTTTCATTGTTGAAAAGGTAGATGATGCAAAGGTACTGAATATCGAAACAATAAATGTAACTTAAAAGAGCTTGGCTGTAGGCCAGTTTGAGGGACATCGTAAAATAAAAACGACAGGATGAAAGCAAGAATTAAGACAACACAGGACGGTATTGTCTTCTTGGTTCCGTCCTGATCGTTTCCGCTGTTTTATTTTACAACAAATGTACTCTGCACTTATGGCACTTGCCTATGGTTAGGGGACCCGTAAGTCTGCTCTGCGGTCCTCTCTCATGTTCTTTTAACAGCGGATACCTTCACGCATTTTATGCGTAGCATATAGTTTTATGCGTCGAAGAGAATAAATTAACTGACAAGTGTTCGTATGAAACCTCGAGGAGAGGCACATCAGGGCGACGTGTCACTGGTTGATGTAAGGTCTGCTATATGTCGGACACGGCGTATCACACCTTCACGTCTGCGCTGATCAGCATGCTAGCAATGTCGGTGTGTGTGTGTGTGTGTGTGTGTGTGTGTGTGTGTGTGTGTGTGTGTGTGTGTGTGTGTGTGTGTGTGTGTGTGTGTGTGTGTGTGTGTGTGTGTGTGTGTGTGTGAGAGAAAGAGAGAGAGAGAGCTTTACTGACTCGTCAATACCATCGATGAACAATGGCCACTTCGCATGCTCATGTATAGTCGTGCCCAAGGAAACACCGTTCAGCTTGTCTGCCAGTGCGATTTGTATTTCACCGTCAACGTAGGCAGGTGGTCGGCATATACTCGTACTTCAATCCCTACCCATAAACTTTAATTCGGTAATTAAATCCAAGCACACTATCCCCTACCATATTCATCAACGCCGATACGTTCGGCCTTTACTTAAGAATATGCATCCTCTTTACCACCCACAACAACGTCAAAAACGGGTGAAAGCCCTTCAAGGACGACTTTCCAATGTCAAGGACATGCTCTGTGTCGATGCGGCGGAATATTCCCCCGGCCCTTCCTATCAGCCATCGACTCGAACGGCCGCCTTAAAACGGCTGTCAGCATATACGCCTCCTCTCCTGAGGAGGCGGAAGAGGCAGCCCTCTTTCTTGCTCTGACCACTCCCGATATTACCACCAATGTTAGTGATTCCAAATCAGCCATCCATAATTTCGGCGCGGGTTGGATATCCCGTCCACAGCCCTGTCTCTCCTCCTAAAACACCATTTAACCCACTTTATCACCCTTCTCTGCACCCCCGCACATGAGGGCCTAGATAGTAACGAGGTGGCTCATGCCTGCGCCCGAGGTTTCATCGTTCCGGCCGCAGGAAAAGGAGTCCACCTTAGGCCACGCGGCTCCGCTTACTGCACGGGACCATCTTATCTCCGTTCATGACCTATGCAACCATTTTGACCATTTTGCCTCGGTCGACTTGTGCATCCTCCGGCACACCGCAAAACATCTCGTTATCGCGAGATTCTATGGTGCCAGCTTGAGACTCGCACATTTCCTACTCCTGCCTTCCGCCACCTCTTTCACCCAGCTATTTATCCGACGGAGCTTTTGTGGGAATGTACCTGGCCCAGCTCACCTGAGACCCAGGAACAGACGGTAGCAGCCGGTGTGGGATTAGTTCTTTGGCACTTGCTCGAGCTTCTCCCTCGGCGCTGACTGGAGCTCCGACCTCTTTTGGCATTGGAGCCGAGATTTCGAGTAGGACAGCTGGCTGTCTCGTACCGCTACCTTCGTATTTGGTTGCGAGCACTCCCCCTCCTACATCCTGGGAAGTTTCGGCACTCCCCAAGGCTCTGTCCTTTCTTCTTTCCTCTTTAACTTGGCTAAGTTATCTATAGTATACTTCACTTCGTTCCACCCCCTCCCCCAATTCCTCTCTATGCCGATGCGTTACTCTCTGGGACCGGCGGTTCTGATGATCACATCGAAGGCACCTTACAAACAGTACAAACAGAGTAGTCGAACACATTGCTGCTATATGAACATACACTGTACTGCTAAAGAAATGCAAACTCCTGCTTCTTCCCTCACTCCGCCGTTATCGACACTCTCCTTCTATAACTGTTCACTGATCAAGCCATTCAACACGTCCCTCAAATTCGAGTACTTGGTCTTTTCATTCAAGCCAACCGATTGAACACCCATACTCTTCAAACCCTTTGTACTGCTGCCGATCACACCCCCTGCCTCATAGGACGCGTGTCTAAGAACACGAAGGCCTTCGTGAATCGGAACTCCTTCGTCTTGAGCAAGCCTTAGTAATTAGCCGGCTTACGTACCCACTACCGCACCTTCACTTTTCCCGTGCAGAAAGCGACGCTGCAGGCGTTCTTCTTCGCCGGGTTTCCAAATAGGCCCTTGGTATTCCTTTTAATGCCACAACCGAATGCCTTCTTCAAACCGGCACCCTGAGCACCCTTCTTGAAATAGAAGCTTATCTCACCTCAGCTTGCATTTCTGCCCGACCAGAGCTAACCTCGACCATATCATGTGGGGCTGTGCTCAACCGCCCCCCCCAGAAAAAAAAAGAAATAAATTTCAATATTCAAAGTGGCAGTCAGAGAGACCAGTGCGGCCCAGCGCCTGACCTTCAAGACCAGATTCTGGATTGGGCTCAGAACATACCGGCAGCCTATCCATCGTGGACCCCCCCCCCCCCCCCCCCCCCCCCCCCCGATTCTTTCCCCTATTTGATAAATAAAGTCGTTATTCACTCATTCCACGCAGAAAATCCTTTCTTGAGGGTGAAAGGGAATTTCGTCTATATAGTCACCGTAGCTAATCGATGGTAGAAGAGCCACTGAGCCGTCCAGTATCAAAACAGGTGCACTGGGCTCGTTTTACAAATGCTGCACACCAACTGTCTAACTTATACAGCCTACATGCAATATTTCTTTGTGGACCTTGCTGTGTGGTGCGTAACTTATCGACAGGGTTACAAATCTATCTACGATGTTAGGAAATCTCGTCTTCAGCCCTCCGAGGCTTGGGATTTCCATTAACGCCGTAGAAGAGTTTTTATATACTTGTTACAAGGAAAACACTTCGGTTACATATTTTTTGACAAAGGCTGCACATCCGTATAATTTACACGGGTTTTTATAACATATGCCTTATGGTAAGCTTGCGTAATAAAAAAAATAAAATATGTGAACCTACACTATACGCGGAAATTATTTACGTGAACGACGACTCTATGACTCCTGCCGGTAGCAAATCAAAATTGAATGTCATTATATTTTCCTAATTGCGTTGCCCCGGCTCGTATCAAGGTCTTGAGCGAAGGCTGTTTGTGCAGCAGATGTTGACAGGCAAAGACTGAGCGGCTCGAAATGACAGCGCAGCAAATATTTGTGTATGAACTCACGATTCACGAACATTTGCGCCGCATGCGGATGCTAGGATGTCATATAATACAATGCGTGGTTTCTTTTTGAGAGAAAAGGCTCGGCCGCGCGAAATACTTCTGCAAAGTTCAAACACAGCTGTGGGCGCGAGCTGCGAGATCGGTAGATTTTCCTCGTGTTATCATTGGCTTCTGACTCAGTCGACCCCGACCGGCGCAGAAACATTTGTTCCACATATTCAAAATCATGCAAATTTCTTCGCCGCTGCAACCTGAGAGAGCCCCTCCCTCCCTCCTCCCACATCACCCTCCCCTTTCACTCTTCTCCTTTGTCGCCATATCAGCGACTGCACTGTCGCGCGTTCGTATTCCTTAATTTCTGTTCCCTTTACTTGATATATACTTCAGCTCTGTGTGATTATTTTTACATTGCCCTCCGTTTGTAATTGTGTAACAGGCAGCTTGGACTAGCAAAAATAAATAAACAATAGAAATAGCGTTGCATTCTTGTCATTAAAAAAATAAATCAAGCCAAATTTATATAAAATATAGACAGACTATTCTGAATAGATAATCCTTCATGCCGCTTCATTTCGCCTTCATTGAAACGCAGCCGCCGAGGTCGAGTTCGAACCCGGGTGCTCCGGCACAGTAGTCGGGCGTCCTACCACTGCACCAGCCCGGCGGGGCCACCTCCGCTGCCTCGTGCGGATAGAAGAGAAAATAGAGGCTGTTGTGCGGCGCGCGCGTCTTTCTCTCCCTCTTTTTCTTCTTTCACTTCCTCTGCCTCGTGCGGACAGAAGAGAAAATAGAAAAGAAAGAAAAAGAAGAGGGAGAGAAAGACGCACGCCGCAAAAACAGCCATCGTCCACCACCGAAGCAGTGGCGGGTGCAATGACGGCCTACAACAGATAAAATTCGGTGGCTGACTAGCCCCCGCCGCAAGCGCCGCTGACCTACAAAGCGGGCGCCAGCACGCTTTGCAACTTTCAAGTCCAGTGATGATCCGAAAACTGGGCCTACCGCTTGATATATGGCATCCAGGGGATCCAGCACTTGATGTCTTCCAGTTCCGAATAAAATCCGGTGGCGAGAATGCGTTGGTCCGGTGAAATCGGTCAAAATTTACTGATTCACTGATTCATTTATAAAAAGGGAAAGGCGTAGTATCTGCCTCACTTGTTTTCTGTGGACACCTCAACCGCGCCGTAAGGGAAGGGAGAAAGGTGGGAGTGAAAGTGGAAAGAGAGAAAGAGGAGCCGTAGTGGAGGGCTGCGGAGTAATTTCGACCACCTGGGGATCTTTAACGTGCACTGACATCGCACAGCGCACGGACGCCTCTTCGTTTCGCCTCCATCGAAACGCAGCCGCCGAGGTCGAGTTCGAACCCGGGTACTCCGGCACAGTAGTCGGACGTCTTACCACTGCACCACCCCGGCGGGGCGGTCAAAATTTGCGGAGCCGTAGCGACGCGCGTCCGCCTACTTCAACCGCCATGAAGACGTTTCTCAGTGATAGAGCAAATTCCATGAGTGTTCAGCGATGGCCTCTGTAACGCCGCCTAATCAATCCGTATTTTAGAGCCCAGCTCTTTGGCGCCCGTTACTGGGTTTCGCGGCGTCGGAGTTGTCCCTCGTAACCAGCACCACGTTCACTCCCACCTTCCTTCTTTCCCTTACTGCATGATTCAGGTGTCCACAGAAGCAAGTCTGACAGATACTGCGCCTTTCCATTCCTATGAGCCAATTGTGAAAGGCACGCTTCAGAGCTCAAGTGGAAGACGTGACCACACATGGTACACACTGCTAAGATAATAATTCATGAATAAAGCGAACGCCCACACCGAACTGCAGGGTAACATGTGCAGTAACCGAGAATTCACACATTCACAGCGAAAAGCATCATATTTTGATGTAGTTTGCGTATGTATACAGCCAGTTTGATAGTCCGGATCTCTAGCCGATCGTCCCTTGGCTTTCGAGGAAAGCCTGGCCCGGATCTAGCCCGCCCTCATTTTCCTTTATACCATTTATTGCTAGAAATTCGATGAGACACTTGCTAACTATGGCTACAGCGTTTTCAAGTCAGTGCAAGATATTTGCAAAGATTCTTTCTTCTCGTCTGCAGCTTGTGGCATTAGTCTCTTCGCCGCACAAAGTTTCTATGGGCCCACGCGCTGCTTCCCCCAACCTCCCGATAACATAATTGCTCTTTTCATTTCTCCGACCCCGAAGCTTCCTTCATGGCAGTCAAGAACTGTTAGTGGAGTGTTTCTTGAATGAATACGTGTGAAAAATAAAATAGTTGTCTGTAACAGTACATAAATGTCTTGCTCGTAATCTTTGCCTCAATCTATCGAAAAAGGTGAAACAGCTGACGAGCTGCGCTCAAATTCGCATTAGGAAGTAACGTAATCGTCTGCAAATTTTTTAAATAATAATAATTATTATAATAATAATAATAATAATAATAATAATAATAATAATAATAATAATAATAATAATAATAATAATAATAATAATAATAATAATAATAATAATAATAATAATTAGTTTGACAGGAAGGGAAAGGGGCCGTATCTGTTACACTTTTTCTGTGGACACTTGAACCGTGCTGTAAAGGAAAGGAGGAAGGTGGGATGAAAGTGGATTGAGAGAAAGTGGAGCCGTAGTGGAGAGCTTCGGAGTAATTTCGATCATCTGGGGATCTTTAATGTGCACTGACATCGCCAGCACACGGACGCCTCTTCGTTTCGCCTCCACAGCCGCCGCCAGCCGGATTTGAATCCCGGTACTCCGGTACAGTATAGTCGGGCATCACTGCGCGTCCGCGGCGGGGCGCTGCCACGCTGTTTGTCCGAGCTTTAGTTAGTCCGTTTAAGCTAGGTTTTGGGGAAAGGAAGAGGCTGTGTACTTTTGGGTGGACATCGCGGAATCATGGACACCCGCGTTTAATTAGGTCAATGTCACTTGAAGGTCAAACAGGCTTGCACGACAACTGCTTATCCTAGCGTGGTGAATTCCTTCAAAGAGACGAGAAAATGCATCGGTGAAGCGCTGAGTTCGAATCCCTATCTTACGCGTTCAAAAATAAAAAAGCTAATCCGTTGTAATTCTGTGCCATCGTAAACAATGGTAATTATTCGATTCCGCGTTGCCACAGATGGTGTATTTTCGCGTTTGCGCAGAAGAAAAGATCGCTCGCGGGTGAACGTCTGGTAAGATAAGCAGAGAAGATAAGCAGAGAGCCAACAGCCACTGACAGAAAGGAAAGCATAGGGGAGGATGTGAAGTACAATTAAACGTGGAAATAATTATCTAGAAAGGAGAAGAAAAAAGACACAAAGATCACTGAGCTTATTATCCCTGAGATTATTTACACGTTTTATTATATACTGCACAATGATAAAAAAAGAACATGCTTTCCTCTGAGTTATGTCTTGGCTCCTTTTTTATGTAAGCTATAACGAATCACCCCGTTCCCCTGCATTGGTTTGCTCGTAGGGAAGAAACTTTGAGGGAATAATGATGTTGACGGCTAGCGAGGGTGGTCTTGCGCAAGAGTGTTCCGTTAGATACATGCCTACTCTTCATTTCTCTCCGATGATGTGATATACGACAAAAGGCTCCAGAACTGCCTGCCTCCAGGCAACCGGAGTGTCTCTTTGGATTGCCATTTTTCCCATTTCTCGATTTGTCGCTTGCTTTATCCCTTTGAAATCTCTATGAAAAGCAGTGTGCGTTGTAAACGCGTACCATACTTCTGAGCTAATTTTCTTTTTTTTTTTTGCCTCACATTTCTTTGTTCCCCGCAGTTCATAGACTGCATAAACCGCTCCCCAAGAAACAGTCGTGGACGATTGTTGTGCAAAGGGAACCCAGAAGGCAGAGGTGTACGTGTAGGACGTGCGGCACTCGTGGGAGTTTTTCTTAAAGTGGCTGCTCACTTTCAATAACGCGACTTTGGCTTTCCGCGACGTGGGCTGCGCTCTCTGAAAGCTGGCTGATTTACTACCACCTCAAGCTAGAGCCATAAAAAAAAGAAAAAGGGGAAAAGGAATCTCAACAGATTAGGGGCGCCATTGAATCGAGTTTCCCGGAATCGAGTGCTCTTAAAATGAACTTTTCTTCGAGTAGCTTCCGATTCAGCCTCAGTACGCGCAGCTGTCGCCTTGACGCCGCATATAGAAGTCTTACCTCGGGCTTCGTTCTGAATGCCGCGGTCCTTGGATAGTTTTAGAGCATTTTTTTTTGTATTTCTTTGCGTACGTCGTAGTAGCGCTAACCTTACTGCTTTATCTCGAGCATAACCTTGCCCTGTCGTTTCGCACAAATGGGCTACGCTGAAACTTTACACGACCCGATTTTTTCTCCCTTGAGGAAGCGAAACCTATGCTGGCACATTCACATATGATTGATTGATTGATTGATTGATTGATTGAAAACTTTAGTTAGTGCATGGGAGTTCTCGGAGTTGTGGGTGGTCCGCCTATTCCTGCAGCCCAGTGGCCTGCGCCGCAGCGTGGGCCCTGCGAACCAGTCCTCGTTGTTGGTCGGGGTCCTCGCTGTGCAGAATGGCCTCCCACTGCTCCAAATTGGGATTAATTAATGCATAATAATTAATTAATAATTAACTGGTATAATTAATGCATTGTCTAGCTCCAAACTTTTCTCCAACTAGCTTCTAAAAAAAAAAGCATGTTGCCCACGTTTAAGCGGAAAATAAAGTGCGATTTTCGGTATAAAATCCGCGAAGTCTACATGTTTGGAAACTAAAATTGAATTTTTTTCTTTGTTTTGTTTAAAGCTGCCCATCTCAAGGTGCCTTGCCGAGCACAATGCCAACTATCATGGTGCTTCTTTCTTACGCTCATACTGTCATGGGTTATATGATCATGTGACAGTTAATATAGTTGACATCATGTCATTAAATTTTACGAACTGGTGTACGATCCCATATAACCCCGCCGCGGCGGTGCAGTGGTTGAGGTGCTCGACTTCTGTGGCCAAAGATGCGGCATCGAATCCCGGCCGCGGTGGCTGCTTTTCTATGGAGACGAAAAGCAAGGCACCCGTGTGCTGTGCGATGTCAGTGCATGCTAAAGAACTCCAGCCGGTCAAAATTTCCGGAGCTTTCCACTATGGCGTCTCTCATAGCCTAAGTCACTTTGGGCCGTTAGACCCCCAAGCCAAGCCAAACCAAACCCAAACCAAGCCCAAGCCCAAACCAAATCAAACTAAACCAAACCAAATCAAACCAAATCAATGCGCCCATAAGGAGTCATGAGGATCACTGATATCATCCGAATTACTAACGAGTGACATGACGATTCATGGGGCCAATTTTTCCCTTACTCGGGCTATGTGACCATTAAACCTTGAACAGAGGTCCAGAGGTCATATGAGCGACTGACCCATGGTGACGTCGCTGACGATGGTCATGTTGACTATGCCTTCATTTTGTGTGAACCATGCCGTCGCCATATAAGACGCTCTTATAAGTACCACACGCTGTAAAACACCACGCGCAACCACCCACGATCTCGTT
Source organism: Amblyomma maculatum (assembly GCF_055883805.1). Taxonomy (NCBI): domain Eukaryota; kingdom Metazoa; phylum Arthropoda; class Arachnida; order Ixodida; family Ixodidae; genus Amblyomma; species Amblyomma maculatum. Next base: position 70,270,807 of record NC_139347.1, on the reverse strand, counting down.
GCACAGTCACCTACTCGCACGGTTACGTGACAATTGGGCTACATATTGTTCGACCTGAGAAATGCCGCAAACATTACGCCTAATAACGCTATTATAAAGAAGCTCGTCATGGAGCATTGTTTGCAAATCCTATAAGACAGCTGTGTTGTTAATTCTGCATGTCTATCAGGCCTCTTTTTCGGGGTGTTCACGTGATCCGGACTTTAGCACATTTTATCGATTGACTGGCTCCCTATATACAGGCCCCGCCTCATAGATCCACTTTGTACTTGTTTGTATAGAACTGTGAGATATTTCAGACATATTCTCGGCTAAATGTGAAGTCAAGATGGCTAAAGCAATTATCTGCTCTGAACAGCTCTATGTGGAAAAATGGCGGTGGCATCGTCTTCAAGCTTGAAATTCCTATAAGCGATGCAATGAAGCTTGCCCCAGGCTTTCGTACTATCGCATTGACACTTCGTTATAACCCCCAGCTGGAAAAGATTGGTTTCATTGAGTTGAAAGCTGAATAGGAGAAATTGTGTTATGCGCCTTCAGCTGAGTTCACTAACTGCGCACTAGGCTTCCAGGAATAGGCCTTGATGTTAGCGTTTTGAAGTAATGCTTGGTGACCTCTTCTGTCCCAGCCTGTATAAAATATGCGTTCTCAGTGGAAGAGTAATGCTCCTTTCCCTAATCGAAAATGTCTTGAAATATAACTTCCACTGAAACAACGTGGCGCACATTTATTGGTTATCAAGTGAACAAACAAACAAACAAACAAACAAACAAACAAACAAACAAACAAACAAACAAACAAACAAACAAACAAACAAACAAACAAACAAACAAACAAACAAACAAACAAACAAACAAACAAACAAACAAACAAACAAACAAACAAACAAACAAACAAACAAACAAACAAACAAACTCTCATTGTTTCCTCCTCTCTTCGTAAGAAAGGCACTTTAATAGCTCTGTCGAAATGTACCCGGGCCTCTTTTATATGACGTACGGTCGCCTGATCTCACGTACATTTGTACATTGTTATTATGGCTGTCAGGAGGGTGGTTCATAACGACGAGTACCTGGTCGCTGTATGTTCTAGCTGTGCATGTCCTAATGGAAAACTTTTTGTTAGCCTGCACCATGAACCTCGCAGAAAATTTAGAGCTTAGTTCACTCCGGAGTAAGCCGCTCGTGCGGCTGCCATGTTGTGCCAACTGTGACGCATGTTTGGCATATGTCTCAAGGAAATGTTTTTTTCATTTGAAATTTACCTTCTCATCGCCACCGGATGTGTGCTCCCCCTTTTTGCGGCGCGTACTTTGCCTGCCTGACCATTCCACAAAACGAGAAAGGATGTTTCACCCCTTCGATCCCTTCCGTAAGCTGCCTTCCCGTCGGGAGCAACCTATGCGCTCCGTGGGGATTTTCCTCCGGCGAGCAGCCACGCATCCCCTTTCCACTTCGGCGATTCCCCGTTTCCCTCATCCGAAGCTCCCTCCATCCCTCTCTCCCGTGCCGGCGGCGGGGCTCTGACCTTGACGGCCCGGCCCGGGGCCTGCAACACGTGCTCAAGGTTCGCACAATAGGCGTGGCCGCTTTCGGTCCGGCCTTGGCCGAGCGGCTCTCCGCTAAGCGCCTATTTCACCGTCTCGAGGCTGAAACTTGTTTGCATTAAATGGACCTTGTATCGGTAGAGAGGGTCTTATTTGTGTTGAACGAGAGCATTGTAAGGACCAAAAACTTCTTCGTTAACGTTCCGACCCATAAGAATGCTATCTGCGGCTATCAAATAAAAATATTGCTCAGGAGAGTATGGTCTTGTGTAGTCTGGGGACGCAAGATTACCTCATTTTTTTCTTGGAACGGATACCCTCATGCTGAGTGACAAGTAAAATGACGCAAAATTAAGCGACAATTTCCTATTTTCTGCCCCGAACACTTGAATTGTCTAGGAGGCTTTCCTCACGCGGCTGCAGTCCACATGAGAGCATTAAAATTCTTATTTTCTCCCATTCTGTGGTTCAGTAAGATGCCAAAGGAGAAGAGGGAAATCAGGCATCAAAAGGTTGAAAAGGAAGAAATAAAATACATTAATAGGAATATGCGTCACCATGAAATTTGTTCACGAGAGCCAAACTGCAGCAAACTAGAGGGCAGCTGAAGAGGTTTCAGATTTCGACAAAATTAAAGGGGACGAACGCATGAAACTTAGAGCAACGAATGGGAAGTCGTTTTGTGTTAGCATTTGAATTGCCGATGTAATCACCGAATAAAATAACGTAGGCTTGCAGACTTCTCCGCAATGCACCGCACCGAGCATGGGCCACAACAATGACGTCACGTGTGGTTGCGCTCCGTTTCGAGCAAAGAAACGGTTACTTGATGGCAGAAAACCAACATCACCGAATAAAAAGTTGTTTGGCATCATCGGATGACGCACGAGAGCATGCGGGTGAAGCGAGAGGAAATCTAAACATTCGATAACAATGACGTCATTACGAGTTTCTTTGCACTGCTCCGGCGTATTGAGGAGAAGACAACGTTTAATTTGTGATAACGTAATCATTTTAATGACGGCGCAAAAACCAGTTAACATGCTTTACCTACAAACTTCGTGTATTCGAATCGCTGTATTTTGTCCAAATGTCAAAAAGCCGGTTGAGCTTCCCTCGCAAACCTATGTTGTAACTCTGGCGTTGCATAATCCCCTATAAACAGGACAGTTTCGTTAAAGCGTGTTTTTGCCCTCGACCGTTTTCTTTGCCATTTTTGTCCCTAATAATAAGACCTGTTTTAAATAATCGGTCAGGATTACGGCGCTACACGGAACACATGGCTTTCAATCTGGACTTGTTCGTTTCAGTTCCTTTGTTTTTGTGTGTGCGAGTTGCATGGTGCCCCACATGCGCACTTATGGTTTCCGCACGGCTCGTGTAAAAAGCGAACTGTTAAATGAGCGCTCCTAGCAATCGGTTACGGAAACAAATTGGCGCGATGTAGCTTTTGTACTTGAAACATTCTGAAACGGGGAAGTTAATAATCGTTCGGCGTCATAACGAGACCCCGAGTCTGGATAAATGTTGCATTAATGGAATATTAGTCGAGCTTTGTTTATAGACAGACTTTCCATGTCAGATACATACAGCCTTTTCTTCATTCACAAAGAGTTCTACGCGAGAGCTACGCGACAGAGTAAAAAAAAAAAAAGTAGCGTAAAAAAAAAATAACTGAAATGAGGAACCTAAACTTGCACTGCTCCATTTGAACGCCCTCGATGTAACGTTTGTACACGGCCTCGGTTAAGTGAGACCCACCCTCCATGCTATTATTCGCAGGCGTAACCACACGACTACAGTGTCGATGACGAGCTCTCTCTGCAGTTTGTGGCGCCATAGGTGACTAATCGCTGTAACCTCCCATTCGGTGCACGGAGCAAGGCTACGACAGCAGAAGCTCGCGGATTAAATTGGTCAGCCTCGGTGTTGTTAACGACCATTAGTATCTCGTCGGGCGGTCTCTTCTATAGCCTATCCCCGACCACCGTTTAAGCTCTGCCATGGTCGGACCGCAAGCCATAACCAAGCACCGCGGCTTCCATAATGAGGCAGGACCCATTCCCACCACTTAACCTGGATGTCGCAAAGCGCCCTGCGGGCAGGAGCAGATAAACTTACGAAGGAAAGTCAGAAAGACGACAGACGAGTGGGAGGCATAAGCCTCGTACAGAACCGGCGGCTAGAACAAGAGAAAGTATAGGTGGAAAAAAAAAAAAAGGATTTTCGTCTTTTGACGAGGAAGAGAGTGCTCCGTGATATCTGGCCGGGCGGGCAGCTTTCAAATTGAGCCAGACGCTACACGCCGCTGATCCTTGCACCCTCCTCTCCCTCCGTCTCCTTTTGCGCCAGAGCAAATGACGGGTGCGGTCCCTAATCTGCACCGTACGCTCCCAGCGTGTTTTGGAGCGAATAATGAACATTCGATCCGCGCTAGCGGGGTGGCCGCGCTGCAGATTTGCCGCCAGTCAACGCGCTCTTTTTCTAATCAAGTTTCTGCCGGACAGGATTGACTAGAGGGGCTCAGGCTGCAGCTGCTGGGGAAGGAGTGGAGGTCGGGAGAGGAGGCGGCGGCGATGTCATCTCATATCTCGATGTCCTCGTGCAGGCAAAACCACCGTCGTGGATTGCGAGCTGCCGCCGCAGGCCGCGGCTAACGTCTTCTGTTCCGGCCGAGATGCATCTCGTCTCCCTGATTGCCGCCGCGACCGCCGTAATTCGTCCAGATACGGCTCTCATTTGGTGCTCCCGTTTCTCGTTTTATTCGGAGAGCGATATTAGCGTTCGAAGGAGAGCTGAATCCATCGACGTGATCAGCGTGTATCACAAGATATTCGAGGCCGTGGCTGTATTTGCGGAGTTTCCGCGTAATGCCCCCGGCGGTGTTCACATCGACCAATTTTAGTTTTCTTCTTTTTCGATGTCGCACAGCCGCGGGCTTAAATTATGCATTAATTATGGGCTGCAATGGTTAGTGTCATCGGATGACGGGGCGAAACGGTTAAATTAGAATAGTGCTATCGTTCAAAAATCGAACATTAGATTTATTCTTCATATCTCGGTGGTTGAGCTAGTGCACTGCCACACATGCGGACGAATTAGCGGTGGACGAATGCGGACGAAATAAAATTTGTCGGCACTTGCAACAGGATGGAATTTTAAATATTGGCAGAGGGAAGGTGCGAAACCTGACTGTTCGTACAGCTATTTATATTTTGGTACTTGCCACAATAAAAGCAATTTTCTTTCGCTATTCCACTCTTGCCTTTGACGCGGTACCTACCTATGTGTATGCATTTACTCATTTAAAGTGCACATATAAGCAGTACAAATGGCACCTTACCGCTTCCACTGCGAATATCTTAAGCAGCTCAATTTACGTGTCTCGCCATGGGCAGTCATGACAAGTCACCTACAGTCACCTACAGTATGTGCTATATTAGGGACTCGACCTCAAGACCAAGCTTTCATAGTACAACACAGCCTTTCTTATTAGACACCGAGAACGAGTTACGCTACAGTCATGCATGATTTTGAGGTACTGTAAAAAACACACACTCAGGCAGGGTAAGAAAGGACAGGACGAATCCTTATCAATTCGTCCGAGTTTCCATCATCTTGACCCGGATGCGTGTTTATCTTTTATAACTCCCTGTTTTTCCGGCTGGCTTAGGCTGCAGGGAATATTGGTTTCGACTGAACGAGCAGCTCCCTTTAAAGTATACCCTGCTTTCGATTACAAGTTTCTTTACGCCTGACCTTATTGTACTAAGTTCGAGCTCTTCCCCACCCACATTGGTAGTGCCTAGACTTCAAATATACTTGCCCACGAGCTCCGAAACTTTCTATGTTTGCTCCAGCGGGCCGTTCTACAACCTTAGCCAAAGTGATGCAGCGCAACGGCATGAAGCCTAGACAAGAGAATGGGACATACACAGCGCTGAGTCTGTCCCATTCTCTTGTCTAGGCTTCGTGCCGTTGCGCTGCACCACTTGAAGATGTCAGACCAACTAGCCCTCCAGTTCATGTCGCTTAGCTAAAGACTGCGTTGTAAAAAAAAAAAAAAAAAAAAAAGAAAAAAAAAAAAAAAAAAAAAACGGGCTTGTACTATCTTCTCTGCATCATCCCAAATAACTTCTATTAATAGGGGAACAATCTTGATAATACTATCGTGCACCGCCTCAGCAAGGCACTTCACCTGCTCGCGTTGTGAAAAGAAGCAAAGCATGGTTGCTAACGATACATCAATATGAATAAAAAAAATATATATAAGAAGTTTAAAAATAATAAGGAGCCCATAGAGTTATTTCGCTGAAATAGCAGCGCCGTAGGCGTTAGACCCGCAAACATTACTATTTCTCTCACCGAGCTTACCATCATCATAGCCTTGCTCATCTGCTGAGGGTCTACTCTCTTGACTGAGAATATAGGGATATTACACTTCCCTGAGATCTTGCCAGCCTCTGGGGATGCGACCGTAACTATCAGGGATGGTGCGCGCTGAACTGATGGAACGAAACTGTGGTGGAGGACAGCTATAGAAAAGAACCAGACACACTGCGAGAAAGTTGTAATAGTCGTGTACCAACTTTACCTCATGCCAACGTGTCGCGAAATTACTTCCGCGATGTTCAAACATTGCGCTGTTGTTCCTCACACCTAGGTGCGGCTGCAAACGTCGAAATCATTACTTCACTATTCCTACGAAAAGAAAAATTAAATATTCCTCAAGAAAGGTTTGTGTGACGGTGAGCTCAGTTTTCAGAACGAATATCACCGATACTCTGTACTCTCCCTGACAGGCTCCGCCAACCGTATTCCCCTTGCGGCTGCTGACAAACGCAGTTGCCCGCCATACATGCGCCCCCTGACCTCGTCGGTGCCCGGCGGCGCGTGTCACTCGCATGTTTCGCGATGGCTGTTTCTGGTCTCGCTTGTCTTGTTTCTCCCGCTGGGAGCACGTGTTCCCGCGACAACCGCACATCCGCTGGGGCCCCCGAAACGCAACACGGCTCGTGCGAACAGCAGCGTGCCAACCCAGCGTTGGTGTACGGCCCCAGTGTCTGGAGCACATTCGGGTATCCATTCGAATGCGAAGGATGACTTGGCCCGACCGCCGTTGGCCGATTTACCACGTATACATGACGCAAGGCGTCACTTATACCCGCGCTATTCGCGCGCTCTCTGGACCGCGAAAGTGCGGTCATCCAAGCCACATCGCTAAGCCGGGCGACATCCAAAGTACGGGGGCGTACGAATGGATATGTGATGAGCAACGTGATGTTCCTATGAATCGCCTCTGCGGCGCCGAACCGGACGGAGTCACGTGAAGGGACGAAGAGAAAGGAAAGCTGCAATGGGGGAGGCGTGGAATCGAGGCTAAGGATGTATTCGCGACGGCTCGTTTGCCGCGTGTTCCTGGTGCGTCTCCTGCTGTTTTGGCGCCGTGGCTTTCTCTACACGTGCATGATTCCTCCTCGGTGCCGGCTGCTTCCGTCCTTTTGTGCTTGCCGCCTTATATCTCGGCGCGCTGTCGCCCGCACATCTCCCGGCCACCTCTAATGTCTCCCTGTTCGCCGAACACGTCTCTCGCTACGCGAATGGAGAGAGGAAAAAAGAAAGAGAGGCGCGCCACGTTCCCCCAGGTCTAGCGATGATGGCGGACGTGAGTCAGCGGGATTCTCGCGTTAACGTCTGGCGCGGCTTGCTAACGCCACGCCGAGCACGCCGGGGAATGGCTGAGCCGCAGAAAGGAGGGCCGTGTGTCCGCGAACAACGCCTGGCGACAACGCGACCCGTGATTGCGATCCGAGCCTGCTTCTTTTCTTGCCTTCGAGCTATGATACATGCTCCCAGAAAGAAATCAGACAATCCACAGCTGCTGTAACGTGGCGTGCGGGCGCTGCCTCGCAATACTGCGGCGTGACGTCGTTATTTGTTTTGGCGTCTACTAGATAGGCAGTCTGCGCCGTGTGGTCTCCGAAAAACAACAAAAACAACAACAACAAGAACACCTACACGCGTATTACCTAATTGCGGATTGCTTTTCCCGGGAGTCATTTCATTAGCCTACGGAAGTTGCGAATTGGCGCTCTTTGAGAGCGCTCAGATGGCAGTGCACGCTGTTCTACATTGTGAACGTCCACCTGATGGCTCTGGGCCGATATGGATCATTTCACTGCTTCGGGTACGTGAATGTGAGAGCGCACGGAGCTCTAAATAATCATAATCAGTTTTCGAGCGAAATGCATTTTCATGCATCGATAATACGAAAACAGGTACGTCACAGTAACTGTGCCAATTCGTATCGTCGTGTTCTTTTCCCGCAAAAAAGCAAGGAGGCATGATTTACAAAATTTTCTCCGATAGGATTGTGGACGACCGCAAAAACGATAAGCGTATAGTCTGCTCTACAAAGTATGCAAATGCGTGTTGAACGTCGTTAAATGACACCTATTGAGAATTTCATAATAAATATGGTTTCATTTAAATAAACTAGCTTCGTATCCGCTGCTTTAGCTAGGCTAATGTTACTGGGTAAGGCTGTTGAGAGCGGTGTTTATAGTTCCGGCTGCAGTGGCCGCGTTGCGATGGAGGCGAAACTATTATAGAGGCACCCGTGCCAAGCAAATAAAAATACCATGTGATCAGCTCCGCGTTATGGCTTCTTTCAGAGCTGACGGGCAGCTGTTAGAGTCTTACTTTACCTCTATTATATTGACCTTCGACAACCTGCAGGGCCAGAGGGTAACGACAACAGCTGTTACGCGCACCCCCGCCACGTGTTTGTTAGTATAGCGGTAAAAGACCTTTGCTCTAACTCCTTCTCTTAGCTAGCCGCTGTTACGGGGACGAAAAACACGGTGTGCGTACCTGTTCCAGGACGCATTCCAGCTTGCGTCCCTTACGAAAGTTGCTCTTTGGTGGTGCCTGTCTGGCCGAAGCGGTAAGAGCAGATGGGCCAGCTCCGATGCTGTGAAAAGTGAGGAAGAAACAGGAACAGGAAGGTAACGTTAAAGAGACCTAGTACGCTCCCAGAACAGCGCTCAAGTCGTAGAGTTCTTCAAATAATGTCGCTCACAGTCGCAACAAAACTTATGCTGCTACTGTAGTGTTCTGGCCAATCAGGTGTTGCAGGAGAGGACCCAAATTTGTACGCGGATCCTAGCTATGAAAGTGGTTTTAGATCACGTGGTTCTGAATTCAGCAAACGTGTCGCTGAATCCGAAATAAAAATATATAATGCCTTTCGATTCTAATTACTCAGTAATGAAGCCGACTTACGCCGCCTAACAATAGTCAACAGTCAGGACCACTTCAGCTGATTTTGCTAAATAAGAAAAATCTAATAAAGTTCCCCCGTGCCCCATCGGAATTCCGTGAATTTCAGCAACTGATGTTTGGTTTGGGCTAGTTGGTAGCAGTTTCTTGAAGACATAGCGCAAAAAAGAGACGGGGACAACACAGATGTAGACAGGACAGGCGCTAAAATAAAGTTGTCAGCGTTTGTCCTGTCTACATCGTCCCCGTCTCTTTTTTGCGCTATGTCTTCAAGATTCAGCAACTAAGGTCGTCGATTAGTTCTCACGCATGACAATTTCGCTAATGGGCCGATACTTAGTATTTCCTCGGCCTAAATAAACGCATGGATGGAAAGGATTGGTCTCTGTGGACGAAGAGCAGGGCGTCGTCCACTGTGTCGTTTCTTTGAGCCTTCTCGGAGCCTGGCTCATATACTGAGCGGTGTCTCGCAAGACTCGGCGTTGTCCCCCGGGGCGGCCACCCCGCACCGTCCCGACGTTCGTAAACAAGGGCCGAAACAGCCGAGCAACGGAGTGCCTGTCGAAGCAACGTCCGCTTCCTGGAGCAATTGGGAAAGGCAGGGGAAGTCGGCCGCCCGCCAGTCACTTCTAATTTCCTCTTTTTTTACCCGAGGACGAACTTCTTATGATCGTATAGTCCTTTACTCGCGCCGCTATGAAAAAATAGAAAATAAAATGTGCATGTGGTGCATTAACTGGATTCTAAGCAGGCTGCTTATCTTTATGAAGGGTTTATAAAACATGTTGAGGCGTAATATTTTCGGGTTTGGTTCGAGTTGGAAGCTTTTGCTGGCAAATTCTTGGTTCGATCAGCTCTGGGGTGACATTTTGTCTTTGCTCGGATGGATTCAAGCGGGGTCACTGCAGAGATGAGGGGGGAAGGGGAACGCGATCGCCATATTCCCTCAAGCTAAAAGTGATACACAGGAAAATTCATGAAACATGACGAAATAACAGCAAAATCAAGCCCTGTGCAGCTCTTTGTAACTGTAACTTGTAACAGTAAACTGCCCCCTTTCCCAAACACACCGACACTTAAAACAAAAGAAACAAGCTTACCGTCAAAACAAACAAAACGAAATAAACAAAAAATAAGAAAAACCAAGGCAGCTTGACAAGCTCACCCCTGCCTGAGTTGTCCGTTCAGGATATCACTGCTCCGAACTTGGCGGCTGATCTTCTCCACTCTGACACGTGTCCGACGAGCCGTCAGACTCGCGTTACTGACAGCCGCCTCTCTGACCCCTTGAAGAACTGTCCCGTGATCTCACACCGCTTCCTCCATCGTGTCTCACACTGACACTGCTAGGAGACACCTCTTTGACTTTTGTTTTTTCTTTCCATGGATTACGGCAGATCGTCTCTGCTGCTGTGCAGGTTTTATTCGCATCTTGCTCTTCCAGCTGCAGATTCCTGGACGTACGCATCTGGCCGCCTTCACGACGCCAGGACTAGAACACAGGTCATCGCCGCGGTCCGCCCCTATAGCTGCCACTTTCCTCCTCTTCACTCATGTGTGCGATCAAGCGGAGCTAAAGTCGTTTTAAATGCTGCTCACATGGTTGAAATGAGGGGGCGGATATAAAGGCGAACGAAGGAGAAGTAGATCCGGCGTGTAGTAGAGAGTCGCTTGATCATACGTGACACAGAGGTTAACACGCTTTACCCGTCCTGTGCCTGCATACGAGGCTGCCCCGGATGGTCATACGCTACAAACGCATTTCGCGTAGTGGAAAGCTCCTACGCTGTCACTCATACAAAAATCATGCAGTATCGGCACGATATAAAGCATCAGTTGCAGCCAGGGTGAATTATCCAAGGTGAATGGGCACGAAATAGACCCGTGATTGCGGATTTCTACTTAGCTACCATCATTGGACGCTTTACTGGTTTTCGTAAATCCTGAAACACGTGTACCTGCGACCGTGCGATCTTACACTTCTGACCTATTTCCCACGCGTTGCGCTTTGCCGGTGAGGCAAAAAAGAAAAAAAAAAAAAAAACTCCTGCAAAGCTTGTCGATATTAGCGAGCCTGTTTACAGGGCGCACATGAGCGTTTCCATTGAGAAAATGAAAGTTGTTACGCCTCCTCGTCATCATAATCGTCACCCACGCTATCACAATGCTATGTGCGCGTGAACTGACTGTCACATATATACACTTCCCAATCTTTTCAATTATTTTGTCCTTGCAATAGCCGCGAACCATGTTATTCAAGAAAATTTACCGATTCAATGATGATTATGCTTTCTTTTTTGTACTTCTTTTTCATGCCAAAAGATCACCGGTAGTCAACTTTGTATATTACAGGAGTCCTTTTCAAGTGAAATTTTTGAAAATTTCAGTCTGCACAACTACGCTGTTGGATCTATGCTGCTTAAATCTTTCCGCGTCTCAGAGCAGCAAGTATTGTTCGCCTTTTCCTCACTAACTGCATTACTCTCGGGGTTGTTTCTCTCCCTTTTGTAAGCTTCCAAGTGTGAGAATGAAACATGCACAGTGTTGGTCGTAAGTTTACGGTCCACACGGTGGTCTTTTAAGCCTCATAGCGGATCAGAGGGTATAGGAGCCACACAGGGTATAGGAGCCTTGGAAGGCTGAGGGACACGACTTTTTTCCTTGTTAACATGGATCTACATATAAGGAGAAGAAGAAAGGCTTGTCGCTTTAGCTGCAGCTCGGTGGGTGCCCCTAATGATCCACTGCAGGGCTTGTGATGAGCGAAACCTGATTGGCTCGATAACTTTTAACGGGGCTTCAAGGGGCAAGTTTATTTAGCACGAATAAAATATTCCAAAGCTCTTTCTCTACCGCCAGAAAAGTTTGGAGGTCGCACTGGAGGGGTTTCGATGGAGACCAATCAACGAGGTGGAGAAGAATGCACGAAGTGCACGCTTTGTTTACGGCTTTCTTCATATTTGTATATGGAACACAACTCTGCATTTATTTCGTCATATTCTTCCTGTGTAACGCGACAGGGGAGCACGGAAGGTTGACCATGCACGGTACTTTCGCCCTCGATCGATGCATAGTAAACATGACAGAGCCGCGTTTCGCCTATATGTAGTGCGTTGCTTATGAAGAGGAACGACATGAGAGGAGCGAAAAACGATAAAATCTGACGAACATTCTTTGACTCACCATATTCAACACAGGCGAGTTCCGAGCGGATAAGAGCAAATGTGAGAAATTGCACCGCGACATGCGAAGCATGCAACGCCTGGTGACGTACACGGCGCATAGCGCGAGCGGGGAATAATTCAGTTGATTCACCAGGTCTCTTCTTCCCTGCAAAACGTTACAAAATTATCGTACGTGGCACGACGCAAGAAGAAAACGGAAAGATTTCTTTTTCTCACCATTAACCTAGCCACTTCTCCCTAAACATTAGAGATTTATCGTATGTACAGCCTCATTCAAAAGTCCTGAAGCCAAAGAAGTTTCGTCTCAGCTGCAAAATGAAAAAGTCATGGTGCCATTAAAGTCTAAAGAGCCGTGAAATGCTATGAGACAGTTTCTTATTGTGATAAAAAAAATGTTCTACCATTTTAGATGCCATTTGGCCTTTGGTGATGGCCTGACGGCTCCATTTTGTTGCCGAGACAAAAATCCTTTGACTTCAGGACTTTTCATCAAGACTGTACGTGTGAATAGACGTGTTGTGTATCAGTTAAGAGTTCCATGTAATGCGGGGAACTTAGGTTGTAGCGTCCATTGCTGTGTGAAGGCGTCAACGGTATGCGTTCGCTGTAGAATAGGATGATAGACTGAGTAACGTGCTATATAGGATGAACTCAAATGTAGGGTCAGCGCCCAGAAGCATAGAGCTGATGGATGAAGACGACGCACGCTGTGAGTAGATGCGCGCCGACTTTGCCAATATTTATTGTGACGATCTGCGGACAACATGTAGAAGGTATATAGGAACTGCCTATTAGAAATATTTGGGAGGGGAGTGTCGTGTACAGGGTTTTATATGGCAATCACCTTGATGTTGGCGACTTCTCCAGTCTTGCACGCACTACGCTTGCTAGCTTCCTTTGAACTACTACGCAGCCGCTGAAACCAATATCGTAAGAGAGGGGTATATTTTCTGTTGGCACCGCGTAGAAGATATTTGGGACCAATATGGTTCGCGTATAATCGACACAAGCCAACAAGAGACAGCAAAACAACGAAAGAGAGAACAAGGAAGCATCTGACTTTAATGCTGAGCGGCTAATGGTCCAGCGTGCAGCGTATCCACTGCTGCTGTTATCGAGTACTGAAGCCGGACCTCTGCGCAAGGGGGCGGTGGCAACCTGCGGTTGCAAAGCACAGCTATGGGCTTCACGGTTGGAGGCGCTTCCGATAAGGATGCAGCAGCCGGTTGCTGCGCGCTATCGACGAAGATTCGGCACCAAGCCGCGGCGCCAAGTGAACCATAAGCTGGCAACGTGGTGAATAATGTGCCCGCTGCTCCCCCTTGCGAGCACGAAAGGAGGAGAAGGAGGAGGACGCGAGGCGCAAACCGTGCCTCACGATTTGTGGATCCATGGCGTGTCTTGCAGCGTCGATCGTCCGGTTTCAGGTGCCACCACTGGCTGTTAATGGTTTTCCCGGCGTCGCGCACTGGCCAGTCAGGCCGACGCCACCGATAAGGGCCCCTGTGACCGCATCGCAACCCCATCTTTTAACGCTGTGCTGGCTCCGAAAGTCGGCGCTCCGCATGGGAAGGAAAGAAAGGAGGTCACTGTTTCGGTAAAAGCTTTTTGGTGGACATAGTTCCTTTGTATGCATTTTGCTACCGGCCCCTCGTTTCCAGTCGGCTGTTCGAAAGCAGTGCCGCCGGTGTTATCTCTACTGTATGCTGTGACCGACACACATGGGCTCGCTGAACGCGCGCGATCTTAGGACTTTTTATATCGGTATTGTTTGAGAAAAGCGGCTTAGCATTTCCACCCTCCCACTGCTTGGCACGACTTGATCGTCACCCATCTGTAGCCCAGGAAGCTTCGGACGTTTGGTGCAGACCACCACGATCATTGAAGCGTTGCTGCAGGAATGCTCCAAAGGAATCGGGATAAACTTCTCAGACGCGCGCTGACGGCTTGGCTATACATACGAGCCAATACTTTTCGCGGGGATTGCTGGTAAGCGAGAAGTGCTGGAAGTGCGTGCTATTTGGCAATGTATCACTGTTCTCCCATCTTTATGTTTACTTTTCACACGGAGCGTACTTGTTGTGACGCCGTTCTCCAGTGACTCCATCGTGTAATGACAAAGTGTTTTGCTCCTCTACATGTCCGTCTGGCGGCACGACCAGCGCAGTCTGCCACGAGTTCTTGCAAGGCGGTATACTGTCGGAGCCGCTTCCGAAGTTGTTTTTTAAATAAGACTTAATCGCGGCGGCCGACAAACGGGTGATTACCCCTCCCACCGACGCTCTTGTACTCCGGCCGTAAACAGGGCGTAATGTGGCGCTAATGCCCGCCGCGATCTTGTGTTCTATGGCCTACGTGCCCGGAATGGTCTCGGCGCAGGCCTGCTGCATCTCGGCGGGAGCGCGCGACGCGATGCGTAAAGCCTTTACGGCTTTCCTTTTTCGCTTCCGCGCCCGGCGCACCCCAAGCGGGCTTGTCGCTAACGATGCGCCAGTGTTTCGGCGCCACTTACGGTGGTGTAATGGGCGCCAGGTAGCTGAAAGAAAAAAAAAAAAAAAGAAACACTTGCCTTTGAAGGAACCGCGAGTTTGCTGTTTTTTTTTCTTCTTCTTCTGGAGACCACCGTATGCGAACGCGGACTTGCACTCTCCCAGATGGTCCAAAAGAGTCGGCGCTTGAAGCTTTGCTCTTTGGCGCAATCCTATCTTGTAAATATCAGCATGTGTGAAATTCAGCTTGTAGGGTCTGTTCACTTCACCATGGATCACTGTAATGCTGCAGAACACTGCCCATGAATTCGCGGTTACTACACCTCTCCTTTCTCCATAACCTCCGCGCATTCGTGTTTACGCAGTGCATGCAACTGGGCTTTGGTATGCACGGACCACTTCCTCTATGTGCCGCCAGCTACGCGTCGCCTCTTTCGCCCATCCTTCTTTCTCCTTCCTCCATTACCCAGGAGGAAGGACAAAGGAGGCGTCTGTGCCTAGTTCGCACAGACACCGGAAGGCAGATTCTGGAGTGGGTAGGCTACCTGGCAGACGTCCAAATCATCCAGAGCACGACAAACCTCCCAACAACATATCGCTCTAGGGTCCACGTCACCCCAATTCCTAAAAACATGTCGAGCGGAGCCGACTCCGGCAGACGATCAGCCAGAATAAAATACATCAAGCAAACTGCGGCACGCAGCCCCATACAGTGTATTTCGACGCAGCAACATACAGTGAGATCACGAGGGCGACTGCAGTTGCTGTGAACTCATCCCACAACGAGGTTGTCAGCGCATCGTTGAAATACACTACGATCACGGAGGCAGAAGTTGCAGCAATCCTGCTAGCGATACAGCGACGGCCTAGGGCGAGTGTACACGTTATGACAGACTCCCAAGCAGCCTCTCGGCTCCTACTTGCAGGAAGAGCACCCAAGAAACTTTTAGGCTTAACCACCAAATCTCTGAGCGCCCATTCCCCCCTAAAACATTTGATCACGTGGGTGCCTGGTCAAGCGGGATTAGAGGGCAACGAGGTCGCGGACGCGCTAGCTTGAGGACATACCAACCGAGCGGGCTCCAACGCCGACTCAAATTCTCTTCCCGAAGTTTCCGCCACTTACAGCACACGACTCCACTTCCTGAGACAGCAGCGACAGCTCTTTCCCCCTCCATACAAGAAGCTAAAGGCTCAGGAAGCTCGGGACTGGAGGCTACTCCAAACAGATACATTCGCCAATCTCCACAAACACAGCATACTTTTTCCCGAGCGCAGTAAAGGTGAATGCCCATGGTGCGAAGATAGGTCCGACACATACCACATCACATGGGGATGCAAGGGCCCGAAACCCCCGGACATCAAAACATATAAAACGAAGGAGCAATGGGAGACCTCTCTGCTCAGCTCGGAGCTCGAACTGCAGCGCGCACTCGTCGCACAGGCTAGAGTGGCAGAGCAAAACAGCGCAAACTTCACAACGGACAGAGGAGGGCAGACGAGACACAGGCGCTGTGTCTCGTCTGCCCTTCTCTGTCCGTTGTGAAGTTTGCGTTGTTTTGCTCTGTGATGAACCAACTAGCTCGAGATGTTTTCTTCTAGAGTGGCAGCCAAAGCCAGTGGAGTTTTGAAATGAAAACACCAACCATTGTGATTTTTCATCGAACTTTTATTTTCTTGGCTGATAAACGTTTTCTGCTACTACTACCACTGAAAAGTGAAACAGTTACAGCTCCTTGCCTTTCCTCAAAACCACTTCTATACATATAGCACGGCCCGCCGCGGTGGCGCAGTGTTCAAGATGCCCGTCTACTGTGCCAGAGTTCCCGGGTTCGATCCCGACCGCCGGCGGCTGCATTTCGATGGAGGCAAAATGAAGAGGCGTCCGTGTGCTGTGCGATGTCAGTGTTGTTGTTGTGGCTGTAGGAAAAAGGAAAAGAAAATACACGGGCCTGCTACTGGCTCTGTAGCTGAGCCACCTACGCTGCCTCGTGCGGACAGAGGAGAAAATAGAGAAGAAAGAAAAAGAAGAGGGAGAGAAAGACGCGCGCCGCAACAGCCGTCGCCCACCACCTAAGTGGTGGTGGGTGCAATGACGGCCTATAACATAAAAATTTGATGGCTGGCTAGCCCCACCCGCAAGCGGTGTTGACCAACCGTCCCAGCCCCGTAGGGCCAGAAACTGAAAGAAAAAGAAGAAGGAGAGGAAGACGCGCGCCGCAACAACAGCCGTCGTCCACCACCTAAGCGGTGGCGGGTGCAATGACGGCCTACAACAGAGAAAAAATTCGGTGGCTGGCTAGTCCCCGCCGCAAGCGGCGTTGACCTACCGTCCCAGCCCCGTAGGGACAGGAACTGCCACCCTTCACCGAACCTAGAAGAAAAAGTTTACGGGACGCGAAGGCTCAGAAAAAGTAGTTATTGTAGCTGCATCACGTTACTACCTACTCGTTTGATTAGAAAGCGGTAGTACGCACCTCTTCACACCTTCATACATTTCACCCGACTAGTCCGCATTACACTGCGCCAGAGCGAGTTTTTTTTCCTCCAACCGACGTTCCGTAAACCTTTGCCACAGACAGCACATCCGTAAGTGCAACTATACAGCCTGCGGTTGGCCTCACTTGCAAATATGAGCAATAATCGCGGATATCCGAGGTTTGTGCGCGACATGTAGGCTAGCAGCTTAAGAGCTGTGGCATGTTGACCCGTGATGCCATAGCTACTTGGCGAGATAATCTTCGAGCCAGAGAGGAGCAGCATCTCGCAGTTTTGAAACGATTCCTTTCAACTCCGAAAAAAGTCTTTATAATGTCACTTGGCGAAATTAGCCCCCTTAGGAAGTTATGGGCAGCGTGTTTGCGGCGTTATGTTTATTGTGCATGTTTCGCTTTCCTTTTGCCGTTAATGAAACGTAGCCGCAATTTATCAAGCGCGACGGCTTAGGGTTGTGCTGCCATGATTTTATTCCTTTCTATATATTTTTACAAAATTTATTTCGAGAACCAAGCGAAGCATTTGCATTCATTTCATCTGTAAGGTCTTGCGTCTTTTGTTTCTCTCTTTAACGGTTTCCACGGCGGCGAAAAGCATACAAGTGTTGGGAGAACTGCAAATGAAGGCCCCGAACAGCTGCCCTGGCCTTGAAATGCCAACTTTGTCAAACGAGCCCGGAGACGAACAGCTCGCCCGCACATCTATCATGGCCGTTGAACCGTGGAAAGAGCTATTTTCGTCTCTTGTCCACGGACTACTCGGAACGTTTTGCGGCACCGGTGTACGCGCCTAGCGTTGTTGGCATCATCACGCGATGTCTCTCTGTTTCTGTGGCAGGGCTGTTTTTAGCATCAGGTCCTCGCTTCTCTGCACGGTTCGTTACGCAACTGAACCACCAATTTCAATCATTCTTTCAGCTTTGTACTTCTTACTGAGTGCAATGTTGTCGTCGCTTCCCGATCAACCGATAGCAAAGGTTTAGGAGAAATACGTGCTCGAGTTGGACCGGAAACTACTATACCGAGGGAATCTTCCGCTCCCACTCCTTGACTGACCATGCGGATGGACCGCGAATCAGCGGTTGTCGGAAAATATGTGTCGTGTGGAGTCACGTGATTTATTCTCCATGGGTGTGTTGCAGCGCTGCTCCTTCTTTCAACCGAAGGTGCACAAACGGTTAAATGTATATTCGCCAAATGTAACGGTCAAATGTAATTTGCCAGTTGGTAATTGGGAACTCGCGCGAGGTGTCTAATGTGTGTTCTCAGAATGTGTGCGGAAATACAGATGTGGTTTAGTGATGGGTGCTAGGGAACAACAACAACAACAACTACAACAACAACCCTGTTTTCATTCTATACACGGCGCTGTCGCAATTTCTAGTATTTGTTGCTGCCAGTGATAGAAAGTACCTATAGATATAGTGCAAGCCTAATAAATGGTTTTCATAAAATGTTTCGTTTAAACCATGAAAAACATCGAAATTGATGTTGAAATACAGATATCTCTATGTGTCTATGTACGGTCATATCTAAATCTGTTGTTTCATTAATGTCGATTTTTCGCCTGTTGTCAACATTTTCCCGGTTCCCAACCGCCTTCTTAGTGTCTATGTTTATTGCTCCGATATGGGAGTTGCACATTTGATTACGCAGTGTACACGTTCGTCTTAGAGGTTCCGTCGATGGACCCTGAATCATTTAAGGACCTAGTGAAATTTCTTGATGTCAATAAAATGAACTAATCCCATGCGTACGTAGGAGAGACGCGCATACCAATATAACCAAATATATGTAAAAAGAAGTACATTTCCAGCAATGATACTGCGTTGTGTTTCATAATTAAAGTGACGCGAAGGACAGGCGAATCCGTGCGTTTGAACTGTTGAAGAATATGCACGGTAAACAGGAGAACGCTAGAAGACGTTTTAGGCAAGCTTATGTGCCTACCGTTTTCAATCGCCCGTTCTCCTTTATTTGTCACGCCTTTATGAGTCCTGGCGCTAACAGGCACCATTTCTTACTTGTAACTTTTTTCCTCACCAAGGAACCCGTGGTGACGAAAAAGTAATAATTTACAGCGGCCACCAATCTACATAGTTTGTTGTTGCGGCACAACAACTACGCACCGAATAGTGACACGACCTCAGGCGCAGCTCTGCGAACAAGAATGTGAAAATTGCTACGCTGAGAGTTCCGTCCCAATTATGCACTATATCTGCGAACTCCAGCAAAAAGAATCTTAAAAAAAAAAAAGAAACTGTCGAAAGAAGTGGGGCAAACGATTCCACGCAGCGTCACACTTTACACTCTGAGAAACGGCTCAACACTCGGCGCTTGGGAATCTCGTTAAGTGCGCATTGCGTCGGTGTAGCGAATGGAAACAGGGTGGTAGGCATGCGAGATCGTGTCTTTATCATGCTCATTCTCGTGCTGCTGAAATTCTCCCTTCGTTTCACATGCCACCCATTACTCTTCCTGCTCTGTCTGAGCTTTCAGCATAACAGTATACCCTCCTGGGTTTCTCTTCAGGCAGCGCATGTATCTTAAATTTTCTTCTTCTTTTGTTTAATTCTCTTAAACCGGAGTCCCAATTCCTTGAGGATTATATTTCAGATATAAATGCAGTGCCCGTAGATATGATACATTTTATCTAGAAAGCGAGCGCTTACCGTGCGCATTTAAAGGCGCTTAACTATCCGAATGTCTTAGATTTGTTAGTTCCAGAATTGAAGGCTGTTGGGCTAGTTGGTTGTTCGTAAATTGAACGGGGGCAGAGAAAAAAACGCTGCAACAGAGCAGTACTGCAATTGAACTAACCATTTTCAAGAAAAAGGTGTTGCTCATCACGAGGTGAAAAGTAAAGTTCAACTCTAATCTTTACAGAGTTGCAAGCTTCATTGCTCTTCATAGGCGCATGCTTTTTTAGGAATAGCCGTCAGTGTAACGGCTGATATTTCCAAAATAACATTTTGACAACAGAAAAAGATCAATACAAATATGAGATTGGAGATGGGATTTTTGTTTTGTGGAATGGCGTAGAGCTCAGTTACTTGTACACTGTGGCCATAATAATACGAAGCATGGTTAGGTGATCAAAACTTTTTTTTTTATTATTTGCAACCTTGCGAATATGCTGCACCCTATAGATACTTTAGCAAATACGTGTGGTGCGCCCGCGTATGAACCGATGTGACGAACATATAGCCCTTACAGAAAGTATAAGGAAACTTAAAGTGCCAGAAGTGTGCTGTGCATTTTGCGGCTGAAAGGACAGGGTGATTTTTTTTTATAGGTGCCCGCACCGGTTCCCAGTAGGGGACAAGGATCACCTGAGTGCTTACTGCTACTCGGGCCATAGGGCAGAAGGGAAGTTTGTGTGCCAGAGAGCAAACAGTGGACGCTTGCCTTCGAAATTGCACTACAAAGGCTTGGAGGGGGGGGGGGGGGGGGGTAACCCTGCCTTGATTTGCGCACTCTTTCCGAATGACAGCTCCGCGCTGTAAGCGTCGAGGTGTGTAATGAAAACAAACGCTCCTGTGGCCGCTTGTATCTCCGGTAGCGGAGAAGACCCACCACTTTCTTTCCATCTCCCACCATCTTCGCTTGCGCCCATCCTCACTATCCTACTCAGCTCAACGGAGCGAGAGCAACGCCGTGTCGTTGCTGCCGGCGAGCACTTGCGAGTTTGTGTAGCATTGTGGGCGCGCAGAGTCAATCTGGACAACGCCTCTCTCGGCCTCCGGACGCGAAGAGGGGAACAGGAGGGAATCTGAGTCGTCGAGCGGGAGCCGATGTCCATTTCCAACTAAGTGGAGATGCTGTGTCCCGCCGATTTGCTCCCATCTTTTTGTTCCGATGTGCGGCAGTTGTGGGGTGCGTCTTACTGGAACGAAATGCCCGCTCGGACTCCGCGTATAGCGGCGCAGCGGCATCGCTTCATGGCTTGCACGAGCGGCTATCCGCCGCCCCTTGATGCCTCTATGGCCCCTCTCAGGCACGCACTTCCTTCCCTGCTCTAAGGTCAGCGGGTAGCACAAAATGCCGCGTCGTGTATGAGCACGTGCCGTCCATACATACTCTCGCCTACAACAGAAATGACGACGGAACAAAACGAAACAAGAAAGCGAGAAGAGCGCAATGAAAACTTTCGGCGCCGAGTAAGAGTGCAGTTGTTTTCCCTGGAGTTAGAGAAGTCCTAGGCAGGAGGAAGTTGACAGACGTCGAGAGTAGTGGTTGCTTTGACGGCGGGAATGGTTTCGTCCATTAACCTCTTTTTCTGGAAACCATTAGAGAGATGAGAGCCTTTGTTTCTCGTGGGGCTTCCACAACAATGGCTGCGCTGTTCCTTATTCGCCGGTATACGCGCTTGCCGACAAGAGCTTTGATTGCGGCTTCCGTCAGCTCGAGAATCCGGCCCTCGTCAGCGTCCAGATAGAGACGTCTTGCGGGGAGAGGAACCTCTGCATCGCGGAGCGTTTTCTTTCTGATGAGCTTTATCTTCTTCCTTTTTTTTTTTTATAACTGATACGAAGGACGCAAATGCAACTTTCACATTAGAGGGTACTCTTTTTTTTATTTGCATGGTCATATAGGAGAGGTTGGTGCGTGTATTAGCGCCGATTACTGTTCTGTATAGATTTGAACAAACCACTTGCACTAACGTTATGCAGGCTCGGGATCCAAGGGTACCGGAGGGTTTGACCCCATTATCAAAGTAGAAACCCAAGTTGGCTACCCCTTTTTCCAACGCGGCCATGTCTCATGCGGTCTCGTGACGTCATTATCAACCCGCCTACCAAACGTCACCTAACATCTGCTACAACGCCGGCATTGACAACACCGACAACGCTGGATCCTCCGGCGAACGTGCCTTTAACGCTAGCGCGTCAAATTTTCAAAACAAAACAATTCATTTGAACAAAACATTGCAGGTAGTGAAATTGTAAACGAAACCAAGGAAAGCACACAGAAATGCTCTTATATTTCTTTTATTAAATGGAGGGTGTTGATCGGAAACTAGCAAAAAGGGAGACAGTTAAACAACGTCGTTACAGGTATGACATAACACCGTTAATAACTCCCGTTTGTTGGCTCCGCTAGAGATTCTCGTTCGCGTATTAGCGCTGTGCTACTCCCTTGATAATTATATTCTTATTTGGGCTTATAGTATTCCATGCATATAATTAGTATGCAGCCGTAAGATACCTCATTGTGAAAGACCGTCCGACACAGGTATGAACCCCACCTTTAACGAAACCGCATACGAACGTGCCTGCGTGGCCACGGGGCGGCGCGTCTGACTAGGGAGTTTTCGCGATTCGGTTCTGGGTGTCAAGGCTGCGTTCGCTGGCCACGACGACCAGGGAGATTCTGCCGCGTCCCGTCCAGGCGAGCAGCACTGCATTCAACGGACGTCCTCGACGGTGTATTTCTCCGAGCGGCAGCAACGCTCATGCTTATATACATATACGCGAGGAAACCGTTGCCACTTGAATTGCCCAATCCGGAGGCAGCAGCTGCTGGCGTCCTAAGAGCTCCTTTAGTGAGCGTGCTGGTCTTCTGATTCTGATTGGCCGCGGCGCAATGGGGGAGAGGAGGGGCGCCGATAAGGCACAAGCGGCGGGCGGTGGCGCCAGTCTGTCTAGGGCTTGTTCAACCATGTCCGGCGCCAAGGCTTCTCCTCAGAGCGCCGATGTCATGCGGCGCAGCACCAGATCTTGTAAAAGGGAGTCAGGCGCTCGCCGGCACCTGCTCGGCTCCAGTCGTCGAACGCTGCAGTAGCTACAAGAACCACGGCCGCGGCCGCGGATCCATCATAACAGAGTTGTATCCTGGAAGGCTGCATTCAAATCTCATCCTCTCATCTCAAAAGTGAATCCCGAATGGACAGTTCCTGCCAGCTTCTCTTGCCGTGTGGTCTCGGTAAAGTCACAGAACCCGATGGCCAGTCACTGCACGGCCAGCCACAACCTGCTATGATCCTCCTCATTGCGGGCCTTTGGAATTTGTTAATTTGGAGGTGATATTAGTCGCATACTGATTTTTCGGTGGGGACGTCACTTATATTGACGCCAATAAAAAGGTTCGTTCAAAAAGTTTGGCACTTTGGTCTAAGTGGGGAGCAGGGAAAGGGGGAGGCTGGTGCTTACCTAGATTCGAGAGCCTACAGAAGGTGAAGCACATCAGTCACGCGTGAAATCGAAGAGCGCCATTAAAGTATCTCTCGCGTTCACCCGCGGTCGAATCCGATCATAAAGACTGGTTATGTAGCATGTGTGGTAGAGATTGCTGAACTTCTAGAAGGCCGGGCTGTCCCAGAGGATGTGTGTACCGCCGGCCGGGCAGGAGGCAGCGATACGGGCTCTTGTGATGTGGACGGGGATTGTCTTCGGTGCTTAGGGAGGTCCGTCAACGTGCGAGTATGTCCGGATGAGAGCGGCCCATATGTGTGGGCTTTATGCACCAGAACCTGACAGGCCCTCAGGAGAGGTGGCAGTAGATCAGGATCAGTGGGCACCAGATTGTGGACTCGATTCCTGATTTCATTTCGACGTTTCTACAGCGGTCAGTCTGAAGCAGGTGAGGAACGCTGCACGCGGTCACCACGGCGGGGAGAAAAAAGGAGCTAGCTCTCTGCGTCGTGGGCTGCCTCGTTGCCTGCTATACCTCAGTGTCCGGGTGCCCAGTGTATCTTGGTGATAAAGTCGGCGGCCTTATAGGCTTCGGCTGGTCTCTTTGATAAGGTATGGGGTGAGGGAAGGAAAGCGTCCTAACAACTACGTTTTTCGAAATATTTTTTTTTTTTTTTCCAAACAAGTACACCCTTTGAGCGCTGTGACGGCTGCATGGCTGTGGGTGAAAATACCAAGTTTAGATGGGGTGGGAGGGTTTTCAGAGTAATAAGCGAGGTTCTCTGAATGGCCGTGAGTTCGATCGTGATGACATCCGGTAACTCGATCGTCGATGTCATTTCAGCGCTAATCGCCAGACCGGTGTCAGGTAGCGAGTGCCCTCTCCGCCCGTGTGGAACGCAGCGTCAGCGTAAAAATGCGTGCTTGACGGATCACGTGGAGATTGGCGTCGTGTCGCCGGCGTTCCACACGCCCATGAGGATCTATGCACGTGGGCAAAGGTTTGAGGTCAACAACGCTGAGGTTCTCCCGAGGGAAAAGCTCAGTTTCAGGATCGAGGTCATGTTCAGAAATGTCCCTATTGCAAGAAGAAGTCGCCTGCCCTGTTGGATGGAGTGGCGTTGCTGTGCGTCAACGTCGTTCCTTGCTGGAATGGTCGCCGAGATCGGTGGAAGACGAGAGTCGCGGTGTAGATCCTCCACATTTGAATGCAGTAGAGGTGCAGTGACTACCCTGAGTGCTTCGTTGTATAGGGTTTCAATCTCGTGAAGTTGCGTTTTCGTGATGTTGAAAGCCGCAGCCCCGTAAGTGGCTGTGGATGTAAGACTGTTTGTACAAGAACCTGCCCCTCTGATGCGCCAGATGCCCCGAATCAGACGTCATGTCGATGTTAGTTGTAGCCAGGTTGCAGCAGAGTCTTTGGTGTTGGTAGAGGCTTATGTGTCCAGGTTCTGGTTGCTTAAATGGTGCACCGGTGAATGTGAGAGTTATTTGGGCGTTGTCATTGCTGCCGCCGTGTCGAACTAGGCATTGAGACCTTTCAGGTGACGGGCGCATGCCTGTGCTGGGGAGAAATTGTGCGATGCAGTGTATAGCTTTTTGCAGGATGGCTTCCTGTTCCTGAGCGCTACGCCTTCTTGTCGTCAAATCGTGTTGTCATCGTTATAAATAGTGAAGTGGAGGCCGTCAACCTCTTCTAGGCGTCTTGCCAAGTGCGCCATCACAATGCTGAATAGTGTTGGGAAAATTATGGCACCTTGAGGTACTCCTATGTGATTGGTATACATTTTGGATTCGATTCCAAGTGTTTTGATCTCGAACGTGCCGTTTTCCAGGAAAGTTTCGATGAACACGATTGGGCGCTCGGTCAGATTTGCGTCTTTCGCTGCCTTGATGACGACTTCGTGGGTAGCTGTGTGAAACGCATTCTCGAGATCGACTGCGGCCATGACATCAGGATTGTTGGACCTACCTCTTTTGATGACGTTAATTGATAATAATAATAATAATAATGATAATAATAATAATAATAATAATAATAATAATAATAATAATAATAATAATAATAATAATAATAATAATAATAATAATAATAATAATAATAATAATAATAATAATAATAATAATAATAAAAATAATAATAATAATAAATAAAGTGGTTCACAGGAAAGGCGCAGTATCTGCCACACTTGTTTTCTGTACACCTGAACCGCGCCGTAAGGGAAGAGAGAAAGGTGGGAGTGAAAGCGGAAAGAGAGAAAGGGGTGCCGTAGTGGAGGGCTCCGGAGTAATTCCGACTACCTGGGGATCATTAACGTGCACTGGATCTTTAACTTGCATTGACATCACACAGCATACGGACGCCACTTCGTTTCGTCTCCATCTAAACGCAGCCGGCGGCGGTCGGGGCCGGGATCGAACCCGGATACTCCGGCACAGTAGTCGGGCGTCTTACCACTTCACCACCACGGCGGGGCTACGTTAATTGATTGTCTCAAGAAATAGAAGCTGTCATGGGTGCTGAGACCATAGCGAAACCAAGGTTAGTTAGGGTAGAGGTTGACCGTCGTTTCCAGATAGTACAATATTCTCGCGAGAGCCATGCGCTCAATGAGTTTGAAGAGCGTGGATCTCATTAGGTGATATCACCTAGGTGATCGAAGCGATTGGGAGTCTTGCCTGTTTTTGGTTTAGGCCAAACAATGGAATGCTTTCATTTACCCCCGATTTCACCTTTCGTCCATGACTCATTCAAACTATCTAGGAGTTGCTGCATGCTGCGTCGTCCAGGTTTCTGATAACATTCCAAGCTTCTGATGACCGCAACGTGACTTCGTGTTTGCCAGGTGCAATGCGGGAGTTAACATTTTGCAACACTGTGGGGAGTTCTGTCATTGTGAAAGCGGAATTGATACTACTGTCATCGGGCGGTCCTTCTAAAGTTGCATCTTTAAATGAATTTGAAGCTGGGTTAGAAGCGTCAGTCCTGTGTCCTTTTTTTCTGCCAGTGTTCTTCTCTTGAACTGCTCTATAATGAATTATAAGTTTACGCGTCTTTGCGTTTTCTTAAACGTGTTTGTGACGTCTGCAGTGAAGTATGCATTGCTTGCTTTAACCGTAAGAACTCACATCCTGAGCCGGGTTAATTCAGTCCGATTTTAAAATGGATATCGAGTCTGTTCCTTCGCGGCAGTTTTCTGAGGCTGGGATTCACCACTCCGATTGGCGTAAACAACAGCGGGCGAGAAAACAGCGACAATGTGATCTCCTTTCACCACATACCAAGGAAAACTATACGCTTAACTAGTGCTTTCGATGTTAAGCTGGGTTCAGCCATGTTAAACATGTGCAATTTTTTTTTTTTAGAATGTGGTTTTGTACTCAAGTGTAGAAGGTCAGTCTAGGGAAGAAATTAGTCTGAGAGCTGTCGGCAGGTGGGCCCCAGATGCGCATGGAAACCCAGAAATGAGGCAGTGCAGTGATATATGGGCTGGGCATAATTCGAGGTACAGCAGCTCAGAGTAAACTGCTATGCGAAGAACGCCGTGGGAAATTGGACAATAACAGGAGGGAAGCGAATGTTTAAAATACGTATACAAAAAAGGCGTTAACTCACAGTGTGTGGAAAGTATTCGGGCTAGCAGGACGAGGAATTAAAGAGCCGTGAACAACTGGTCTTAAAGGCGAAGGGTAAACGCTGGAATAATTCGACGGAGAAAAAGCACAACCCAGAAAATAGAAAAGGCCAATCGAGAAGAAATCTATATTTGACAACTCGAGAGGCAGCGCACTATATACTATATTGAAGCCACATCACAATGTCTTAGAAGGCAAAGCTGCATAAAGCAGTTTAACCAAGATGACAAAGGGTACTGTATGGAACGTCTGAGCCTGTTATACCTAGTGGCATGGGAAGATGCATATTATTCTGCTTTATTTTTGATCGCCTCACCATATTTTTTTTTATTTTATTTTTTATTTTTTTTATTTATTAGATACTGCAGACCTTGCTCAGGTCCAAGCAGGGTGGTAAAATACAACAATATTACAAGTGAACAATACATCAATCAATGGAAACAGGCAACAGCGAGTCATTCCAATCTGCAATTGTTCGGGGGAAAAACGAAAATTTGAAGACATCCGTCCTTGAAAAATAAGGTGTTAGTGAATTCGGATGATGTGTGGAACGTCTGAAGAAACAGTGGAATATGGTTTAGATAACACACATGGTTAGGTAACACGCAGCACAAGTACTCACAGAAGTAGAGATCCGATTGGAGATCTGCTTTAGCACAGATGGTCGAGCACGTTGCGCAGGGGAAATTAGAAGGCCATGGGTTCGAACCCCCTGCGGCATTTCCTCTAATTTGTAATTATTTATCCCCAAGGAATCAAATATTTACAGTAGTCATTTACAATCAACACTGAATTTTAGCCCCGCCGGGGTGGCGCAGTGGTTACGGCCCTCGACTACTGTGCCGAAGGAAGCGGGATCAAGTCCCGGCCTCGGCGGCTGCGTGTCGATGGAGGCGAAACGGAGTGGCGTCCGTGTGCTGTGCGATGTCAGTGCACGTTAAAGAACTCCAGATGGCCGAAATTTTCGGAGTCCTCCACTACGGCGTCTCTCATAGCCTGAGTCGCTTTGGGACGTTAAACCCCACAAACCAAACCAGAAACCAAACTGAATATTAATAAAAAAATAGAAATATTTTCCTAGGCTTTCCCTAATTTTGTGATTTTTTGGCTTATTTCGTAAGCACGTGACAAAAAAGCCCTAATTTTCCAGCACTTGTCTGCTCAGCATATTGAGTATTAGGCGTCTATATTGTTACGGACGAAGAAGAAGTAGAAGCGGGCAGTGGCGCGGGCAAGAGTGCTCGCGCTAGGCACGCCGGCTATTATTTAACTCGTCTCATCGTGAATGGACATAGTCTCTCTGTTCTCTTTTCCTGTGTTTATGGGCTTGCGACCCCGTAACATTATCACCTCTGTATAAATCTGGATTGAATAATTTGAAACATCTCGTGTAAACTAGCTTGTTGCCTCAACTTGGTTTTGCACGAAATTTTATGTTGACATTCGTTTTTATTCACCACCACCACCACCACCCACCACCACCACCACCACCACCACCACCACCACCATCATCATCATCGTCGTCGTCGTCGTCGTCGTCATCATCATCGTCATCATCATCATCATAAGTTAGATTATACCCACTGCAGGGCGAATGCCTTTCCCATATTTTGGCACTGAAACGTTGCAACTGCCATTTCTCTGTACAGCCGCGCTCGGAATCCACCACTATCGAGATACTGCTTTTATTTCTATTAATTTCATTGCCCTTTTCTTCTTTGCCGAAAGGAGCGCACCTCATGACAGCCTTAACGTTTGTGCGAAACCTCCATCTCTGATACTTCATTCATATGATTTAAAAAAGCTGTGCCCCTATACCGTGGCCGTACAGCCAATCAATAAGACGATTAAAGGGGAAATGTGCCCCTTATGGCATCCGCAGTTTCTGACCCCACGCCCCTTCAGCAAAACAACGGCAGTTAGAATAAAGATTCGCCGACCACACACGCACACAACTGAGCCTTATAAGGTCAGGAGCTGCCAGCCACATACTATTTTGCCAGGGCCTGTCGTTCTTGATTAAGCCCGCCACGTCTATTGCCTCGGAGGCGGCTCGCAAATGCCGGAGGTCTGCCCGATATTGCCCGAAATGGTCGTTGCCGTCTTCTCTTTACGAAGAACTGGGTGCCGGAGATTGTCGGAAAGTGGTTGCATCAGGTCTTGAACGACTCCACTGCGGTAGGGAGCCCAGTTATTAAGGTCCCGTGGAATCCCACCGAAGAGGGAGTCCCTGACGCAACTTCGGCTGCACAAACATTGAAGAGAGGAAAACAAAAGAAAGGAAGCTGGGCCAGAAATTATAGAGGCAGAAAAAGGTCCTCGTTTTTTCATAAGTATGCGAACCTGGTCATTTAGGCATGGGAGTCGTAGCCGGGGGTCAAGATTGAGAGAGAGAGAGAGAGAGAGAGAGAGAGAGAGAGAGAGAGAGAGAGAGAGAGAGAGAGAGAGAGAGAGAGAGAGAGAGACGGGGTTGGACAAGAGAGCCGTTCATTTCGGCGGTTTCTGCGGAAATGCGCAATTGGGACAGATTCGAGCATTCCGGGTATTCTGTATTGTAGGAACTGTTCTTTGCCTGGTGCCTTATTTCTTCAGCTTTGCAGAATGCGGTCACCACCAGCCTGTATACGGAAGCTCGCCACGAAACCACTGCAAAGATCACACACTGCGTGCGCTCTTCGCTTTTCAAGATTCACTATTTTAGTCACATTTACTGCTAAAAGGAATCTACACTGTGTAAGCTTCAGAGAAACGAGAGTAAATTTTAGGATTTTCAGAAGAACAAGGTCAGTCTTCCAGAAGCCGTAACGAGAGTTTTAAGATGATATAGCTTGACAGTTCAAAATGAGGAATGCTTTATCGCATCCTATAATAACAGCTTTTCTTTCTATCAATTTATACATTAAAAAAAAATAATAAGATGAGTGCATGTCTCTAAATGATAATCGCTACTTGCTTTCTTTTTTTTACAACGATGAACCTGGTTGTAATGCGATTGTTTTGTATATTTACTATGCTGGTGCTTGATGAAAGCCATACGCATATATAAACACTATGTTCGAACTACAGTCGCAATGAACTCAGGTTTCCGTGATTCTTCGCAGATCTGAGAGCTCAGCGTCTTAGACATCTAGCGTTTAGGTAGTTTCCGCCTGTCTTGCAACCAACGTCAGTCTATGATTCGATGATGAGCGCGACAAGCACGTGTTTCTTACTGAGCAGCTAAATCTAGAATTGTTCGGCTATTTGATCGGTATTAGTATAGTGAATCGAACATCGGTATATTCGGTACGTCCAACAAGTACAATCACTTAGTCGAAGCCGGGACACATCGCTGGGGTGAACGGACTCAAAAGTCACGCACGAAAACGAAGGGAGGCGACAAGACAGATTTTGCGTTAAGCGTGATGACAACTCGATCTACGAAGCGTCCGTGTAATAAGCTCTTCAAGGCGCGAAAGAGGATACAAGCTGTTTGAGAGCTGAAAATAGTGTGTCAATCTTTTATATTCTGCTGTAGTGGGACTCCTCCGCTTGCGAAAGTATCTGGCACGCTGTCTTGCTAAAGAAGACAAAGCATGGTGTACCTCTTTCCTGTGGGCATCAGATACCGTGTGCTGCCATCGCATACTTCCGGTCCCTTGGCCCTCTTGGATAACGGGCCCAGAGCGGGTATAACTTCCTTTTAGCGAAAAACAGGAACCATTGACAAGAAAGCAGGCAATGCACGCTGCGAATGCTCTCACGCTAATACGGAGGGGTCTGCGTTGCTTTTTAATTATTATGTATATTAATTATGCTCTTTATTTGACCGGACTTGAAGTCCGTGTGGAACGCATTTTTTTTTTTTTTTTTTTTGGAAATGCGTACACGTTCTCATACACGTTCTCCGCGGCTGTTGTTGTGGCTGTAGGAAGAAGGAAAAGAAAATGCACGGGCCTGCTACTGGCTCTGTAGCTGAGCCACCTCGGCTGCTTCGTGCAGACAGAAGAGAAAATAGAGAAGAAAGGATAAAGAAGAGGGAGAGAAAGACGCGCGCCGCAACAACAGCCGTCGCCCATCACCGAAGTAGTGGCAGGTGCAATGACGGCCTACAACAGATAAAATTCGATGGCTGGCTAGCCCCCGCGGCAATCTGCGTTGACCTACTGTCCCAGCCCCGTAGGGCCAGGAACTGCCACCCTTCACCACCTCCTCCTTTTCTTCGCGGCTGGGCGTAAGAATTATTTATTCATTTAGTGATACTCTCAGCGCTGTGTAGGGCTTTTGCTGGAGTGAAAAAAGAAGTTGAATAACAAGCATATCCTATGCATGCATTTGAAATAAAGATAAGGCATGCTGTTAACAACGCTTGAAGTCTTATTCTCACGTAAAAAGTATAATAATAATAATAATAATAATAATAATAATAATAATAATAATAATAATAATAATAATAATAATAATAATAATAATAATAATAATAATAATAATAATAATAATAATAATAATAATAATAATAATAATAATAGGTTCACAGGGCGCAATGTCCGCCACACTTGTTTCTGTGGACACTTGAACCACGCCGTAAGGGAAGGGAGAAAGGTGGGAGTGAAAGTGGAAAGAAAGAAAGAGGAGGCGTAGTGAAGAGCACCGGAGTAATTTCGACCACCATGGGGATCTTCAACGTGCGCTGACATCGCACAGCACACAGATGCCACTTCGTTTCGCCTCCATCGAAACGCAGCCACCGGCGGTCGGGATCGAATCCGCGGGTACACCGGCACAGTAGTCGGCCGTTTTAATCACGGCACCACAGCAGCGTGGCTAGGAACGCAAGTATGATCGAAAACAATTCTGAGGAGAAAACATGCTTCGCGGTTGCGGGACAGATGTGCTCCGTCCGCTGCTGGTAGATGTAAACGACGGAAGCGTTGCGTGGCAGAAGCATGTTTTTTTTTCTTTTTTTTTTTTTTTTTAATCACTCAAGGAGAAGAACGAGCTCTGCAAAGTATAAATGCACTGACAAAGGAGCGGGAAAAAAATTTAGGCTGGCGACTTAAGACCTAACATCGCACGTGTGCTGCTTGTGCAGGCGGAGATTGTTCCCCGTCCGTTAATTCTCTCGAAAGGAGCGCGAAGCCTCACAAAGCCGCTGAAAAGGGGCAAGGCGGCGAAGAAAAGAAAGGGCAGGAATGAGCGGAGAGGGAGAGAGAGAGAGGATGTATTACGCTGGCAGCGTCATCCGAGAGAGGTCGTGCTTCTTCGCCGGAAACACGAGAAGGAGCACGCATTTGAGGGGAGAGACTGGTGAGGCTCGGTGATTAAATGTCACCTGCGCGTGATTTATCGTCGCCTCGATGCGTCCTAATTACTGCTTGATTGTGCGCGCTTTTTCTCCACGGGTTCGCTGTGCCACTCACTCGGCTGCAACTGCGAAAAGAAAGCAGAAAGAAAGTAGCGATGAGGACGAGTATGGGGCCAAGAAAAGGCCTTTTTTTTTTTGTTTCATAGCAACGACTAAGCGTTGTGCGATACGTGCAGGAGGCACCCCATTCTTCGCGCGTGGTACAAAATGTTGTTGTGTGTGCGTGGTGTGTTTCGAATTTCAGGCGGTTCAAAATTAAAATGTTCGCAGTGCTTTCTGAAGTGAATTACTCGCTACAGCGAAATCTATTAAGGCCACACTTTCTTTTTATGTTGTGTGCCCATGATTGACATTGCAAGGTGTAACGTAGCGATGACATATTCTATAGCTATGCCATGACAACGTTGCACTCTGATTGGTGAGAACCATTCATTGGCACCAAAATTGGCAGTGATTGAATTACAGTAATGAAATTATTGTAATTTAATTATTTTACTGGTAATTTGTAATGTAATGGATTAATCTTTCGATCTGGTAATTTAGTAATGTATAATGCACTACTTTAGGGCTGTACTTTCACACCAAACGTGTTTAATTCCTTTCGAAATTACTTTTACTGGTTGCACCACAGCTATTTCGACAGACAACTTGGTAGAGTGTCGCGAAAGCAGTAAAGATGCGCGGAAAGGCCGGTTCTATATAAAGCCAGACATAGCAGTAACTGAATTACAGTAATGAAATTATTGTAATTTAATTACTTTTTTCGGTAATTGGTAGTGTAATGAATTACTTTTCTGGTCTGGTAAGTAATGTAATGCCTTACTTTTTGGTAGTAATTTCGAAGCAAGGTATTTAATTCCTTTCGAAATTACTTTTACTAAAAACAACCAGTACTCTTTCAATAGTGTTCAATAACACAATAACAATAGTGTTCAATAGTGTTCAATAACACTGAAGAGTGCCGCGAAAGCAGGGACGACGTGCGGTGTTACGACCAAGCATCCGCAATTGCGCGCTCTATTGTTCGCCTGTGGGCATGGATAAGTTTTGTGAATATGTGGTGATGGTCCAATGGCTCTAAGTGA
This sequence comes from Amblyomma maculatum, assembly GCF_055883805.1. Classification (NCBI taxonomy): domain Eukaryota; kingdom Metazoa; phylum Arthropoda; class Arachnida; order Ixodida; family Ixodidae; genus Amblyomma; species Amblyomma maculatum. The sequence goes on along the minus strand of NC_139347.1, from coordinate 70,237,611 downwards.
GCCTGTTTCCAGGAATCCTGTTTTGTAAGCATGTTTTGCTTTGTGGACAACCTGCAAATGCCAAATTGACCCTGTCAAGAGAACGTCTGGAAAAACACAAAGAAACGTCCCCCTGAGGGAAATAGCAGGAAGTGCTTTCTTTCTTTTGTTCACCCTTCCAGTCGAGAAGTGCTATCCTCCAGTGATGAATGCCTCCTATCCAAAGGAGACGACAGAGTGACATGTCCGCTGACGTGCAGGACAAGAAAGGAGCATGACTCATACGGCCATTAAGTGATTTCCCGGGAATGCAGGAAAGATTTGCAATTGTCGAAAAGGGACCATGTTGGGAGCCCTATGCGGCGCCACGTGCACTCGGGTTTCTGAGAAGTAAAACCCCTTGTCAGAACCAGCCTGTGGTTTCTTTGCTGAAGAATAGAAATGTACCTCCTCTCCTCGCCGTTCCCAAGCTTTTCCCGCCAACAAGTGATCACGCCCAACGAATGAATGCCGGACCAGTCAGTGCTTCAGACCATCAGTGCAGTGATGTGTTCGATTGGATGCCGATACCTGAGGGGCGTGCCCTGGATTTGGTTGGTCAGCATCTTCAGAGAGGGGCTGGACATAGGGGGTTTTTAAGGACGCTGCAGAGCACGAAATGTCGCTCTGGGCCCTGGGTAAACGGCTCATCCAGTCGCTTCTCGCTATGAACTCTTAACGCTTGTCATTTTGCTGATGTACCCTTCTTCTTCATGTAAATATTCTTGTAAATACGTTTTCTCAAAGTGCCAGTAAACCTGCTCGTACATATTTCACCAACTTCGAAGATTCAGTCCTTCTACAACCCCGAGTCTCTGCACGCTACCAAGTGAAGGCCGGGTCGACGTAGCCCCAGCGTCACGACAACTGGTGACCAGCGTTGGGATCTGGATCTACAAACTACAACATCTGGTGATTCGAGGTGGGATCTGGATCTACAACATCTGGTGATTCGAGGTGGATCAGAATCTACAAGCCACAACATCTGGTGATCGGAGGTGGCATCTCAAGCAACAAGCAGGAGCAACAATCGGCCAACAAGAGGGCAGCTCGGAACATCGATCGCATGTGTGGGTGAGTGCTTGGCTTTTCTTCTGATGTGGACCAGGTTCTAGAACAGGGTTAGATTTTAGAACTGGTAAAAAGTGTTGAAACGCCTTTAGGTTTGGTAGTTTGCACTGTTGTTTTGGAAGTAGCCGACACTCGGAGCGATCATGGACCTACAAAAGCTGCAGAAACCGGAACTGTTGCAATTGTGTGAGGAATTGGGAATTGATACAAGTGGTTTGGCACGAAAACCTTTGATTATAAAGGCAATCACAGATTTGGGAACCGATGATGAGGAGCTCAGTGAAGCATGGAACCTCATCGCCCAAAAAAAGGAGCAGCTCAGACAGCAGAAAGAGCGGGAAAAAGAGGAAAAGGAGCGCGAACGTGAGAGGGAAAGAGAGGAAAAAAAGCTAGACATTGAGCTCCGGAAATTAGAACTAGAGTTGAGCAAGAGGTCGGGCGATTGTCCCCAGCTAGCGGTACCTCGTCTCAACAAGGAGGCAGATTTCAAGATGTCAAAGTACATGCAGCCATATGTGATATCAGGGGATATCGGTCTGTATCTGGCTAACTTTGAGCGAACCTGCGAAAAACTGTCCTTCCAGCGAGACACTTGGTCTCAGAGATTATTGACGGTTCTGCCCTGCGAGGCAGCGGAGGTTGTCGCGCGGCTTAGCAAGGAGGACGCGGACAACTACGAGAAGGTCAAGGCTTGCCTTCTGAAAAAGTATAGGCTTAGCGCCGAGGCGTTCAGACAACGTTTTCGGAAAGCTACTAAGTCCAGGGACGAGAGTTACCCTGAATTCCTGTACAATTTAAGAGTTAATTTGGGCGAGTGGCTAAAGAGCACTGATTCCTACAGTGATAGGGACGCTGTAGTCGAGCGAATTCTTTTGGAGCAGTTTTATAACTGCCTCCCAGAAAAAGAAAGAAATTGGTTACAGGACCGAGGCGAAATCAAGTCGGCAACTGAAGCTGCCGAACTTATTGAGGAGTATGCTTCGCGCCGACAATTAAGCAACCCAGCAGTGGATAGGCCCCGCAATCCCAAGTTCAGTGTGAAAAACCGTCAGGAAAGGCACTTTGCTAGAGTTGGAAACGAAGAAATGAAGGTTTCTTCAGGCAAATTCCCTAGAAAGGACGGCAGTGAGAAAAGTGGGGAAGTGACCAACGTGCAGAACACAAAGAATAAGCTTGAGGCTAGGAAGCCGCTCACATGCTTTAGGTGTAATGAGCAGGGTCACATTGCCGTCAACTGCCGGAAAGAAAAGATTGCTTTCTCGTATGTCAGTGACTGCGATGAAAATATGCAGCTTTTAGAACCCTACCTGCATGACCTAGTAGTCAACGGGAAGCCTTGCAAGGTACTGCGCGATTCGGCCGCAACGATGGATGTTGTCCATCCGGCGTATGTGTCGCCTTCCGACTATACAGGACAGTGTGCGTGGATCCGCCAGGTAGTGGAGGAACAGAGTGTGTGCTTGCCGATCGCGAACGTGGTCATCGAGGGCCCTTTCGGCGAATTAACAACCGAGGCTGCCGTTTCAGGAAAGCTTCCTAAGTGCTATCCGTATTTGTTCTCCAACAAATCGGACATGCTGCTGCGAAAGAGGGGCATCCTTTTCGGAGACAGAGTTGTGCAAGCCTTAACACGTTCAAAGGCGCGAGAACTAGCTACACTGCTCATTCCAGAAAAATCCACAGCGGAGGAAACGGCAGTTAAAACAGTGGTAAATGCGGAAGATAGCAGGTCAGAAAACTTTGAGAGCGAGGCATCTCAGATATGTCAACTTGAAAGTGAGCTTGATGAGACGCGGAATGAGGACGTTCTTGAGAGTAACCTCTTGCCGCCAGTGTCTAGTAATCTCACGAGACTTTTAAGTGGAACCCGAGAGGACTTAGCTATAGAGCAAGCCAATGATCCCAAGATACAGGAGATAAGGGAGCGCCACCGCGCCACTAAGACAGCAAACAATATTTCTTTCGAGATGAGAAAGGGAGTGCTGTATCGCTTATTCAAGGATAAGCGCGGAGTAGAGCGGGACCAATTAGTCGTTCCCCAAAAGTACCGCGGAGACTTACTGCGACTTTCCCATGGCAGCTCGTGGTCATGTCACCTTGGAATAAAGAAAACAAAGCAGAGGCTGTTGCAAGAATACTATTGGCCTGGATGTTTTAAGGACACGGAAAATTTTGTACGGTCATGCGACACGTGCCAGCGGGTTGGAAAGGCGCAAGATAAGTGGAAAGCTCCGATGGTGTTAGTACCAATCATTACCGAGCCGTTTCACCGGTTAGTAATAGATGTAGTTGGGCCACTTCCTGTGACAGAGTCAGGGTACCGTTATATCCTCACTATGTTATGCCCAGCCACAAAGTTTCCAGAGGCTGTTCCGCTGCGCGAGGTGACGTCCGAGAGTGTAGTGGATTCGCTGCTGTCAGTGTTTGCACGAGTTGGATTCCCTTCCGAGGTCCAAAGTGATCAGGGTAGCGTTTTCACGAGTGTCCTCACCACCTCATTTCTCGAGCGATGCGGCATTAAGGTAGTGCATAGCTCGATCCATCATCCGCAGAGCAACAGCGTAGAAAGATGGCACTCTGTTCTCAAACGAGTCCTGAGGGGACTGTGCTATGAAAACAAGCGCGAATGGGATACCTGCCTGCCTGCAGCGCTTTTCGCTTTGCGGTCAGTGCCGCACGAATCCACTGGATTTAGCCCAGCCGAGTTGGTGTACGGAAGGTCACTGCGCTCACCTTTGCGAATGGTGCGCGAAGCCTGGGAGGGGCGCGGAGAAGACCCAACAGTAGTAGAATTTATTCTGAACCTCTTGAATCGCTTACATAACACTAAGGAACTCGTTGAGGCCAGCATGAAGTCAGCCCAGGCTCGTTCCAAGGTGTACTATGATAAGACAGCCCGTCAAAGGACGTTTTGTATCGGGGACCAGGTGATGTTGCTGAGAAGTTCAAGGCAGAATAAGCTCGAAGTACAGTGGGAAGGACCGGCTGAAGTCGTTGCAAAGCTTTCTAACACTAACTACGCAGTGAAAATTCCCGGTAGGCGTAAAGAAGTGCGCATTTATCATTGCAATCTTATGAAGCCTTATGTGCAGAGGGAAGCCGTGGTAAATCTAACGTTAAACCTTCCCGAGGAGATGGGGGACAACTTGATTTGCCTCAGCGGAAAGGGAAGCAACGCTCAGGAGCTTCTCAAAAAGACGGAGCAGAGAGGAGAACTAAAGAAATCCCAGCTGTCCGATCTGGGCGAGATAATAACAGAGTTTGAGGCCTGCTTCGTGGACAGGCCAGGCAGAACTGATTTGACTGAGCACGATATTGAGCTGACTTCAGACGTGCCAGTGCGATCAAGGTGCTACCGATTTTCTCCAAGGCAAAGAGAAATTCTGGATAGGGAAGTAACTCGCATGCTGGAATTGGGAGTAATAAAACCCTCGGAAAGCGATTATGCTTCGCCTATGATCTTAGTAGAAGCTCCAGGTAAAGACCCTAGGCCTGTGGTAGACTACCGAAAGCTAAATTCTCTCACCAGGGATCAAGTGTATCCTATTCCGAATATTGAGGAGAGAGTAGAACAGGTCAGTAGAGCGGCATATGTGACTACGCTGGACCTTACTCGAGGATACTGGCAAGTACCGCTCACTGAACGCGCCAGCAGATACGCGGCTTTCGTCACTCCGACGGGCAGCTACCAGCCAACAATGATGAGTTTCGGGCTCAAAAATGCTCCATTTTGTTTTTCCCGACTCATGGATAGGGTTTTAAAGGGGTGTGAAACATTCGCGGTGCCTTATTTAGACGACATTGCGGTTTTTTCCGACTCATGGGCGGACCATATGGTACATCTAAGAGCTGTACTGAGCCTTTTGCGTCAAGCTGGACTAACCGTAAAGGCCGAGAAATGTTGCCTGGCAAGGGCGACCGTGGACTACTTGGGTCACAATGTAGGTCAAGGTTTCAGGAAACCCAGCGAGATTAAGATTTCTGCGGTAGCAGACTACCCGCGGCCGAGCACGAAGACGGAAATTCGAGCATTCCTGGGTCTGACGGGATACTACAATCACTACATCCCTAACTATTCATCTTTGGCTAGCCCTCTGACCGACGCTCTCCGCAAGACAGAACCGACAAATGTAGTCTGGGACGAACAAAAGGAAGCCTCCTTCGTAAACCTGAAGGCTGTGCTGATTAGCCGTCCGGTATTGCGAGCTCCAGACTATGGCCGAGAATTCACGGTCCAGTGTGATGCCAGTGATCGAGGGTTAGGTGCTGTTCTCTGCCAGAGAGATGGCGACGGTAATGAGCACCCCGTGCTCTACTTGAGCAGAAAACTGAGTTCTAGAGAGAGGGCTTATTGCGCGTCAGAGAAAGAATGCGCTTGCATTGTATGGGCCATTCAAAAATTGCAGTGCTATCTTGGAGGGGCCAAATTCACCGTAGAGACGGACCATTGTCCCCTGGCTTGGCTGCAAACTGCGACATCGAAGAACAGTCGCCTTCTTAGGTGGAGCTTGATTTTACAGCAGTACAATTTTGAAATAAGATACAAAAAGGGGAAGTTAAATGGGAATGCGGACGCGCTTAGCCGCTCTTTCTAAGCGGTCCGAGATGTTCCTCACCATGTATCCAAATTGATAATCAGGTTTTTTTTTTTTTTCGTGCGCTTGTATATGTGTGACTATGTAAAGCAGCACGTTTGGTTTTCTAGGAATACGTGGGTCCTGAACGTCTTGAGAGTGGGCTTTTCTCGAACAACAATGGCAGTTTTCTTTTGACCTGGTCTCTTCAGACGGGAGCCGAGTGCTTGCTTCGACATGTGGTTGAGTTTCAGACAGCTCGAGCAATTTGGCCTACAACAATCAAGACAACGCGACAAGCAACAGCGAGCTTCAAGCGTTCACGTGCAGGCCATTAAGTCGTCTCTTCATGCAGCAGCTGGGACTGCTGCCCTCCGAGACTCTTCTGGCGGGGGAGGAGGCTGTTACGACCAAGCATCCGCAATTGCGCGCTCTATTGTTCGCCTGTGGGCATGGATAAGTTTTGTGAATATGTGGTGATGGTCCAATGGCTCTAAGTGAGCCTGTTTCCAGGAATCCTGTTTTGTAAGCATGTTTTGCTTTGTGGACAACCTGCAAATGCCAAATTGACCCTGTCAAGAGAACGTCTGGAAAAACACAAAGAAACGTCCCCCTGAGGGAAATAGCAGGAAGTGCTTTCTTTCTTTTGTTCACCCTTCCAGTCGAGAAGTGCTATCCTCCAGTGATGAATGCCTCCTATCCAAAGGAGACGACAGAGTGACATGTCCGCTGACGTGCAGGACAAGAAAGGAGCATGACTCATACGGCCATTAAGTGATTTCCCGGGAATGCAGGAAAGATTTGCAATTGTCGAAAAGGGACCATGTTGGGAGCCCTATGCGGCGCCACGTGCACTCGGGTTTCTGAGAAGTAAAACCCCTTGTCAGAACCAGCCTGTGGTTTCTTTGCTGAAGAATAGAAATGTACCTCCTCTCCTCGCCGTTCCCAAGCTTTTCCCGCCAACAAGTGATCACGCCCAACGAATGAATGCCGGACCAGTCAGTGCTTCAGACCATCAGTGCAGTGATGTGTTCGATTGGATGCCGATACCTGAGGGGCGTGCCCTGGATTTGGTTGGTCAGCATCTTCAGAGAGGGGCTGGACATAGGGGGTTTTTAAGGACGCTGCAGAGCACGAAATGTCGCTCTGGGCCCTGGGTAAACGGCTCATCCAGTCGCTTCTCGCTATGAACTCTTAACGCTTGTCATTTTGCTGATGTACCCTTCTTCTTCATGTAAATATTCTTGTAAATACGTTTTCTCAAAGTGCCAGTAAACCTGCTCGTACATATTTCACCAACTTCGAAGATTCAGTCCTTCTACAACCCCGAGTCTCTGCACGCTACCAAGTGAAGGCCGGGTCGACGTAGCCCCAGCGTCACGACAGCGGCAAGCCTGGAGCAACGAACGAATTGACAAAAGGCGACAGAATTGAGCAGAAGTGAGACCTCTCTGGGTCCTGTGTAGCCAGAAAACTTTGTGCGGATATCCTATGGGTAGTTGCAGCCATTGCCCAAGCAGCAGGTATCAAGGGGCTTTCGAAGGGACAAATGGTGCAAGACGACTGGAGCTCAAAACTAGTTGGGAGCGCGAAGTGGCAGTCACTGTCGCGTCGGCTAAGGCACAGTGGGGCCATGTTACACTCTTCACCACTGGGAGAGAGAGGGTGGGGAGTGGGAGTGGAGAGGGAGACAGGCGGAAGGGTGCATAGCGTGAGAATTTCTGAGCGCAAGGTACCCAGTTCGATTCTTGGGACCATTGAAGCAATAAATAACCTAGCTTCTTCGGGCCCTTCAAAACCTGCCTCGGCAAGTTGTGTGGCAGTTGGTGCAGTTGGTGGGCCCTGTTCTTTTCGAGAGCCCCATCGGCACATCACCGACGGGGTACAAACCTAGCAAGCCCTTATTCTTGGTAGGGATACCTCCTCCAATCTCATGTTATGAGGCAGCGGAGAAGTGCACGTGTGTATTTCTTGAAAGAGGATGCTAAGATCGGGAGAGCGGAGGAACGGCTTGAGAAGGAACCCTCGTGGAGGGTGCATTAGTATATTTAGGGTATAGGGCTGTCTAATTTTCTCGGCTCAACGTTCTCATCATCGCCTTATGTCCAGTGCGTCTGGATGTGTATCTTTCTTTTCTTATTAAGTGCACGGATCTCCTGACCTTACACACAGTGTCCTTGTCCCTCTTTTCAGTCGTTTTACGGCTGCTAAGGAACCTGTGTAGATATGAGGTTTTGTTATTGACTCTATTTTATTTGTGACTTCTATCATGTGCCCATCTTCTTTTTTATATGCTATAACTACTTTTATCGTAAGGCAATGACATGTATTTATTATTGTTGTATATATTAACCTACCCCTTATGTAATACCCCCGGAAGGGGGCCTTCAAGGTGAATAAAGTGAAGTGAAGTGAAGCATCGTGAACTGCATAAAGTACTATAACAAGCGGGTTCGGGTGGTCTGATACGTATTCGTGATCACGCACTTTGCTATTCGCTTAACCAGCAATTGTTTGATTTATGCCTCCATTAACCCACGCATACTTTACATACATAAGCTACCACACTATACGAAGATCATACGAAGATCATACAAAAAGCATACGAAGATCATACGACTATATGAAGATCATATCCAGATATGAAGCCCAACTTTAACTAAGCGTTAGGAGCGTGACAGAGACCTATACAGCAGAGGGTCTAACTTGGGATCCAAGGGTCCTAGAAGGCTGCGTTGCGATCTCATCCACCCATCGCTATAGATGCAACACGGTTTGGCAGTGCCTGCGAACTTGGCCACGTCACGTGGTCTCGTGACGTAACGCAACCTGACGGCCAACCAGTGCCTGTACATGTCACCAGCCATCTCCATGCCCGTAATGTTTCGCTCAGAACGACGACGAGAACGACGACGCCGGAGATTTTCATGAGAACGGGGCCTTTAATGACATCGCGTTATGAAAGGAGGCTGTTGCGGAGGGCAAGAGGAAGAATAGAAATAAGAGGAGGGGAAGAAGAGAAGCGAGAAAATGGAGTAATGTTGCTATTCCCGCCGAAAGTGTTAACTATGGCGTAGCCTTGCATATACTTTATTTCTTTTTCTATCCCTGTTATACGTGTGTTAACATCAGAGTCGGCAGAAGCATATCCGAACCCCTAGTTGACAAGCAAAAAAAAAAATATGGTTCGGTCTGCAATGGGAAGCAATTTAGAACATGCTTACAGCGATATATGCCGCTGTTTTTGGAACGTGTTATCTACAGCGCCTACATTGCGCACTTCTAAATAATGGAATGAGATATTGTCACGGTGTGAAGTCTGATCAGAAGTCACCGCGGGACACAAGAGTTATAGAAGTCACAGTGCGGCAGGAAAACTAGCAGGCCCGCTTCAACAGAACAACTTCAGTCTCTTCGCCTCGAGGAGGCACACGCTCGCAAACAGCGCAGAGGGAAGATAAAGAATGCAGCGTGTCAATATTAATAAAGCACTGCAATATTTTTTTCGTGGCTTAGGTGGCAGAGAAGATGACTCCCAAGAAAAACGTAGAGGTGCTTGGATGGAGAACATCAGCCTGCTCAGTCCTGCCCCCCCCCCCCCCCCCCCCAAATTGATGCTTCATGCCAAATGCTCATAAACTCCTCATATATGCGCTGAACGGGAAAACCGAGGACCTATAATCTGAATACAGCTCTGAAAACCTATTTGTGCCACCGAATAAGTATTTTTGCCCCTTACCCTCCACGGGCTTCGGTAGAGATTGATTTGCGTCGGCAGTCATTTTCCATGGAAGGCAACGGTCCCGTCGCCTGAATACTTTCTGTTTTGTGCAGAATGGTCTCTTCATTTACTAAGACATACGTAATAGACTTGAAAGTATTGCTTCAGTCAGGGTATACATGTTTCGACCTCGAAACAAAAAACTGGCAGTTTATTTATCGTTTCATTGTCAGTCAACAAATCCGAACTACCCACAGCGGTTTGTGGTTTAGTGAGTATAGCCCCGCAATGTAGCTTAAAAAAAATTGCTAGTGAAATTTGGTCCGAAGCGATTAACTGGAGTCACAATTCCTTCGACCGCCCGTCGAGTTTTTTTTTTTCTTTTTTTTTTTTCACTTCTTTTTGGCCGCTGCTTCCTATCGCCGCGCGGCGGGAAGCTGATCAGTACTGAGCCAGACCACGCAAAGCTTCAGCCATTCTTCAGACTATACCTGTACGCAGCGTCGCAATGAGGGATAATTGCCCGTCATCGGTTGGGCAACCCTTGGCAAGCGGACACTGAGTGATAATTATGTCACCGGGAAACAATTACCGGCTACCGACGCTTAACAGGCTGACGAGCCGACTGGTTAGGCAACGGCGTAGTGAGAAGCCACGGGCGACCCATCTTTTGCAACTCCGCCTGCGGGCTTTCTTACGTATACAAAGCGGGAGCGTTGCCAAAATAGTAAAAGAAAAATAAACGAAGAATCATGTGCTTCTGTGGCGGGAGCACCGCAAAAGCACGAGAACTAGGGCTTCCCATGAAACCGATGCCCGTGATGGAGATTCAGGTATAGCGTAATTGCTCCCGGAAACATCAAAGCCTTTGCTGGGGACGCGTGCGGTAGTATCGCTGTGTTCTGTAACACTGATATATTGTTTCAGCAAGCTATAGGCCTGCAGTCGCGAGCCGCATTAACGCGGGAGTTCATGCTTCCCTGCTCACAGGTACGATCGAAGGGCAGCCTTGTCACCTGGTAGTAGTCATTATTATTGTAGCTTTTGTCGTGTAGTGTAGAGATTTTTTTTTTTTTTTTGCTGAAAGCGGAGTTTTGATGAGCGGCGAAGTGAAACAGCTGTTAAGTTCAGTGCTGCATTAATATATGTCTCGACATTGTCGTTAGAAAACAGCGATGACGTCAAAAACATTTAGTTGCGCGCACCTCTGAAGTTACATGTAGTTTAGTGAGCTGTTCACATCCAAACTGGCAATCCTAGAAACCCTTTTCGTTACTGACGTCAAAAGATTGAAGAGAACGGGAGGGGAAAAGTTTTCTTTTTTAACTGCAATTTGCTGAGCAATAGACATACAAAAAAATAAAAAGAGAAAAGACAGGGGGAACCGACTTTGTTACAGTTTACGAAAAATTGAATTTACGTGCCTTCAAGTGCAACTGCGAAGGTCAGCCAACGATTCTTTCGAAGGGATTGTCCACTTTAGATGATGCACAGCAAAGCACTACTTAAAGGGACTCTGATTGCAACTTTAACTTGTTATTGTTCTCAGCAAACACTAACTTTAGTGCTCTATACAAGGACACAAACAAAAGTAAATATTTATTACAGAATAAAATAGAATTTAAAGAACTCACCGCCACTCGATTCCAACTCGTACACGACAGTACCGCCAAATGGACATGCGGCCACCATTTAAATGGGTGAGACGGCTTAGCCCGAAGTTACGGGTTCGAATCAGGAAATCGATGTCGACACAAGGAGTCTACTTGCGAAAGCCATCAGTGACGGTGGCACTTGTAGTTATGGCGGCACCTATCGCGTCTCTATGATGCAGCATCGCCGGAGAGATATAGTACTCTAATTAAAAGCTTTGAAATCCTGTATTGACTGCAGGTGCTTCACGTAATGCACGTACGGGTACCTGCACTGGGCAACGTTCTTGTTTAATGGGCAAATTCAGGGGCGACGATGCACGTATGTGTTACGAGATGGCGTTAAAGGCCCCGTTATGCAGAAAATTAGTCGTTTTCGCCGTCGTTGTCGCCATTGTTGTCGTCGTGGCCGTTGTCGACGTTGTGAGCGAGTAATCACGGACTGGAAGGTCGCAGGAAGGTGACATGGCCGAGCACTGATTCACCGATGAGTTGTGTGATGTAATGATAAAGCATGCTGTCACAAAACTCGGAAGAGCTGCCAACTTGGGTTGCTCATTTCAGATGGAATGGTTGGAGAGGATTCAATATTTGCCGTTTCAGTACTGGTGGTAGGGACGGTTTTGCATTTCTTTTTTGTGCAAAGTAGTTCCAGTTAAAGCATAATTCTGTTTCTGGAATTTTTTTTTTCGCGGCTCTTGTTCGTGAATTTCTTTTTTTTTTCTTGCTAAATGAAAATAAGCTTCAACTTGACTCTAGTGTTGCTTTTTTTCACTATAGCAGCAAGCGTCTACGGGAGGGCTATAGGCTAATTGTGTTAAGGCGAAAGCCTCTAATAGCTCATACTGTCGGCGTTCGTTCAGTCACACTATAGCTGCCAATAAAATGACGTCATCACCGGAAACTGAAACTAATGTCATCGAAAAAATAAAAATCCGTCCTTCACTGGGAATCGGACCTCCGCCCTTGGATCCCTGGAAAAGAACTTTGATGAAATCTTCATGGTAGGAAAAGCCACTTTTTCTTGAAAACATTTTGCAGACAGTGTTCTAGTGTGAAGTTTGAAAAAGAATGTTTTTTTGTTTTTGTTTCTGGTGGGACCGTGATCGTGAAAAACACGTCAAAATTCTCCTTGCCTACATTGAGGATGATAGTAGCGATTACAATGACGCGGCAATTAGAGACAATGACAATGATGGAATTAGCAATGATGATGACGGTGCATTTATTTGATAATGATAATTAGAGGAAAAATGATGTGCTTTCGGAAGTTTTGTTTCTTTCTTATGCATGCGCCAAATGCAGTTTGCTTATTACAGGGAGGAAGATCCTCGTCAGGCATCGTGCCTTTTGGCCTCCATCCATTTTAAATAAAGCTATAATTTGCTCTCAGGTCATTGGATGTCGACTATGTGCACTCTATTCCTAGGCCACTCTGGCACATTCGTACGACTCGGTTAAAGCGGGGCTTTAGATTTATGTCGGGTGGCCGCTTACGACTGGCAGCTGGACGACGTGGTAGCGTAGGACTGCATGCTGATAACAAGGCGCGATATATTGACGGCGCAAATTAAGGCATTGATATTTAAGCGAACAGAGGCTAGATTTGCGCGAAAGACGTAGGTTAAGTGTCCCCTATCATTTTTTTTAAAGAGAAATATTTTACTGCTCCCCTCTGTAGCCTCTTCGCCGTGTGCGTCGTGTGCGCGTGTTTGCCCTTGAAAGGAAGAGAAACCACGTGACAGATATTACGTCACTCAGCCACCGCAGAAACCGAGGTCACCGCGCTCTCGCCTCTGCCTAGCCCGTAACAACAATTACGTCACTGAACCGTAGCTTCGTTGGAGCCGTGGCGCTCGTTCTGTCTAGGTAGTCTCCGCTGCCTCTCAGCCAGTGCAAACGGATCGGAACAGCTCTCGGCAATTTAAAGGCAGCAGTCGTCATGGATGAACACGCGAGACGACTCGTGAACTACCTGCGTCTCTCAGGTTGCGAAGACGACAGGTCGAGTCCGATCATCCGGTGAGCTCGCCGAGAATCTGCAGCACAGAGACGAAGAGAGATACGTGCCACCGCTTTCACTTTGGTTGCTTAGGTTTAACAGGGTTAAACATTTGCCTAATTTTTCATCCTATTTCAAGACATGCTCTCGTTTCTACAGCGCAGAAATTAAGGAATACGACGCATTTCCTTTCAACTTCACTCGCTGACGATGTGTATGCATTTGCGCGTCTGCGTGAGGGCTGCTAAAAAAGAAACAATTTTGTTTTGAGCACAGAAAAAAAACGTGGGCTAACAACTAACACAAAGTAGCCGATTCGACGGCTGAAGCGGGAACCAAGCCGCTTCACCGGCTGCTAAACCAGCAGAATGGAAAGAGGGTGATTTTATCACTTGTACGTTGCACGTAGCAAGTTGAGAAGCTCAAGCTCACGAAATTCGAGACGAAAAACTGAGCTCCCTTGTTATCATCTGATATGTTCCTCTCCGCACTCTGCATGACACTGTTTTAATCGTGAGACTCTTCAAATTCTTGCTTGCGCTCACAGCGCTGCTGTCCTCGTTATTCCGACGCCAATTTCTCGTTGACGGTGAAATAACGCTGATAGAAAAATCGTCACAAATGGATCACTTTCTGCAGTTTTATTACGAACCAGCAAGTGGTGGCGCTTAAACCTTTGTTTTCGATAAAAAACGACACAGTTGCTATCGCATGACGCTAACCTGTCCCGACTCATTATTTATTCCCCCTTTAGTGTCCCTTTTTGATATGCACCACTCCGCGACGTAGCAAAAGATGAAGCACGGGTGGCTCCACTTGGTCAACTTTTTGCGCACTGCTGAGAAAAAAGAAAAGAAAAAAAGAAATATCGAGAACTGCACGTAAACATCACACGTCAAGAGCGTCGACTGAGGACGGCTATGCACTTATGTCGGAATGAAAATAAAGATAATAAACGCGCAGTACAGTCTCATTGCATATAAAATAGTTTGAGAATATTCGCGAGAATATTGAAGAACTAGAATCAACCCGAAATGGAATTCGGTCTCGAGATTATGAGACGCGGTTAAAAATGCTCCAGCGACGCGTGCCTCGTTCGTTTGTGGCGCGCTTTCAGTCAAAGCAACGGAGACTTCTTTGTTGGCGCCGGCGCAATTTCGCACGGCAATAAACAGGCGTCCGTATATATAATATTTGGCTCTGTAAATTAGGTGCGAGGACGGCCGAAAAATAGGGCGTCTGCACGCCGCTCTGGGATGGAAAAAGAAAAAAAAAATAAAGAAGAGAAGAAGCTTAACTTACATCAGCCAAAGATTGCTTCGAAAATAGTGGGGCAGGGAAAAAGATAATTCGCTCTTTGAGTGACGTATACGAAAAGACTGCTTTGCTGCTCCACCTATATCACACGTGCGCAACGAAAACTTCCAGATTAATTCTCGCCGACGACAGCGCTCACTGCGGGCGCTTGAGCAATGCGGCTTGTTCGTAAATTATAAAGTTCTCTTCGAGTTAGTTGGAATTATTATTATTTTTTTCTTTTTTGCGCTTATGCGGCAGTTCGCGAGCAACGACGCGAGGGAACGAGTACAAAAACAAGTCCGGAAGAAGAGCCGTAGCGATAAAGTGGGTAAAATGAACAGGAATAATGGCAGCTAGTATATAGTATAATATATGGCAGACTGAGTGGGGCTAGAATGGAGGAGGGGGGACAGGGGCTTTGGATTTTTTAATTTGCGTCGTACTATAAACGTAGCAATATAGCTCCGGAGTCCAACTGAAGCACGAGAGAGAAGCGATGGGGAAGGGGCCACGTGCTTAGCCCGGAGAACTGCGCTGCAGAAGCCTCCCTCCACTTATGCGGCTATCACGAGCGCCTGCCTGCACGACAGCGACTTCCGAAAAGGCCTCTAACTACTTCCCCTTTCCCTCCCACTTCCCCTTTGCCTCCCACTTCTTGCGCCTGTTTTACGGTTGCGCAGGATGCACAGCGCCTGTAAAAACACAATACTGCAGGCACGTTGCTGCCTGCACCGCTTCACCAAAACCTTTCTGCAAAAAAAAAAAAGAAAAAAAAAAAGAAAAAAAAAAACATAAAAAGAAAGAAAAAAATAAAAAGAAAGAAAAAAATAGCTACGGTTCGTTTTAACAGCGACCGAACGTTGGAAAGGCATATATAGCGGCGAAGAGATGGAAAAAGCGGACGGTAGTCTGTTCGCGGGAGAGACCCTAATAATATTAGGAAAAAAAAAAAAAAAAAGAGCGGTTCTGACGAAAGAACAAATTCGAGCGGAGCTTTTCGGGAAACGCTCTGCAAAGCCTTGAAAAGAAGCCGGGGGCACAAGGGAGGAAAGCACGGCATAGCGGATGCCCTCTCGGGCGTAAAAACTGGGCTCAATAGCGCCGTCCCTGTGCGCAGAGACGGGAGGCCTTATTAGGCTTTTCCACTCCCGTGCGTCGCTTCTCGTCGCCCACTGCTTGCGTACGTGCGTGAGTGAAGAGCGTCTCTGGGGAGAGGGAAGCCACTTGCCGCGGCAGCGACAGACGTTCGGCAGACGACGAAAACGAGCGACGAACGCATCAGAAATAAAAAAAAAACGGGAAAAAAAGACGAGTGAGAACGGTGAAAATGGGTGCGATATATACCAACACGTTTCGGTAGTGCGCCTGGCCGAAACTGGAGGGCAAAAAGGAAGAGAGGATGACACCCAGCTCTATAACTAGGGAGTCTATATAAAAATGATAGAGGGACAGGGAGAGTGAGTGAAATGTGGAGGGAGGAAACGATGAGCGTTTTGGTTTCGCCGAAAAGCCGTTCAACGCGAAAAATGCGGGAATCATACAGTGGAAGAACGGAAAAAGCAAAATAAAACCCGCAGCGTGGCTGAAAAGGGCGCAACCGCCTTAAAACTTGGCGTGAAGTGGTAGGCTGGGCGCAAGGACTTTGACTTCCTGCACGCAAAATGAGGAGCACATAAATGTGAAATTAAGAAAAAAAAAGAACAAAATTGGAGATATTTCGCTCGTTTTGCAGGCTAATCATAGTCATGTTGAGGCCACTCTTGTCTCAACATATGTTGAAGCGATAGCCTCTTTTCGTAGCCTCCCTTGTTCAGTGGTTTACTTTTTTTTTGTCAGACAACAGCACGTGCAGTGTTGGATTACAGCAGTAGCTCCCCCCCCCCCCCCCCCCTTCCTCTCTCTTTTTTTTTCTTCTGCACTCTGATGCCTCCTTATCGATTGCTGTGATTTCTTACAGGAAACAGCCACAACTGTCCCGACTGGTTTGCGTCTAAACGGCTTGTGTTTTTATATTAGTATGACCAGGCCCTATCTCCCTTGGGGCCACTAACTATATAAGCGCCTCGCCGTCGGCCGCTGTCGCAACACAGATCCTACATGGTTGGTGTCACTTGCGCAAATTATGAAACCAAACTACAGTGCCTGTAACCTAACCATACCTAACGCGTCGTTTACGCGTGAATGGCTGCTTTTAATGGGTTCCTGGCAACGCGAAAACCAAGCAGTAAGAAATAAAAAAATGAAAGTCCACATAGTTCAAGTTTGGATCACCGCTTCACTTTAGTTTGCCCGCTGTTCGGTCGGAACGCGGTTCGTTTCCCAGTGGGTGGCAGGAGCGGGTAAGCTGGTTAGAGTTTAAAAGATAATGGTTCTCCCGTCGCAAACAATAAGGAAGACAATTCTTCCGCACGAGAACTTGACTAATCGAGACTCATCCTTCGTCTCTAACTTCGTTTATCGTGATACTTATGTTTAGTACATCGTGCGTAAAATGCAAGTACCGATTGTTGTAAGCTATTCCGGAAGTTATGATTCGTAGTGAATTGCGCAAACTTGGGAACAAACTTGCTTTTTTGTCAAACGACAGAAGGACAAGATGAGATCACAGCTAAGCGTGAATGTTGTTGCTGTTTGTTGTTGATTTTGTTGCGCCCTTAGAATGTGCGTTGTTCTAGGTTTCTTCTTCCTTTTCGTTGAATTTCTTCAGTTTCTGCCAGCTTCGAAGTTATTATAGCAGAGGTAACAAAAATATAGTTAGACATTGGATCAATAGAGGCTTTTAGCAAAGCGGGAGTGTACTAACGTAGACGTATAGCGTTTTACCGCACTCCTCATATACGCAGCCGCACTAGTCGTGATTTCTTTTTGGACGCGCAAATATGCACATAAAAAAAATGTCTTCTCCACAGCTTTTATTTCCTCAACAACAACGACAAGCGGCGCTCGGCTGTGGCTGTCGTTTTGAGATCACGTGCTCGCTTCCGCTGTGAAATTCTCGGGTTTACATTCGTTCTTGCAGACTCTTTTTTATTCCCCCCCCCCCCCCCCCCGCCCCCCTAGTGCTCAAAGTTAGAGGCTTCTCATATGCCTCGCAATTTTTTCACTTTAAACCGTGAATTAGTCCTTTCTCACTAAAACATGCCCCTATGCTTTCCATGGTGAAAGTTACTGTTTGCTTCAGTCATATAGATAGAGTATAGCTTCACTGTGTTAGCATTCTTAAAGTCCGGACAGAAGTAACTTGTGCGGCTCAGGATCTAATGGTCACGGGTTTGATTCCCACCACACCTTAAATATTTTTTTTTCAGCGCAGCTTATCTACCTTATACACTTATAACATCTCCTAATGACGTTTTGCTCATGTTGCGACCTTCTAGTCACAGTTTGTGCAATGATTGCATCCCTCTTTTATTCCGCCACCCCATGGGGGATGGCAAACCTTTTCGACTAGTCCCGCTGCACACGCACTCTCGTCCTTCTCTGAACGAAAGGTAACGCTGCCGCGTTAAGAAATGAATTCAGAACGTCTGGTTCTTCGACGCGGTTTCTTTCCAAAGCCATTTCGCGTTAACGGGAACGAGTAATTCTTCCCTTATAAAGTTGACGGTACGCACAAAAGGCACTCGGTAGATTCAGCTGCCGTGAAAAAGTCATTTCTAATGACTTGCTACAGTTCTAACGAGGACGTTTTCTTTTTAATCTACAGCACTTATTCTTCCGTACTTCCCCATAACCTGACAACAAGGAAAGTTTTATCTGTTCCCACAGATTTGAATCACCATATGTATTATACCCTATCTATGCTCGTATAATGACATTGCCATGTAGACTTCATTTTCAGCCGAGTGAGCCTGGAATTATGGTCATGTCGTATAAATATCCGTTTGAAATGGGTATCTGTTTTCCATTTCAATTGGGGGGAAATCAGCGTGACGCAAGCATCATTCGAAAGCAGTAAGCGGCCGATCGATGGCCAGGTGCGATCGACGATGAGCCTATATATGGTGCGGCCCCTTCTCACGGACTCCTGAAAGCCACAGTTAGGCCACCGAACAACTGTAACTAATGCCAGAGGGCCAAATAGATCCGAAATGGGAAATGAATAATGGCCCCTTAAAGAACGCCGCACCTGGGTTGTCATTCAGTAGAACTCTTCAGTGTGGATGCGCAATTGTATCCTCCAATTGCGCAAAAATGCAGCAACCAAGCCTTATATTGATTTTCTGCATCAGAATTAAGCATGAATGACACGCAAAAGACAGAATGGGGGCACCTACGAATCAGTTTTCGCTCGTGAAATTCTCTGTGAGGAGACCGGCCCAGCGTTCGCGCACAGAGTGGAGTCCCGGAAGACCGCATGATAAGCTGCAGCTTCCTTGGTGGTGCACCGTACCAAAATGTTCGGACATTTTTCTGGGAAAGAACTTTTGAGATCTGTTTTTCACAATTATTTAAAATCATGCACGAAAACGATCAATATATCCACAGGTCGTCCCTCGGCGGGCTTATAGCTGTTTACTATCAATTTTACGTTAAACGATTATTTTTGGCGTGCAGCGGAAGCTTAGGCATTACCTTCAATACGCACATCAAGTTATTTCATCATGTCGTACAATAACCTTTAATTAAAAGATGTCCCAAAATCCTTGACTCGGTTTTTACGGCGTCGCCGTTGATCGGAGCCCAGCTTGCGTTGTAGTAGCACAGTTGCTAGTTGTAGTTTGATTTGCTTTATGTTGTATAGCCTACCAAATCCACTCAGGTTACGAGGGAAGTGGCGCTTAAGTGGTTAGGCTTCAAGCCAAATTGAGACAAGTAAAATAAAGTTATGCCAAAAGCCTAGCCGAAAGGGCGAGAGGAAATAGAATTACGAAGAAGAAGAGAAGTGGAAGAGGTAGGAAATATATTGACGCAAATTACCTCTGGCGACACTGCAGGTAATGTTAAACAGTACCTACCCTAGTTCAACCTTTGTTTCTACCTTAAAGCTAGACACTTATCCAAATATGCAAGGACACAAACGCCGCTCTCTGTTTGAAATGCGACCGTTATCAGATATTGTTTCCTGGGAGTCTGGTCATCCAAGTAGTGCGGCGGAGTCTACGCGGAGCAATGAAGGAATCGCAAGGCGAGTTGGAAATATATATCAGCTAGGGCGAGTTATAAGAACAGCATCTGCGCTGATCGACGATGAGCAAACCAGGGCCGGCTTGCACAAAACAATCTTACCACTGTCTTAGCTAAGTCCAGACTTAACTGGAGTCTAAAGAATAGGCCACTAGCATGGCCGCTTAAGACTGGAGTCAAGACTGGGCTTCAGTCCTGACTTGAATAAGTCGCTTGTATGATTACGACTCTAGTGCTGCCTTGGTTAAGACACAAGGACGCCAGGTGTCTAAGTAGAGAAATTAGGGAAATACAGGGATGCGCTGGCACTGTCCCTGCTGTAAGATATACACATTCCGTCAATTTTGCGTTGTGTAAAATCCGTGCCATTGCTTTTTGCGGCTTAAGATTGTGTTACGAGGAAAAATGCCCCAAGTGGTTGCTGAGGTCGTTCTGGGAAGCCACTCTGGTGAACATGAACCCGAAGCGTTCAACGTTCGGAACACGGGCCGTCTTAAATAAGCTTGATCTTTCTAAAGACACCGTTTAAGTCTGGACTTAGCTCGGACTTTATCGTGCAAGCCAGCCCAGGTTTGAGCCGATGATAATAGTGAGGTGGAGGCTAACGAGTCGTCGCTCCGCCATTTTTAGCTGGTTAGCACATACCACGCCGACATCACTTAACCTTGAAAAAGGCCCCACTCCTGAAGCTATGCTGCTAATACCACGCAGAGTTTTCATTGCAATGTTCATGTTCCGGTTAGTAATGCGTCTTTGAAATCATGATCATGGAAAGAATTATACTCATAGGGTTGTTCGTTTTCTGGCAAAACCCGACTTTACCCGACTTTTGCTCCACGAACATGTTCCTGAAAAACTGTGCCAGCTGAACGACTCCGCCCCAGTTTGTGTCTGGGCGAGAGGCGGCCGACAGACAGAGAATCCTATATATATATATATATATATATATATATATATATATATATATATATATATATATATATATATATATATATATATATATATATATATATATATATATATATATATATATATATATATATATATATATATTAGATGGCATGTCCCGATTACGAAATTTTACAAAATTCTCCACAAAACGGTGCTGCAATCTACAACGAAACGTCTCAGACAAAGACGAAAACTAATTGACGTTATAGACATGGGAGACGTACTGGATTGGTTCCATAAGCGGCTGCTGAGTCAGCCGTTTGTTTGATGACTACAGGTTTTCCCTCTGAATTTAATCCTAGCGCCAGCGGAAATAATCTGAGCGCCGACTGATATAATCTAAGCGCCATGTAATTTAATTCGAGTGCCAAGCATTTAATCATAGCTCCAGCATATTTAATCCAAGCGCCAACTCGAATAATGTCAGCGCCAACCAATTTAATCCGAGTGCCAACGCAATTAATACAAGCGCCAGCGAATTTAATCCGGGTGCAAACCGATTAAATCCACATGTGGAAAATGAATGTGGTGGAGGACTCCAAAGCACGAAACATGAATTTCAGAAATAAATCGAAATTGAGATCACATTCCAGACCATGCGACGAGTAAGCGTCACATCTGCATGCACTATTTCGCTTTGTTTTTATATCTTGCAGCAACCAAGAACCACGCACAGCTGAAAAAAATGCGGTTTGTGACACATCTCTTGCAGCTTTTAGCTTAGACGCATAGCAAGCGAATAAATATGACTATCATCTTCTAATTGTTCGGTTAAGCACTGCTTATCATAGGTTGTCATATGCACTGAATCTGCATGCTGATGGCCAGTGCAGCCTTCACACAACAGCCGGCTGTTTTTATGAAATTACAACCGGTTCAGAAACATATTTGTGTTTCTAATCATGATTTAACACCGCTAGCAGAAAAGGATCAGTGTAACGCACAGTTGGTCTCGGCGTAAAGACTTAGAGTAAGATAAACATTACCTCATTTCACCGCTTTTTCAACTTTGCACGGCCACTACCACGGAAACAGAGAGCGCGCTCCTGCATTCATCCTGGCCGTGACACGGTAGAGTGAATGAAACTATGTACAGCGGAGCTTACAACCGAGGCCAGGAATAGCTACTGGCCTCTGACTATGGTCATCTTAGCAGCAGTACTTAATTTGCCTGGGCGGCAATCCTGTCGGCGTAGGTTGCCAACAAACTATAAGCACGTACAAGCACAGAAGTAGCCGACTTTGAAACGCAATTTTATTTTCTAGGAGACATTAGGCATGTTTAAGTGTAACTCGGAACTTTTTACATATCGTCTTCATGCAAAGCTGCCCGTATAAAAGAAAAGTCATGGCGGTAAAAAGCAGCACACTCTACTCTGTATAGGGTGCCCGGTAGCTTCGAGCAACAAACTGCGCCGATGGTCCTTTTTAGTCATTCCGGGAGGAGTCATTAGCACCAGGTCTCTCAGCTCGCTGAGGAAAGCTTTGACTTCCGACTTGAACTTCGAAAAACGGGCTGTAAGGAGGCAGCCACTTGATCGAGTGCGTCTGACTGGCCAGGCTTGTCTGTTCCGCACGACTGTTAGCTGGAGCGTTGTCAAAAATAAAAACCGCTTCAGAACCAGGCTCTTCATTTTCGACACGGGCTGATACGTCGCTCAAAAATTCATTGAAAACGACCCAGTGAACCTTGTTCACGGCCGTCCAATGAATGACACCATTTGCGGACATGCAGGCGAGAATGTTAAGGTTTGCTCCTTTGGTGCCAGTCGTCGTCTGCACCGCAGGCTGTCCCTTCACTGCACGGCCGAAGCTCCTTAAACACCATATATTATAGATAGTCTCATCGATGTAAAACCTGCACACGCGAGGTCCTTCACACTGCAGCCATTGCGCTTATGTTTTGCAGCTGCGTTTCACGTCGGTCAATCGGCCTCTGAGCTCATCAACTTCAATGCGTAACCGTGCGAATCCAGTATGCTATCAATGCTACTTGTGCTGATGGCGATTCCCGGCAATTCTTCTTCCACTGCTTGCTTTATTTGCTTTAGCGTGAAAGCAGGGTTGTTATCCACAATATTCTTTAGAGCCGTTACTACCTCATTTCCGAATTTCTTCTATGTTCCACCTTTCTTCAACGCTTCTCTATCGCTCGCTGCAATGTGTCTCCCTGTCTTTAAATTGATGCCCAGCGTGTCTGCCAATTTTTTTCACATCTCCTCCACGCCTCGGCACTTCGAGAGTTCTGGCCCTGTCATGCTCGGAGACTTTGATGCACCTGGAGGCTTGAACGGCGGTCCCCGTTTTAGGTGCCCGATTAAGATGTCAGGGCTCATGAACTTCCATGGGAGAAAATAATGCACGCTAAAGTTCGTGCAAAATTAATGAAAACACGCAGACTACCACCTGCCTATAGTATACGAGTACGCACCACCACCGTCCGGCTCTACTCCATCGTGCAAATGCCGACTACAATGCGGCACACACAACGGGGGTGCGAAGATTGCCGCCTGCTTTGAAATCTCTTGTCTTCTGCGTTTCTAGCAGTTTTTGTTTTATGTTCTTGAGCAAACATTTCTATCTTTTTTAGAAAAGAAAGTACACCTATTTCTAATAGTGAATTCACATGTCTGTGCTTTCATCCATTCTCCTAACATGGCCCAAAAACAGACAATTCGGCACCGAGTAAACGTAGGTTGAAAACTTGCCGTCTGCTTTGGAACTTTTTGGCATTGGCTGTGTAATGTTTGGCTGAAGAAATTACATATAGCTAAAATAGATACGGTTTATTAAAACGTTTTTATTGTGTGATAAAATAATTGTGTATTTCATCGAAGACATTTTAACAGTGCGCACATTTGTGGGATAAATTGTCCTCTTTGAATATAGAGCCAGTAAGACACAGCTCTGGGACCCTTCAGTATTTCAGTGCCGAGATTGTGCGTTTGTCATAATATTGACGAAAGAATCCCATAAGCTGACGGTTCGCTTACTTGTCGCATGGTCTGGAATGTGATCTGAATTTTTTATTTATTTCTGGAATTCATGTTTCGTGCTTTCGAGCCCTCCACCACATCCATTTTCCACATGTGGATTAAATCGGTTGGCACCCGGATTAAATTCGCTGGCGTTTGTAATAATTGCGTTGGCACTCGGATTAAATTGGTTGGCGCTGACATTATTCGAGTTGGCGCTTGGATTAAATATGCTGGCGCTATGATTAAATGTTTGGCACTCGAATTAAATTACATGGCGCTTAGATTATATCAGTCGGCGCTCAGATTATTTCCGCTGGCGCTAGGATTAAATTCAGAGAGAAAATCT
The DNA here is from genome assembly GCF_055883805.1 of Amblyomma maculatum. Classification (NCBI taxonomy): domain Eukaryota; kingdom Metazoa; phylum Arthropoda; class Arachnida; order Ixodida; family Ixodidae; genus Amblyomma; species Amblyomma maculatum. The sequence goes on along the minus strand of NC_139347.1, from coordinate 70,213,872 downwards.
GTAGACAGTAGATACCTCTACGATGTAGACGACGATGTACGACGATGTAGCGACGATACAGACTCACTTTGCGAGGAGTTTAACCACTGCTTGCTGGTAGCAAGCCTAGCTAGTTCAATGCAGTTGTTGAAATCATGTATTTTCGGCTCGACGCAACTGTGCGTTATCCCGGACTAGCAAATGCCGCGTTGACATTGCTGTGCCTAGTTAATGGCAGCTGTGGTATTGAGAGAACGTTCCCTCAGCTGAGATACCTCCAAAGACCGGACAGGTCTCGCGTGGAAATTGAAATGCTGCTTATGCAGGTTATTGTGTATGTTAACAAGGACGTGTAAAAAGTAGACGACCATGCTTGTGTGAATAAAATGTTTCATGTCTCAAACTGGTGCTGCCTCTTAACTGCCAATAATTAGTAATTACCAATGAAACCTGGAATTACGAAACATTTTCTTGAGAACTTCGACATCCTCCGCTTACCAGCTTACCAGCACGTAGAATGGTCTTAATTTTTACTTTCCAAATAAAATTTTACCAAGTAAATGATTGCAGGATGTAAATTTAACCCGAAAAAAAAAATACGAATTTTTCACTGATACCACAATGTACACGCATTCTTTCCTGTCATGAATTTGAATAATAACTCCTGATTTTTGCCCCTGAAGGTACATACATTACCTCATAGCTCATGCAAGGCTTATTCTTCGTGCACCCGCCGCATTAGCTTAGCGACTCTGGCTCCCGATTGTTGGAGCCGAATGCTACAGGATCGAATCCTAGTCACAGCACCCGTATTTCATTGTGTGTCCTCCGATGGCAGTGCACGTTAAAGAGGGAGTGAGAATAAATTAGGGAAACCTCCCCTACGGCGTTCCCCAAAGCTCGAATCATTTTCTGGATAAACATCAGGCAGCATATTTGCTCAACAGGTCGTGGTTTCATTGATGGGATCCGCGAGAGGCTTGATTTCTGGTTTATGCGGACTATCTACGCAAACGTTGCAGCAGCAGGCAACTCGAGGCACGTGTCGGTTAGCTGTGGGGATGTGGACGTTCCTATCGCATAATTAAAGGCAGCTGACGAAAGGTGCTGAGTATAGCTACGCAGCGCCGGAAATAAGCATGCGGATTGTGCCGACCGGAAATTAATGGCGCGGTACCTAGGCCGAATGCACCGTAAGTGCACATGTACTTTTCAAGATGGCCAAGGACAAAGTGCGCGCTTGTTTAGTCCAAACTCAAGCAACTTTTCCTTCTCGCTGTGCCAACGAGCGCAGGTGGCGCATGTCTCCTTTATCGCAGGTCATCATCGATGTAGCCTTCACGCATGTTACATGGCAAGAGGGATTACACACACACACACACACACACACACACACACACACACACACACACACACACACACACACACACACACACACACACACACACACACACACACACACACACACACACACACACACACACACACACACACACACACACACACACACACACACACACACACACACACACACACACACACACACACACACACACACACACACACACACACACACACACACACACACACACACACACACACACACACACACACACACACACACACACACACACACACACACACACACACACACACACACACACACACACACACACACACACACACACACACACACACACACACACACACACACACACACACACACACACACACACACACACACACACACACACACACACACACACACACACACACACACACACACACACACACACACACACACACACACACACACACACACACACACACACACACACACACACACACACACACACACACACACACACACACACACACACACACACACACACACGCACGCACGCACGCACGCACGCACGCACACACACACACACGCACACACACACACACACACACACACACGCACGCACACACACACACACACGCACACACACACGCACACACACGCACACACACACACACACACGCACACACACACGCACACACACACACACACACACACACACACACACACACACACACACACACACACACACACACACACACACACACACACACACACACACACACACACACACACACACACACACACACACACACACACACACACACACACACACACACGCGCGCGCGCGCGCGCAGACACAGTAGGGCTACTGCCAATATTTTAAACTGCTTGCGCCAAGCGTGTGGCTTCCGTAGAAGAACCAACTCAACCCCATCTTTCTCAGAGTTCATGGTAACGTTCTCTTCCAGGCTTCTTAGCTCAAGTTCTTTTGCCGGCTCCCTGGATCTTTCAAGAACGTGTCGAATGAACCTCATTCTTTCATAATGCGCTGGGCTCTTGAAGAAATTTTGCAATAGCACTTGTGACGGAACCTTGGAAAACGCCAGAAATAGGGACCACTTCTTTATATTATCGTAAATATGAATGCACAGATTAGGAGGCACTCCTCCTTATCGAAGTTTCCTTCCATTGAGGTACGGTTCCTGAGTGTCTCACAACGCGACTCGGCGAAACGTGTTTCGTAACTCTCGCACGAGGCAGAAATTACATTGTCATTAACATGTTGTGGGGAACACCTAAGCTCCGCCTTTAAGTATACGATGCAATAACATTAATTTCTGCAGTACGCGGCTCTTCTTCCGCATCCTCCTTCGCGTATATGCATTGTACCACTCGATTAATCAATAATCCCTTCAATTGCTCCTCTTACGGATTTTATGGCTTACGGCTGTGTTCTGTCACACTGATTTTCTTTGTGCCGTTTGGCTTTTTCAATTACATTTCTCGGTTTTATTCTATAGCATACTTCTTGTGTTGTATTTTTTTTTTCATTCTTGCGCTGTATTTGCGGACGTTAAGTTTTGATGTTATCAACTGTATTTTTGTAAACTGTAATGCATTTTACTCTTTCTGCGTTTCATTGGTGTCTAACCTTTAGGTTTAATTCTGGTCTGTATATGTTTGCAGTTATTGCCCCCTTACTCTAGTCCCCGAGAAAGTTCCCAGGCGGCATCGCTGGCGGAACTGGGACGAGCTCAAAGTGGCTGGGCCTAGAGAGAACAAAATGAAAGAAACACTGGCATATGTAAGACGAGCCTAAGCATCAAGTAATGCAGTTCAGCCGCGTGAGAGAGCCTCAAGAACGCTTACGAATGTTGATAGAGTTTAGCGTTAGAGCCCCGCTTAACCTATAGCGGTACGAACGAGGCTTGAGTGGCTTAAGGATAGCATGCATGTCTGACCATAAATGGAAGGCTCGATCCCCCTCATTCTCCTATCTGAATTAAGAAGCCCCAGTTGGTAGCTTCTGCCAAGTCGGCCTTGTCGTGCGGCGTCGCACGACCGGCTTGTTTTCGCGCGCAGTGTGTACGTCGGGGGGACGTACCAGCCTTGAAATCTGTCATCGCCATTGTTTTTAGATTAATCTACGCCCGGAAATGTCAGCTGGGAGCTCTTATGGCCGCGAATTTTCGCTCAAAGTCAACACCGACAATGCCGACGTCGACACCAATGTCGTATTTTATGGTATGGAGAACGGTGCTTTGAACTCTTTAACGCTAAAATGAAATGTTTCCCATTAGACCATAAAAGATACAATGTATTAAAATTGACACAGTGATTTAGATACTGAAAACACGGCTTCTTGGGAGTAGTAGCATACACGGTGTTTGCTTTCTACATGCCTCTTTAAGAGTTGGGCCCAACCCGTGTTATTTTTAAAGAAAGGAATCACCTTTGTAAAGTGAGTGGGAGGGGCCTCCGCTAGAAACGAGAGCGGAAGGAAGGCAGGAAAAACGAAACGTAGTGTAAGATGGCAGCGAAAATAAGTGGCGCTTTGCTTGGGTGTAAATAGGCGCAATGACCTGCACCGCGCTGCTATAAGTGTGGGACGTTTTCTTCGCCTCTCCGTAAGGACAATGTCGCGAGCGAAGCACCAAAGGAAGGAACCAGTGAAGCGAAAACTAATCTCGGAGGCCCGGCTGAACGATGAGATTAATAAATCACCTTGGCTTAACCTCTGACCCTCAAGCGCTGGCCGAGCTTGTTTCTCCGGCTCGCGGACAAAAGGAGCCAATTTAACTCATCAGCGCGTCTAACGCAATTTCGCTCCTTCCCTGAAGATGAAAGAGACTGCCTTTCTCGCCTCTTTGATTACATGCGCGGAATGCCTGGAAATCTTGCGAGCGCGTTACTTTAAATTGCGTCACTTTATTTATTTCGCAGTGCAGTCTCAGTTCCTGCCTTTCTGTGAATTTTTTTCTGTTGGATTTTGTTTTTACGTGACGTGTTCTTTTCGCGATTCCATCCCAGTGGGTGCAAGTGGCGGGGCAAGCGCTACACATCACTGGCTTGCAGTCTTGCCTAACGCAGCATAGTGTTGTATTGCTAAGGTTTATTTTTATCGGTTGTTGGGCTGCTTGTTGGTCAAGACGTTTCATTTACGATGCTAGCACCTTTCTTCATACCCGCTTCTTACGCGCCGATGAAGCCAAAGTAAAATCAAAAATACAAATTCACGAAGTACACGCGCACCTTCGGAGCCAGAAACATTTCTCCATTGCTGTTCATTATAAGCATCAGGGAAACAATCAACTTATCAAATGCTATTGGTTAAAGACTCTACTGTTGCCTTTAGACATTCTATTGCTCGTCTCTCTCTCTAGCTTTTAAACTTTCCTTCCCTTTCCGCGAGTACAGCAAGGTAGCTGACTGCAACATCCGTCTTGTCGAGCTTCCTGCATTCCTCTCTCCCTCTCGTTGCATTCAAAGAATAATTAAAGAAGAGATGTGTTAATACACATAGCATAAGGTTTAATTTATGCATCTAGGATTCAAAGGACGTTATGCTTGTTAGTATATCGAATTTAGGTGCCGTTTTCGACGATTACATTTGCCTCTCCCCTTGCATTATAAATTGTAGTTGCCGCCTCTGTTGCGCTAAGTTAATTCTTTCGTCGATAGAAAAGAACTTCGAAGTCTAGCTGCAGGCAATAAAATCCTTTCAGATTTAACGACTAGGCTTTCTGCACCGCATTTAACAGATAAGGTCAGTGCCCGAGGGAAGCACGTTTCGTAAAGGCATCGCTTGGAATACTTTCCTATTTCTTAACCGTTGATTATTTCAAAACGCACTTTTCTCATTATGAGCTACGAAACTGTATGGATTCCAAGCGTTCCAAGTCAAACTCTAGCGTTTTAATCAGATTCGTCCAAATATTTATAATGGAAACTGAATAAATAGAGTATCTTTTATTCCGTTATACGTCTGACCGAAGTCTCGGAGTATAATTCTTTATCGCTTATTTCCTACAGAAAAGGGGAGTAATCGATTCTCTGGCTTTTATTAATGCATAATAAACTGGTTTATACATCCGACGATTATTGGGGAAAGTATCATCTTCTAAAGCCAGTGAGCGGGGGTCGAAACGTTGATATAATTTTGTACAACATGATATTTTGGTAGCTCACCATTAAACTCTCCCAAAGATACTGATGTTCAAATATTTCTTTATGAAAGTTGTTTGCAAATAAGTAAATGAGCTTTTGTATAGCCGTATTTCACAAAAAAATTTTAAGCTGCTTACCGACTTGGACCATGTTGACGTATTTTGTGAAGCCAACGGTAGCGTAGCCGACCAATTGGTTGCGATTATTGCAATAGCAATACTGCGCCAGGTTTCGCTCCGTCGCATCGTCCCGGGAAGGGCCACGTTCGACCTTGAACAGCCGCGAAGAAGAAGAAGAAGAAGAAGAAGAAGAAGAAGAACGCTCGGTCACTGGCAGCTGATGCTTTCGCTCCACATTCGGTGCAGCAGCATTGAACCTTGCTCATTTATATGTGGGCTGGTACACTTAAAGGATACTCTTACTCTTAAAGGATGAGCTTAAGTGTCCCTAATAATGTAGCACCTTACACTGATAAGGCGTGATAGGGGAATAATGTAGCAGGCAAAAGAAGCTTCCGTCGTTGCTATCACAATTCAACTAGGGTTAACCAGAGTTAAACCACAACTAATTTTTTTTAAATCCCCCGAGAAATCATGTTATACTTCTACAAGATGCGTAATTGCAAAAAAGAAAAGAAATCTATAAAGCTATGCTAAAACACAGCGGCTCACGAAAGCTTTGAAAACAAGGCTCATAGACAGTGCAAATATCTGTCCGCAAACTTAACGGTGCAGTATTCCTTGAGCGACCTGATGCACACAGCAACATACAATTTCTTTTGTGTCTTCTGGGCTCGAAAATAAGCTTGGACACATGTACGTAGGATATTTTATGTTCTAACAGAAGAAATAATGTGTTCTGTTCGGAAATTTTTCGTAATCTGCGCACTAAACAAGTACCACAGGAACAAGGTTTTTTACAATAATCCACAGTTGCAGTTGACTTCCACTACAAAGCAAAGGCCTCACAATCTTCTCTACAATTATCCCCGTCCAACCTTTAGCGCCGTCCACTCTATGTCTAGCTACGAATTTTCCTAATATCAACTCTGCATGATTTTTCAACTGACTTCTCCGGGTACCTGGTTTTGTTTGCTTTTACTTGCAATCCCCTATGTTATACTAAAGCGCCCTTGGTTTCGCCTAGGGGCACTTCACGCTCTGTCCAGGTGTATTTAATATTAATAAAGGGATGCATTTAACGGCAAATTTTTCAAATTTTCAACTCACATTGTGCCCCGCCGGGGTGGTGCAGTGGTAAGACGCCCGACTACTGTGCCGGAGTACCCGGGTTCGAACCCGACCTCGGCGGCTGCGTTTCGATGGAGGCGAAACGAAGAGGCATCCGTGTGCTGTGCGATCTCAGCGCACGTTAAAGATCCCCAGGTGGTCGAAATTACTCCGTAGGCCTCCACTACGGCTCCTCTTTCTCTCTTTTCACTTTCACTCCCGCCTTCCTCGCTTCCCTTATGGCACGGTTCAGGTGTCCACAGAAAACAAGTGAGACAGTTACCGCGCCTTTCCCAATCAATCAATCAATCAATCAATCAATCAATCAATCAATCAATCAATCAATCAATCAATCAATCAACTCACATTGTCCCGTACAGCAAGACTACATGACACCCATAGGAGCCCTAGTGAGGCTGGGAGGAGTTTCAAAAAATGTCGTGTATTGTTGTTTAAGTATTATACTTCCAAAATCGTCAAGTGAATCAGTACTAAATGCGAACTATTATTTTTTTAGATTACTACCTACAATAACGACAATGTGAAGGCACAAGATTGTTAGTCTGGGAGAGTTTCTAGCACTTGCGCCCTCACTCTGAGTATTGCCGCCGCCGTGCGGCACACGGCTATTCAAACAGGAATGGTGGTGATGATGCCAGATGATGTCCCTTATCCTTGAGTTGGCCGAAATTCCGCTATCTAAGGGCCAATGAGCGCGTGTGCATTGGCTGCTAAAAATTCTGTGCTCAGTTAACCCGGCGCTCGGGCTTGAACAACCATGTCCGTTTTGAATATCTCACTCGTCAACTGTCAGTTGTGCTGCTAACGAGCTATGACCTCACATAATGGCGCCATTATTGGCGGAACCTTGCACGAGTGCTGCTGCCGATCGCTGAGAACGCTATTGCCAAGAACGCGATTGCCTTCGGAAGCGATAGGCAAGATGTCAACAGAATATTGGTCAGCACGCATGCATCCCTGCAGTTACTGCAGTGGAATAATCGAGCCGCAGCACGAATTAGACCCCTAATGTTTTTTTTTTTTTTTAGTTTCGCCCTAATATTAGTAATTCGATCTTGATATAGTGCATAGTACACTGCACATTACTGCGTGAAATACGGTTTCATGCGGACAACGTGCACCACCTCGCGTGCTGTGCGCGGAACTTTGCCTGCTGGTTCAGCTTCGTCCCGTCGTCTTAGTCACGTCTAGCCCTGTTGTCCGTGACAATATATATCTTGATATATTTATACACTCTGCTCTCTTTTTGCCTTTCAAAGTTACCCCTCTTGTTCTTTTCGCAGCGCGCAGTGCTGCTCTACATCTAACCATTTCTCATATTTTCCATATTTCGCTTCCACGGGTTATGATGAGATACAACTGTTACCCACTGAATACCACAAGCTGCTGTAAATAAATAACCGACAAGAGTGCTGAAATCGATTCTTTTTGCCAATGTTATTTAATTCTCACATATTCATGTCCGCCACCGGATTCGACGTCACTGTTTCATCAGGATCTATTTACCTCCTCACTTCTTACATTGCCTTGCAAAAATAATTAATGCGCTGCCTCCTCAGTCTTTTTGAACATTTCTTAAGTCACTGCACGGATATTAACTTCATTTGAGAAAATTTATAAATATTGTTATTCACACTAACAACAGTTTCAGAGCCAGTTTTCCAGGACTGATTTAGTGTTTGCGGCCTGACGCAAGATAATTACAAGACAAATTGACATTTATCCAGGATATGTACGAGGAGCATCATGCACGTACCATGCATCGCCACGGAGACCTCAGATGTCGTCTAGAATTGAAAATCAGCCCTGGAATCCATGCTCGGACAGAAGAAGTACGACTTAAGGTCCGCGTAATCATTTTAGAGGTCATGCCTTCGATGTCCGCCCATTAGCAGTAAATGTCACCATCGAGTGAGGGCCTATTTGCAGGCCCCAACTTTCTGCAGGCGCTATACAAGCCAACCCGTGCCGACAACCCCGTCAACGCTGCGTACCGCACGTGGGTAAACAAACATGTCGATAGTTAAATAAGCTCACGTCGACGGTAGCATGTCGAATGACCTTTAACCTGAAAATGAAGTTCCCGGGAGAAGTTTAGCTTTCGTAGCTTAACGTGGTTCCTGTTTATGTGCGCTATCGAGTGATGTCTGGAGGAAGACATCTTTGTACATGATGTTGGAGTGAGAGACTTGAATGCATAGGCCGTACACTTTGTAATATTGTACAGCTAAACAGCGCCTGCCAACCACGAACCTGCTGTTTTTGCTTTCGTCCATGGTTCTAACTTCGTCCCTATCTTCTCTCTCATTCTATCGCTTCTACGTATCTTTGTTTCCTTCCCTTGTGAAAGATATCGAACCAGAACAAATTTCCGACTAACATGGTTGTTTTTGCCTTTTTTTTTGGGCGTCTCTAGTACTGACGCTACCTATTTTGTGTCACGCGCCAAAGCAGTGCGCTTATTCCATCATTACACACAACAGGAGCCTAAAAAAAAAAAAGAAAAAAAAAATCTGCAGTGTTTTTTTTTTTTGTTGCTCAAGTGTAATCTATGGCGACTTTTTTTTTTTCCCCGAATTGAGAACATCTTGTGAACCAAACGGCTTAAAACGGAGGTTCTAACCGCAAGAAGCATTCGTTTAGGTGATCTATCTTCTATAATCCTTAAAACCCATGCAGAAAAGACAGCAACGTACAAATAAGAAGGAATGTATGAATGCTTCACCTGAACAGACGAAGAAAGTTAAATTTCGTGAGACTATAGAATTTATGAAGTCAGTAAACGTGCATCCAGATTTGAAGTGAAGAAAAACCAAACTCGAGCTTTTAATTATGACAAAAAAAAAAAAAGAAACAAAAGGAGGAAAAAGCGTGGTCATCAGGCAACACCGAAGACTTGCGTAATTGCGTAATTAAATGAAACACGTAAATGGGTAAAGCTAAAGTTTCACCTTTTACAGAATTAAAATATGAAAGGACTAAACAGAACAAAAACAAATAGGGTGCAAAAAAAAAAAAAAGAAGGAAAAAAGATGCTAAAACCGCGTGTATGCTCGCCTCATCAGCCTTCACTGTAAAGCACATGTACCGAAGGGCGAAGCCAAGCTAAGTGGTGCATATGTTTGCGCAGTGCATTATGAAAAGAGGGCCGATCGTGTCCAGGGCCGCATAGCGCATAACCAAATTTATCCCTTCTAAGGAAGCAGGCGCTGCTCCGGAGCCGTAACGACGTGGAGAGCGCTGGGAAAGATCACATTAATAGCCAAGCTAATTTAATTGCACTGAACGTCGCGATTTCACTGGGCCTTGAATCACGTGATCTGTTCTTTAACCAAACAGGCCATCAGTTTTTACATTCTTCTCTTCATTTGTTAGTTTATTCGGTTCTATCTCGTTCTTTTTTTGGTTCCAGTGGAACGTGAGGCTCGTGCAGCGAACTTGAAGCTACGTAACCATCCCTTTTACATTATAATGCTTTTACTGAGGTTCTCATGTCTATGTTGAGTTCCAGAAAGATTTTGGGCTCCCATGTAGGGTTCACGAGAAAAAATTTTCACTGTGCGGCAAATGTGAACCAAGTTAATGGCTCATTGAAGGTTGTCAACACCACTGATGGCATTGGCGGAAACGATTGCAGTATGCATACACGTTTTCTGAACTGTCACCATAGGTGGTGTTCGGTAAGCGCATGCGTATTATAATTTATTATACGGGTGCTGTGCAAAGCTGATAAAAGCGACACACTACCGGTTATATGAAGTAGATCATTGCCTCTCTCCAGCATTGCGACTCCGAACCACTAAACAATTTCATGCCAGGGAATAATCTTAGCTGTATAGTTGTCCTGTGTAACTTGCAGCCTAACGAACAATCTGATAAAATATGGTTTGGTTTGGTTTGTGGGTTTTAACGTCCCAAAGCAACTCAGGCTATGAGAGACGCCGTAGTGGAGGGCTCCGGAAATTTCGACCCCCTGGGGTTCTTTAACGTGCACTGACATCGCACAGCACACGGGCGCCAATCTGATAAAATATGTTCCATAAAATACAAAAAATAAAAGAAATGATAAAATATGATAAAATGTGTTAAAATATGTTCCATGGATGAGACTTCGACGTTTTAATCTGCGAATAAACTAACCGATAGCCAAGTGGTGTAATCAAGGTCATTAAAAGTTTATGCAAATTGATAGCGAGACCAGGCTTCGTGCTTTTCCTCACACAAGGTCAGGAAAAGAAGCGGCAGTAGCATAGATCCGGTAAAAAGGCATAGGCTGCGAGTGTTGCTTGTGGTCCCTGACACGTGCTCATTTCGGGATTTTTATATCTCTCGAGGGCAACCTTTGTCATCACCTCAGCGTTGCTTATAGCCGGATATAGAAAAAAAAAAAAAAAAAAACAAGCGGCAAATTCTCTTCAAATCAGGCTCCACAGCCAATGGCGTTGGTCGATCCTCAAGACGGCGCTATTCGGTTAAAGCGTGGTGAAACTCTATTCATCTGCCACACCCTGCGTTGTCACGTTAGCATGTCCAAGGGGATTAATCACGAGAATTGGTCGAGGCCAATGGTTGCAGGCGGCTCCTTTGAGGGACGAAAGCCGCTTTTTTTCTTGAGTTGGCGACTGCGGTATAGCCGTCAACAGCGACGAAGACCCCGCTGTGAGACCACGCGGCAAACCTCGTCATCCTTTTTTTTTTTTTTTTTTTGCTGTTGTGGGTTGCCTGCGCTATACGTGAAGCATCACTGTTATGCTGCTGCTAAGTGAGACAGAGAGAGAGAAGGATGCAGGTCGTGAAAAAAAAAAAATAAGAGTAGTTTGTTGCAGTCTGTAGGGGATAGGCCTAACAAGAACTCTCTGATATGCGCGGATAACCGGGCGTTAGCGTTCACTATTCATCCTCGTGCACAATGCGCAGCCACTTCATCCCCGTGCACAATGCACAGCCACGAAAGACGGGAGGTGCTAACAACGACGCATCTCTGTTTCGTCAGCTGCAGGATGCCGAAAGGTTGCGATTGCTGCCGAATGCGCCGCTGACCTGAGCACGTACACGGCGGAGGAAATCGCAAGTCGCCATCTGATATTCGGATCACGCGAGACGAGGAAAAAATCCCCGAAAGTGCACTTTCACCGCTACGCGAATGTCCAGGCGACGTACGCGTTCACGGATGTGCGACAGCTTTCTTTTTTTTTTTTTTCCTTTTCCATTTGTGCTCCCCAGCTCGGTGCGCGTACGAAGGCGTTCTCAGCGCACCAGAGCAGAGGGTCAGACAGGCACGTACTTATAGTACGCCACCCGCTGAGAAGGCCGGCATCACGGCGGATCGAGGCGACAACCACCGAAGACCGTACGCCCTCACATTCGCCGGAGATCCTGCGTATGGTCCCGCACGAGAGAGCGCGGCGTCCGTCTTACAAACTGGCCCGCGAGGTTCGACGCAATAACGGCGCCTGCACTGCCACCACGGGCAATGGTGGGGGGTCCTCGGCACATTTATTTCCGACGTTAGCGTCACGTTGTGGGCGACGCGGGGTCGACGAACCTTCCGGCGGCGGATGGTGAAAGAGGAAGGTGGGGGACCTCCCTCAATCTCGCGCGGATTCCGCGGGGCACATTCCGCGCAAGAAAGGGCCCCCCGTCCTTCCCAGGTCACTCTCGTCTATGGAGCCCGCTGCCGCTCGCCGCCGAGACACGCGGTTACGGCGCCGCTAAGCGACTGCTGATGGGAGGGGCAGGCGGCACCCGCGCACACACCGGCAGAAGAAGAGGAGCCCCTTCCGTAACTGGAGGCCCCGCTTAATTGGCCGAGCGGCCGAAAACGCGCCCCGCTCGTGCTCTCTCCTCGGGCGAACCCGCATGCTGCGCCGACCTACGCCGCAGCGCACGTGGCTTCGGAGATGTTCCGGAGGCCCTTGCGAAGGGGAACGACGGTGCTACGGAACAAGGCGTTCGCGTGCGCGCTCACAACTTCTCCTTTGATCAGCCGAGGCTCCAGCTGCCGCCTACTTTGCAATCGCCTCCTTGTTAACATTGCGACCGGCGGTCATTAGCCGACGTTCTTCCACACGTGGCGCTGTAGGCGCGGCGCCAATGGCCGTTGATGAAGGGGGAATCTTTTTTTATTTTTTTTTCCCGGACTGGGTCACATAGCTTTCGCTGCAAGCACTGGGACATGGTGGGCGGGCTAGCGAGAGATAAATCGGTCAGTCAAAACGCCAAAGAATGTCCAAGCCCGCATGTGACGCCTCCTTTACGGAGGCCGGCCAATTTCACGCACACGGGCTTGTGGAAGAAGCTGTAGATGGCAGTATATAGAGGCCACCTACACCGCATCGCTGAGTCCTCCAGCTCGGCTACGGCGCCTTAGTGTCGGTTAAAAGAAACAAAAGAGGAATATAATAAAGTTGAACCGCCCTCGCTGTGTTGTGAGCGTGGAAAAAAATTAGACAAATTCTGGGAAAGTGTTTACGAGCGCAGTTTTCATATAGTGCATAACAGTAAAAATTTCCGCAGATCCTCCATCGGCAGGCTTGAAGTTCTCTATGATTAAAAAAAAAAAAAAGGCCGGCTATGAGCTTTCCATGAGCCTTACTTCAATGTAATGTGCAGGATGTACTTCGAAACAAGATTTTGCTAGCCGCCGGAAGCTTAGACCATTTATATCAATCTATTCATAAAAGGCACATTAATATATTCGACAATTGCCTCAGAGTTGTTTTCAGAAATGCAGCCACTGTGTTCTATAGCACTATTGAGTGCGAGCGCCAAAAAACCTTTTAAAATAAATTTTTTTTGCGTGCATAAAAAACTCCACGAAACAGGCATAGCAGTGCAATACAGTATCTCACAGTTGCCTTGCGTTTTAAAGTGTCCTAGACTCCCAGAAAGATTGGCATGACTAGCGAGACGCAGTATTTTACTAGTAACAAGATTACGGTGCAAGCGGTGTTCTTGCTAATTTCCAAATCCTCCGATATCCAGCGCATCCGTTCCCTGCTCAAAACTAATTCGAGACATTTAGAGCACGAGGCCCATGGTCAATAAATCGCATCCCACGTAGCACCTCAACATTCTTCATGATTCCAATGGTGTGCACGGAAAGCAGCCCGCGGTGGGTTCACTAAGGTAAACGCTATTGGAATCAGGACAATAGAGCTCACTTACCCAAAGAATAAGGCAGGGTTTCAAAGATACTCTGCAGTGCACCACGTTCACACAATCAACCACGTGACCACGAAATGCATTTACAACCACGGCAAGTACCGAGGGAGAGCACGCTTCTTCTTACCTTCACAAAGTGGTCTGCTCCAATCTCTTGCCGCACCTCGGTGGGGTCGCCACCACCTCACCGCTCCGCTTCTTTTCGATGGAGGCGAAAAGCAAGGCGCCCGTGTACTGTGCGATGTCAGTGCACGTTAAAGAACCCTAGGTGGTCGAAATTTCCGGAGTTCTCCACTACGGCGTATCTCATAGCCTGAGTCGCTTTGGGACTTTAAACCCCACACACCAAACCAAACCAAACCAATCTTCTACAGTCGTTCGCGTGCAAGGAAAGCGCGCGATCGCTCCCCGCCCGCTGGCATCAACTGCAACATGCAAAGCCTCGCCTTTCAATCCTTAAGTTTCACGTGAAGACCGCATAATCAGAGCCTGATTGAAAATTAAACATTTCCACAGATTTGCCTGTCTAGTTGGGTTGGTAACTAAGTGAAAATTGAAATTTCTCCAACTATCACTCTTTTTATTTTGAAATCAGACGTTTCGGAGCCGATTTGGCTCCTTCTTCGAGTCGGCCCGAAACGTCTGGTATTTTGAAATAAAAAAGTGATGGTTGGAGAAATTTCAAGTTTCACTTAATCAGCGTCTGATCTTTGATATCTATGAGGTATAAAATTCGGATGAATTCCCCGCGCAGGTGCTCCCTCAAGCGCGACAGCGCGTGAGCCTCCGGATGCACTGCCATCAAAACGTGTTGCCCCCAATTTAGAGCACACACAACATTTATGCGTCATAAAGTGCGCATGGTGAAAGGCATTAAGCAGCATGTAGAATTTATACTCGACCTGAATCCTTTGCTTGGCAAGCACGAGGAGTGGGTTATATTGAAGTTCAAATAATATCCTGAAAGTTCAATCGCTGCTGTTTTCATTTAGCTAGCCGAAAACTGGCAATAACAATAATTACTGGCGCTCTACCAACTCAGAGTAAAGCGCAAAACTTTGCTCACAGTTGAAAAGGCGGCTGTCCAATGCAGTGAACCTTTCTCTTTAATTTGCATATGCGTTAGGTTCAGAATGTATCAACCGTCTGAAAGGGTATGTAGTTTCAGGACTGACATAACTTTTGATCGAGACATCAAGCACGAATATTGGAGAAGTGAGGAGAGCGGCCAGCAAGAAAAAATCGTTCTTCTTCAAAAGTGACCCTTTTTAAAGGAAATTTAGGGAAGGAGAAAATCATATTCCCCTTAAAAAAAAAGAAAAGAAACTGAACACTCCTTTAATCATAATATGCCTATTATTTCACCTAAGTACGATCTGTGGTAGGATGGCATTTGTGTGGGGAGAACAGGGAGAAGGCTCGTGGTGTCGTCGCAACTGTCACTGTCGAAAGCAGCTCGCCTGTAGAGAGAACCACGGCGCGGAGCACGTAATCGCGCTAGAGTACTTTTGAAGTACCGATAGCGTCTCCAAATGGGCATAACGAATTTTATAGAAATTAAAACATCTAAAAGAACCCATCCGCCACTGTAAAGACCACCTTTTTCTCCATTTCTAGTTCTAAACAGGAGAAGCGTGCAAGTCTCACAGGACCTTTATTCCCTAAATTATTATTTTTATGTCTTCAGGCTACTCTAAAGAGCTGTGCAAGTCCCGAAAAGCACAAAAAATGGTGTCCACGAAAATTAGAATCATTTAGACAGCAACTTCCAGCATGGATATTACAGAATATAAAAATACGATCTTCCTTTGTGTAAAGAAAACCGCAATTTGGTTTTACAGGGCGATATCCAAGAGAGCGAAATTGAAAAGTTTGCAATTTCTTTTCTCTCGGGTTCGATCCCGGTCACGGCGGCCGCGTCTCGATTGAAGCGATACCGTCAAGGAAGTGCACATTAAAGAAAAGATGTTGCTACTGTAGGAAGAAAGAAAAGAAAATACACGGGCCTGCTACTGACTCTGTAGCTGAGCAACCTCCGCTGCCTCGTGCGGACAGAAGATAGATAGATTGATTTATAGGAAGGGAAAGGCGCGGTAACTGTCTCACTTGTTTCTGTGGACACCTCAATCGCGCCATAAGGGAAGGAATGAAGGTGGGAGTGAAAGTAGAAAGAGAGAAAGAGGACCCGTGGTGGAGGGCTACGGAGTAATTTCGACCACCTGGGAGAGAGAGAGAGAAAGAAACAACTTTTAATGCCAAAGAGTAATAAGGCATGTCGGCCTGGCGTGGCCCCCAGGTGGCGGCGACGCTCTGGGCCCACGAGGCAAGTGCCAGCTGAGGATATTTAACGTGCGCTGACATCTCACAGCACACAGACGCCTCTTCGTTTCGCAGGCCTCTCTCCAATTTCTCGCGTTAATCAGACAGGAGAGAGATTAATTAATTATAATTGGTTCACAGGAAGGGAAATGCGCATTAACTGTCACACTTGCTATGTGGACACCTGAACCACGCCGTTAAGAGAAGCGATGAAGGTGGGAGTGAAAGTGGAAAGAGAGAAAGGGGAGCCGTAGTGGAGGGCTACAGAGTAATTTCGACCACCTGGGGATCTTTAACGTGCGCTGACATCGCACAGCACACGGACACCGTGGTCGGGTTCGAACCCGGGAGCTCCGGGCAGTAGTCGGGCGTCTTACCACTGCACCACCCCGGCGGGGCGGACAGAAGAGAGAAAGTAGAGAAGAAAGAAAAGAATAAGGAGAGAAAGACGCGCGCCGCAACAGCCGTCGTCGACCACCTAAGTAGTGGCGGGTGCAATGACGGCCTACAACAGATGAAAATTCGGTGGAAGGTTAGCCCCCGCCGCAAGCGGCGTTTACCGGTCCCTGCCCCCGTAGGGCCAGGAACAGCCACCACACCTCCCTTAAAGAAGTTGTTGTTGTTTTGGCTGTAGGAAGAAGGAAAAGAAAATGCACGGGCTTGCTACTGGCTCTGTAGCTGAGCCACCTCCGCTGCCTCGTGCAGACAGAAGAGAAAATAGAGCAGAAAGAAAAGGAAGAGGGAGAGAAAGACGCGCGCCGCAACAGCCGTCGTCCACCTCCGAAGCTGTGGCGGGTGCAATGACGGCCTACAACAGATAAATATTCGGTGGCAGGCTAGCCCCCGCCGCAAGCGGCGGTGACCTACCTTCCCCAGCCCCATCAGGGGAGTATGGTGATCGAAGTTTCCACGACCTCCATTACGGCGCCCTTCATAACCCGAGTTACTTTGAGACGTTAAACCTCACAGATACGTCATCATGCCAAACCTTGCATTAGCAAGCTTACTTATAGTACTTATCAGTTCGGTATGAGCATTTGAATAGAATGGATCAGTATACCATCCACTGCATTTAAGATAGCAATATTTGTCACATTGCTCGTCATACTGTGGAAGAATAAGAATGATCCTTCTTTTTGATGGTTCTAAGGGGCAGAATTTGTTATGATTTCATTCACATGTGAAATACACTAGCGACATACAGCTAAAGCAACTACGTTGTGTTTCATTTCATTTCGGGGCTGTGCGCACTACGAAATCACTCGCCGCCGCAGAACCAGGCGCGGAGCGAATGGTGAGGTGGTCGCGCTCCTTGAGGCGGCGGAGGGCATAACTCATCTCGTATCACAGGAATATATTCGTTATGAATCGAAGGTAGGGCGTATATTGTAGGGCCCGTGGCGCGCCGCGAAGGTGGGTCACCGCCGCTTGCGGCGGGGGCTTGCCTGGCGCCGAATTTTTATCTGTTCTAGGCCGTCATTGCACACGCCACCGCCGGTGGTGGACGACGGCTGTTGTTGCTGCGCGCGTCTTTCCCTCTTCATTTTCTTTCTTCTCTATATTCTCTTCTATCTGCACGAGGCAGCGGAGGTGGCTCAGCTACAGAGCCAGTAGCAGGCCCGTGCATTTTCTTTTCCTTCTTCCTACAGCCACAACAACAACTCGCCCTCTCTTGGTCCCTGCCTCTTCGTTCCTGCTTCGCTCCTGCTTCGCGCCTGGAGCTTCTGCACGGAAGACGACCCGCAGGCTGCAGGCCCCCGGACGACTACCTAGCACCGCCTTCGACGACCCCTGTGAGATTAAAGATGTTTGCTACACGGCCCGCTGTGTATTTGTCGTGCGCATCCCTCGGGCAGAGGAATCGCCCACAATATATAAGTAATTAAAAGCTGAAATTCTAGAGGGCACTTTGGATCACTAAAGTGCGATGATGCGAAAGCCATTATAGCGCGGTGGATCGTAGCCCTCCACTATGGCACCTCTATCTCCCTCTCTTCTTTCACTCCCATCTTCCTCCCTTCCTTTGCGGCGCGGTACATGTGTCCGCGGAGAATTTTAGTTATATACTGCGCCTTTTCCATCCTGAAAACGTTGTGGGTGCTGTGCGATGTCAGCGCACGTTAAAGATCCCCAGGTGGTCGAAATTACTCCGTAGCCCTCCACTACGGCTCCCCTTTCTCTCTTTCCACTTTCACTCCCACCCTCATCCCTTCCCCTACGGCGCGGTTCAGGTGTCCACATAGCAAGTGTGACAGATACTGCGCCTTTCCTGTGAACCAGTTATTATTATTATTATTATTATTATTATTATTATTATTATTATTATTATTATTATTATTATTATTATTATTATTATTATTAATATTATGCAAGAAGCAGGAAACGAAAATGCATGGGCCATGCTACTGGCTCTGTAGCTGAGCCACCTCCGCTGCCTCGTGCGGACAGAAGAGAGAAACTAGAGAAGGAAAGAAAAAGAAGAGGGAGAAAGAGACGCGCGCCACAACCACAATTTCAAACGCCAATGATGCCTAACGCCTCGTAGACATCTGGGTCTGCTTCTGCTTCTGAGAAAGCGGCAAATGAAAGGCGCCGCACGAACGCCTGGATCGGACGCCAGGTGGGGTCAGCTTCGTGTATGCATGGTTGGTTAGTAGCACAACTTTTATTTCCGTCGAAAATGGGCATCCTCATCCCCGCCGGGGAGTCGTGCGCCCGCGGATTAGAGGCTGGCAGGTAGCCCTTGGCTTGTCGCGTCTTCCGCCAGATGGACGGTGCGGTGCTGGATCGCAGGGTCCGCGCTTCGCAGCAGGGTATCCCAGGCTTCTCTACTTGATATATTTTGCCCTATCCCTAGTGATTGTGTACACTCCGCCTGGTGACGTCATGACCTGCCGTGACGGTACATCGTGCGCCTCTTGTCGAACACAACCAGCATTTCATTGCACGCATCAAAGTTCACCGGCGTTCCATAATTCGTTCACAGGAAAGTAAAGGCACAGTATCTGTCACTCGCGGAATCCCGCTAACATCCTCACGGATAGACAAGCGGAATTAGTGTTTCACGATCGGAGTTTCCTTTCGTGTTATGTCGTGTGTCAAAGCCAGACGATAAAGACAAAAAATCCTGGGCGTGGCACAGCGGTAAAGCGCTCGGCTGGGGATCCAAGGGATGTAGATTCGATTCCCGCTGGAGAGAAGGTTTATTAATTTATTTGCAACTTTCGCTCTCGAAACGCGGACACATTTCGTAACGACAGTGTGAGGCATTAAAGGCTTTCGCCTTAAAAGGCAATCACGAGAGAAGACAGGACGGGACGAGCGGGAATGTGCTCGTGCACCGCTCTGTCTTCTCTCATGATTGTCTTTTTATGCGCACTACATTCCCATCACAATGAACCACATTGCCCAACAACGTATCCTGCTAACTACATTTCATTCATACACCTGAACATGTCCACATGCCGCTTATCTCACATTTGTACTCCTAATCATCCTTATATTCGTGTTTCTTTGTCTGTTGTTGATTTATATATACATATTTAGCTTCCAGAATTTCTCTTTCGAATTTCTCTTTGTCCTCACCTTCTATTACTGTTTTGTTAAATCAACGCACATGCACTTTTGCTTGACCGACATGTGAGGGAAGGTGGTTGATCCTGGCCCTATGGGGCTGGGACTGGTAAGTCATTGCCGCTTGCGGCGGGGGCTTACCTTCCACCACATTTTTATCTGTTGTAGACCGTCATTGCACCCGCTACCGTTTCGGTGGTGGACGACGGCTGTTGCGACGCACGTCTTTCTCCCCCTATCCTTTTTCTTTCTTCTCTATTTTCTCTTATTTCCGCACGAGGCAGCGGAGGTGGCTCAGCTACAGAGCCAGTAGTCGGCTCGTGCATTTTCTATTCTTTCTTCCTTCAGTCGCAACAACAGTGATGCGCTAATTAAATTATCAGTGTGGGTGATTTTTGCACAGTCATTATTATATTGGAGCAGCTTGCTCACGCATCTACCCGATTGTCCGATGTATTGTTTCCTCCATGATTTCACATGTGCATAAAATGTTTCATAGATATGTAATTGAACAGTTGCAACTTTGTGCACGTCTTTCCTGTTCTCCTGCGAATGGAGCAGGAAAAAAAGACGGGCAACATGAAGCCCACAATCCTGTGGATACCAGCGCACGAGGGAATCGACGGCAACGAGGCTGCCGACAAGATAGCCCGAGGGCATACTTTCCGGGCACCTGCGCCAGCTTCCCCAGAGCCTTCAACCCCTCTCACATACGGGGAACTAATACAATACTACAAATTAGAATGAAAACGATACGCAGAACCGCACAAAGGCCTCAGCAGACAGGAGGCAGTAACCTGGAGGAACATACAGGCTAGGACATTCCCAAACCTAGCAAAGTACCACAAAATCTGTCCCGAAAAATTAAAAAATAACACATGCACTGCATGCGGTGAAGTCTCGGACATCCTTCACATGATATGGAACTGCAAAGAGCAATTAGAGAAATATAAAGCTCGAGCACTCAGCCAAGAGGAGTGGGAGGCAGAGCTGGCCCACACGGGTCTCTCTGAGCAGCGCAGCCTGCTCACCAAGGCCCGGGAGGTAGCCCAAGTCAATGGTATCCTGGACTGAGGAAACCACCCACGCTATTCCGGTAACCAATTAAAGTTTACTCTTTCTCTCTTTCCCAAGTTGTGCATTTCGCAACGATGGCAAACCAACTGGCGCCCGTTTTAGCACTGTACACTTTTCGGCACATTTCAGAATGGCGTGACAACGAGAGCACAATCTTCCCTCATTCACCGTGCGTGTTGATTTTAGAGCCACACGAAGGGATCCTTGTGTCCCGTGATGAAGTGTCATTTCGGCCTCGCCGTGTGCCCACATGGTTCCTAGATGCGATGGAAGTGGCTGATAGGAGACTCTTATCCCTGAAATGCACGAGATAAGAATCGCCCAGGAAATGAAAGTAGCAGTAAGTCTCTTTGGCTTGCTCGGATGGCTGAGAACCGCCCCCTATACATGGCCTCTTGGAATCATAATGGGCGCAAGCAGAGACATTCACGCAAGCGAGCGTCAACGCAGTAGAGATTTCTTTGGTTGCCTCCCGCTTGTGTATAGTGGGTTTTCCGCTTGTTTACGACTCTGTGCGCACTCCAGCACACGTGTCTTGGCCAGAGCGCAAGCATGCATGAGAACACTCTGGAATAAAGGTGCATGCGTGACTGATGTCCGGAAATATAGTTGAGCGTGAGCTCTGTAGACCATTTCTTTCTATATACTTGGGACATTTACATACGACCGTGAGCGTTTAGGCGTTCTTTGGACATACCAAGAAAAAGCTAGAGACGTATTATTTCCTGCGCATATCCAGACTCGCATCGCTCTTGTAGTGTCTCTCTCCCTGTCAGTATTGAAGACACTTGCCATAAAACTCTGGAAAAGTAACAACTATCTGCACTAGCAGTCAACACACGATTCTCCTGTTTCGCCTACGAGGCCGCGGAGACTATCCATTTACTGCTAAGGGTTGGGGATAGCGTCCAAACTAGCTCAGCTTGCCGTACTTACACGTCACTGCCATTAGCAATTACCTGTATTAGAAAGGCGTTCGATTGTGACACAAGAACCGTTCCTAAAACGACATCAGACATACTTGGTATTCGTCATTCGCAGCCTGAAGAGAATCGAAAGATGGCATTTTGAGATTTATTGGCTGCATTTAGGGCATGAAAAAAAAAACATAAAATGAAGGCATTAGACCTCAAAATTAAACTCTTCTTACCGCGACTGCCGAGTAAAAGCGAGATAATTCATGCAAATATAATCACAGACAAAAAATAAAAATGGATAAAGCTACTGCGCTGTGTTCATTCATTCGTTACCATAACTTTCGCAAGTTAACGTTACGCGATGAATAGCGTCGAGATGTAAAAGGTCTTCGTGGCGAATTCACTTTCTCGTCGCGAAACCAGGAGCTATCCCCATCTCAGTTCGGTTAAAGGCAATAAGAAAAAAAGAGGAGGGCAAGAACAGGACACGACCTCTGGCGTCGCCTGTGCTTCACCTTTATTATAACCTCTATTAGTACCATATCCTTTTGTTTCGTCATTTCTATCACTACTATCCTTTCCGTACATGACTACCAACGTGTATGCCCCGGTCATACAGGAGCTCTCAGTCCTGATCATCCTCGCCTGTTTCCCTACAATTTATTTTTCAAACCCGTGTCGGTCGTTCACCCCCAACTCCGCGCTCTGTTCGCAATCGACCGATCTCGTGAGCAGAGGGGATGTAAAACGTGCAATCCCTAACATTTTGTCTTCCTGCGCCGCGCGGCCTTCACAGTTTGATGCAGTACAACTCTGATAGATACACAGGGGAGGCTGCCCGCTCCTAGGCGGTTGTAAAAGAAGAATGGCAGCCCGTGCATCTGAAAACAAAAACCACCAGCAAAAGAAGCGCAATTAAATGGGCACAGAAAGGAGCACCGTCAGCCCTATGAATTTCTACGTGTTGAAATAAAGAATAGGGAACAGACAAAGACGTTTTACTATCGGGTCACGACCTCTGATACCGGTGATGCTTCTCTTTACCGGCTCGACACGCCGTGTAAAGGTTTTATGACGAAATCGGTAACGACTGACCTGAAACAGGAAGTCTAGGAGAAGGAAGACATGTGCGGATTACCTCAGGGTTATCCTTCCTCCGCTCGAACACTTTTGTTTTCACTTTTTTTGTCCCAATTGGTAAGCTAAACTGTCATGATCTGACCTTACGAAATCGGGAAAGTATGGTTTTTCGCCCCCTAAAGCAGTTAATGATTAACTTCGATTTCAAACGCTTTTATTAAGCTGATTGGACTGTTTATCAAGACGCTCTTTTTTTTTTTTTTATCACGAGTACTCACTTTCTGTTACCTAACTCGGCGCGGTCTTGGTGTTCGGCTGCTGACCCCAAGGTCACGGTTTCAATCCCGGTCGC
>NC_139347.1:70025646-70185646 GCF_055883805.1 Amblyomma maculatum | reverse complement strand
CACGAACTTTGCTGGAATGCTGCAGTCGACTACGAACCCGGCTGATGAAGATTAACGCGCTCTGAAAGGTTGATGCTCGGGAGAATCGCATAAGTTGCACACACACAAAAAAGCGTGCAGAGCGACTCATAACGCCCAAGCTATGAGCAGGAGGTTCTGAAGCGCACAGGTGAGGAGATGTATTCGCCTGTGATGAAGCTTCGACGCTTAACTGCATTTCGTGCGCCGCTTTATTTTTTTCTTCACTCCCGTGGGTTCTTCATTACGCAAGCCTTAGCTAGCGAGAAATGTTTTTTTTTTTTTTTTTTCGTTCTTATTTACTGCGCACGCGCGCACTTTGTGGTCTTCTAGTTCCGGCGCAACGTGCCCGGCGGACGGGAAATGTCAGAATCGTGATTCGCGCGCTATTTTATACACCCTCAAAAGCCCGCACCGCCTACCTTGTCATTGCGCCTCTTCTGGTTCATTCAGCTCTTCTCTCTCTCACTCTTCCTTGCTCGTCTAGCTCCGTGACTCGGTGTTTCGTGACCTTTCGTGACCCTGAACACTACCGTAATGTGATGATGTGAAGGAAAGGAGCTGAATGAAATGATTCAGAAAAATAAACGGAAAGGAACGGAAATATTAAAACGAAAAATTGTTACAGAGACTGAATGCACGTGTCAGCATTGAAAACTTCGTGCGCTTCGTGCGTCTCCTCAGCTGCACGGCCAGATTTTCAGCGTGGCCTTATTGATGCAACAGCCCCAAACAGAAAAAAAAAAAAAAGCCTAAAATAGAAACCACCAAGACCGAATAAAGCTACTGTGAATTCATCGCACCCAAAGCCCCTACAGGAGCTTCTACTTCGAAACGCGCTCGAAATTGACTTCCTGATTGCTCTGAATTTACTTATCTTTTCGTCGAGAATAATATCTTCAATGTTGCAAATTCTATGGAGATCAGGTTTTTACGCGAATAAAAAAAGCCTCGCTGGCACAATCAACTGGTGTTTCTGCTCTTTTCTGTCTGCCTGAGAAATGAGTAACAAGTTTTCACCTACGGGCGAACACTTATTGTTGAAGATAGCTTGGCATTTTCCATTGTTCTTAAGCACCTCGTTAGTCTTCATTGTTTACCATTTGAACACATTATTCTCGGACTTCTCTTTCTCTCAATAATTAATGTAAACAATGTCGACTTTCTGCGACTGGCAGAAGTCTGATACAATCCTGCAATGCAAGTTTGAGCTGCTCAAACACACACCACAGTGCACGTTCCGACTAACATTTGCAGATATGCAAAGTAACTCTACGTTTACTCGAGAGTTTGCCTTGTTCTTAAGACAGTGCGGAAGCTTTCGATATATTTAAAATGAAAGTAAACACGGCGCACTGTTGTCCCTTCGGTCATTTGCTTTCATAATGGAGACGTTTCAAAAGCGCCTTCGTGAACACTTGCGTGCATTTCTAAAAGCATATAATTAATATTTGCATTCTCTATCGATCTAGACGCAGTTGTAAGACCGGTCCTTTGTAACAGCAGAGCCAAACAATGTTACGATTAAGCCGCAGTGTACAGGAGCCTGCTGTCGAGCAACCCCACCACGAGTTACGTTAAGCCACCTTTGACGCAGTGAGTGTAGCGACAGTGTACTGTTTAGTGGACACCGACTGTCGTTGTAAACTAAAACGCGAAAGCCGTATTTAAATTACTAACTACTATACACTTGCTAACATAGCATCCTTGCCAATTAAATTTTATCCTAAAAATAAACACACATATGAGGAACTGTCGTCTAATTTAGCTACAGGAAAGTAATATAATCAGCTTTAAACCCACAGCTCATTCTTATAGACCCATTCTTCTGAGCGGTCTAGGCAAGGTGGGCATAAAAGGGAGACGACAAATGAAAAAAAAAAAAAAAAGAAACACCTGTCACGAACCGCAATGCGGCTTTCGGAATCTACCTCAGTGCTAAAAGGATGCGAAAGTCTCCTTGTTACTTTTCCTTGTTTATTTTTAATGCAAAATACTTGCTACCCAGATTCTTGGATTCCGTTGGTGTGACCCATCGCTAGTGGTTATCCAACCCAGGCCGATACAAGCAGGGTTCTTATTCCAAGTTTGTGTCGTCTGCGAAAATGCCGCTATCTCATCTCCTCCCCCCCCCCCCCCCTTTTCCACTTCGAGGCATCTGATTGCCGGAAACGTCGGAAACGGAAGTGGTAGTGGCATCCAGCTCCGGTGTTTCTTCCAATCATATGACTCGAAGTCGGGCAGATAGCTACGCGTTCTATGACGACGCGAACTCGGAATACGGACCAAGACTACCATCACTGCCACTGAATATAGACCAGGTGATGATGATGATTATGACGTCCTCAGTCGTAATAGGCGAGGTGCCAAGCCTCGGTTTCGTTTCGCGCCAGTCTTTCACGCTGCCCGTCGGGTGTCGCCCTCCTACATCTTCATAGAAGCATAAAGCGACCGTTAAATACTCAGTTAAACAGGGCAAGGGCTGGTATATGGGAAAAACTATACGAAGCAAAACTGAGCTAAAATAATGCTAAGCAATGCGTCTTCGTGTATATCTGTGCTTAGCCAACACAAGCATTTTTTTTTTTTTCCTTCGCAGCCGTGAGCGAGGCGCCAAGCAACGAGGCACTGGCTGGTCTCACGGCGCTGAGACATCACCGCTGCCTCGTGCCGACGAAGGAGAGTTGGAAAAATGCGAGAAGAAAGAGTGAAGGAGACTGGCACCGCAACAACTGTTATCTGCCACCGAAGATGCGGCAAGCGCGACGACGGTATGCACAAAAGGTACCTCTGTGTCAAGGGGCCTCCGTCATCACCGGCGTAGTCTCCTTGGTCCCCAGCTCTGGAGGGGCGACATTAACATGCACCTCCTGTGTCGCAACAAGCAAGGAGCCCCTGCCACTACAGGCGAAGCCTCCTTGGTCCCCACCCCGGAGGACCAGAAGCAGCCCCACGAATCCCCCCTCCCCCCCCCCCCCCCCCCGCCCACACACACACACACAAACACACACACACTGAATTCTAGTGCCATCTGTGGCGCCTCAAAACCAAAGGTCGCGGTATCGTCGAAGTCTGCAGAGTGGAGGATGTGAATGGCAGAGACCGAGGGGGATAGATGAAGTGTCGAAGGACGAGAGAGCGCACGGGGCCTTCAACGAATCAAAGATGGCTGGGAGCAAACAAGCTGCTGACTTACGAGATATTGAAACCAGTGGACGCCCGCCCGTAGTGACGAGCTGACAAGCTGTCCAGTTCTAAGGGAATCTCAGGAGGGGTGGGATGGGAAGGCGTCGTGCTCTTCTACAGGCTTCTTTCAGTATTGTTTTTGCCATACTCTTATGCTGGCCTGTCTCCCTGTTGCTGCCTTCTTTTATTTTCTCTTACTGTCGGCCCACCGTCTCCTTGTTTCCGCCATCGCAGTTAAGGCGCCTCCGAGCGCAATGGCAGGTGCCGCGGCTGGCAGAAATGTTTTCCTAAATTTTAAATGATTTTCAATGAAACCACCTAAAGTACGAGATGGCGCGATGGAGCGAAACGAAGAGTACTTTGGTCCCTTATGCGCCTCAAGAGGCTGATATAATCGGGCTAGAAAGGTGAAGTGAAGAGATGGAGGCGGGAGTACTTGAAATTATAAAAAAAAAAAAAAATCGTGTTTTCCTCTTCATGCGCGTGTCCTCATTTTCCGCGCGTTTCTCGGGCCAATACGTTTTAGTAGGGGGTATTGACCAGCTGGTTCTGGTGGCCTTAAAAGTGCCAGTTAAGTTGTGTTCGAGACAGGGAGAGAGAGCGACGCACGCCCGTCAAGACTTGATGCCTCTCAGAGCGAGGGACCAAGAGTCGGTGCAAAGAGCCTATGGAGCTCGCGGCGGAAGTTGAGGTAAGGTGGCTTCAGTGGAGAGCACCGCACAATGTTTCCAGGTGTTGAACTTAAGGACTCACCTGGATGCTTCACATTCAATCTCAGGCACATTAGTTTGGTTACCGTTGCGCTGGGCGTGGTTTTCTGTGGAGTACGTGCAAACATCTACGAGGAAGATTATGCGAATGGGACTCGCTTCTTCATGTACATAACTGACGTGCATTACATGAGTTCGTAATGTCAGTTTGGAGGAGACGATGAGTTTAGAAAGTGTCTTCCACGACCTTCGTGCAGGCATTATACGTCCCTTGGATATCGCTCAACAGTTCGCCAGGCCGTCCCAGCGCGCGTGAGTGCGAAGTCTGATAAAAAAGATAAAAGTAACACTTATGATTTAAATATGATAACCGTAACTTTCGGGGAATGTAGGTAAGGCGAACGCATTTTACTGATACAGCGTAGACAGGCAGTTACGACACCCCCTACGCTGAAGACTTCTATTAAAATGAGAAGAAAATACCTTGATAGCTTTATTACCGTTCCAAGGGCCAGCTATCGTTGCAAAACAGACCATGAGGACTGGAAACTTTTCAACAACCGTGTACATGTCGCGCGCGTTTTAGGAAACGCCGCGGAACTGAGAACGTCACCGCCCGTAGAACTCATCTATCATCTCGAACGCTTCCGAGCGAGAGTGGTGAGCTCGGCAGCGCGTCTCCTGCGTGGCACGCGGTGTGGAACGGCGGGCTTCTTTACCTTCGCGTCGGGAGTTTCTACTTCTTTCAGAGCGCGTTCTGGGTGCGCTTAGAGCCGTGACATGAGTCAGTACAGAGTTCATTAATAACACTTTCCCCGCTCTCTTCTCCCCATGACGCTGACCGGTCTCGCGCTATGGGTGCCGCTGACCCAGCAGAAGGCGCCATCGCCCCTGCCAGCGAGAAGCAGATGCCACGTAGACACACGCACAAAGCACACGAGTGCTGTGACGCGTCGGGATCCGAGCGCTCGCCCTCGCTCTGAAGCCACCGCTGGCCGGCAGCGAGGATGGAAGAGTATCCAGCCGAGAACCTCGCTAGAAGCGGTCATTTCGCCGGCGCCTGATGTCGTGTTGAGATCCATTAGAACGAGAACGTCGCGCGGAAGGTCAACACGCGTGGGGTGTCGGATGCCGAGTGAGAGGGAGAAAGTTAAATCGCGTGGCCACGCTTCCATAGAGCACACTGAAAAAAAAAAAAAAAAAAATGGCTGGATGGTGAGCTGCGGGACACTGCGAGGCGGTGACGAATTAGCGGTCTCGATGAGCCCCACCACGGACCGAGTTTTTCGTCTTCTTGATATATTCTTCCTCACCCAGCGCCACCTTGGTCCCATGGGACATCAGCACGACGGCGGAGTCGCACTCACCGCGGCAGCGCACGGATGACTGAACCCTCTGCGATGCGGTACTGTGTGGTAAACTGTGTGTACCGTGCTTTCCCGTGAATAAGTGGTCGCTAACTTAAGGGAGCCACTGCACGTCCCCAGCGCGTGGCGGACCAGTAACTTCGCCAAAGTATATCTGTCTCATAGGTTTGGCAGCTGCTTTTCATCATGACGACAGTTAGGTGGAACAACTGCAGTTGGGTAGCCCGTGCAAAAATGGTTTGGATCGACGTCGCGCATGTATACCGGTAACGTTGGTTAACGCCGTACAGTTAAGTTCCCTGAGAACTTGAAACAGAAACATCGTTAACGATAGAAAAAGAACTTTCCGTATAACATGCGTTTGTCCGAGACATCTGT
Organism: Amblyomma maculatum; assembly: GCF_055883805.1. Lineage (NCBI taxonomy): Eukaryota > Metazoa > Arthropoda > Arachnida > Ixodida > Ixodidae > Amblyomma > Amblyomma maculatum. The sequence continues at coordinate 70,179,987 of NC_139347.1, read as the reverse complement.
GTAGCCTCGCAGATGGCCAACGCTATGCAAAGTGAGCCTGTAGCCAGGGGGCTGTACTTTGAGAATATGAAGCGCCGTAGATAGCATCAGCGTTCAGCCAGCAATGATCCAGTCAGGAGAGATAGTTCACGATCAACGTCGCTCAAAGTGCCAAAGTGCCTTTTCTTTTTCATATTGTTTAAATGCTAAACCGGCATCGACATAGTGCGGGGCTCCTGAAATTTCGGCCACATGGTGCTTTTTAACGTGCACTTGCATCTCACATTATAGGGGTTCGTCGCGGTTGGCCTCCATCGATGCGCAGCTAGTGCAGCCAGTATCGAGCTCATGTAATTGGGATGAACAATCCAAAACCCGAAACCTCGAGATACCAAGTCAGCATAAAAGAGCAAAGTGTGTAGTGCATTGTCGGATACTCTGACCAGCAGTGGTCACTAGGTTCCTAGGGCTGCTTAAGCACACTGATGCTCGTATTCTATATCCTTAAAGATCCACTTGGCAGTTACCAAACCTCCAATCATGAATCTTCGTCGCTTCCAGATCATCGTGGTGACCTTAACGGGAGGTTTGATTCATCATTGCAACCGCAATTCTTCATATTAGGTACACTGCATGGGGGGGGGGGGGGGGGGGGGGGGTCTTCGCTCAGATCTGCAATCAGTTCGGTTGCAAGCTGGCCATGGCCCATTATCTTATGCACGTTCTGCGCAGTTTGCTGGTAAGCTGTACCAAACTTCACAGTGGTTTGATCCTTTTCTTGTAACGCAAATGAACGCAAATGATAATTTCTCCTTTCGTGGCCTTGATAGGAAAGTAGTTTTGTGCGGCAAACACGAGCGCGTGATGTCTTTAAACGCAAGACCGTGTACATTTTTTGCTTTCCGTTTGCTGCAGGGCATAAGTTTGTGCAATCTTTCGGTCATTTCAGACAAATAGTGACGCCAGCTGTAACTTACAGCTGCAAACTTTGTTCATCAACGCGCACAGCGATAGGATTTGTTTCCATATCCAGAACGTCATAGATTAGCCGCTGATGATGTCACAGAGTGGCCGAAACTTATTTTCGTTTCGTTTCTCTCTGAAAATACTTCCGCTTGATATTGAACAGTTGTTTTTTTTGTACAGGAAAGAGTCCACACACTAAAGAATGTGGTGTGATTAGGCACTCAAAATGCTCAAAAACTCCGGAGCCGCACTTTTAAAAGGCAGCTATGAGGTTTTACGTTATTTGACGTCGTTCGATATTCGTCTTCTCGGCGAAGTCTCCGCACACTCGACATTATCGAAAGCTCAAACTTCCTGATGGGTTGGGTGAGCGGCCGGGCAGTAAAACAGTAAATATGAAGACTGCAAACTGCGGCGTGAGTCTCATAACTGCAATAAAATGTGAAAAGTAAGGCAAAAGGACACCTGGGGTTAATAAGTGTGACAATATTTTGTGAAAACTGAAGGTATAGAGAAAGCTTCGGGCTTGCAATATATTTCGATGGCTATATGCCTACTGTTATTATGAAAAACTAGCTAAATAAAACGGGTTGACATTATACTCGGGTAAATGCGGGGTCCCTAAAGGAGCAGTGCGGTGAAGAGTCTGCGTCCGGTCACGTTTTCCAGAGCTTGGGAAGCAGGCTCGGTTGTCAGCCTCTTCAAAAAGAGAGCTGTTCCCTGTCACCACTTCGAGGACACTGAGAGTGGCGGTGTTGAACTTACTGAGCTGCTTTTCGTTTTGTGATGTTTCGCTTACTCCTTAACGTTTGATAGTGACAGTGAACCATCATGGCTTACACTTTGCGGCTTATTGCTTCCACTATCCTAGGTGAATAAATAAGCTAGTTTGCGTCCTTCTTGTTCGATACTGCAATCGCTCGAAGGGACGGTATAGTTTCCCCTAAAGCTGGTTCACATTCTCAGGTAGCAAAACGCATAAATTCACGAAAATAGTGCAACATTACGCCGGACCCTAAAAATTGGGAGGACGCTTAACCTTAAGAGTAGGTGCGACGGCTCCTTTAACTCCGCCATTTCATTCAGCGATCTAAAAAAAACTAACAAAAAAGAAACAAAAAAAAATTGTTTGAATCATTTAAAATTTCGAATTATTATCACTGTAAAATCAGTACAGATCACAAACACGCGCTAGTAAGTCATATGCATCACAACGCGTTTACTAGGTGCCCGTGTAACACGATTAGTAAAAAAAAAAAAAATGTCACGTGAGCCGGCCTGACATGCAGAGGGCTAGGGTTGGAACACTAATGGCGACGAATTTATTTTACTGAATTACTTCTATTTCCTGATGTATTCTTATTAAGGGACCTTCCTCGCAATTTTGGACTCATTTTTATTCTCCCCTAATTTGTTAGTATTATTTGAATGTTTGGAACTCTCGCGCCGGGTCATGTTGTTGATGCGTCAAGGCCCTGTCGGTCAGTCAAGAACGTATATACAATATCCAATGCTAAAGAAGTAAAATATTGGGGCTGGGTGCCAAGTGTATTTGCCCAGAGAGATATCCTGACTGAGTGTGTGGTAGAGAGAGAGAGAGCGAGAGAGAGAGAGAGAGAGAGAGAGAGAGAGAGAGAGAGAGAGAGAGAGAGAGAGAGAGAGAGAGAGAGAGAGAGAGAGAGAGAGAGATAACTTTATTTGCCAGCGTTAGATGGTTTCTATCTTGGGTCGCATTCAGCTGCTCCAGGTGGCCGGCAGTCCAAGTCTGTCAGCGACCTCTCGCGCTCTTGCCGAGGCCCGGGACTGGACGTCTGGGTGCCGGCTGGCGAGAGCAGCTTCCCAGTGTTCCAGCGAGGGATATGGTACTAGATTTGTCGGAGGCGAATCCTCCGCGTGGTCCCAGATTATATGGTCTAAGGTGGCAGGCTGGCCGCACAGTTGGCAGCAGGATTTACTATGTCAGGAAAGATTTTGGCGTACGTCCAGGGGGTTTGGCTGCGACTGCGTTTGCAGCCGTCGCCACGTGGTAGCCTGTTCTCGGCTGAGCGAAGCGTGGGGAGGAGGTAGGCTCGCCCTGAGCCCCTTGTAATAAGTGGTAATGGCCTGATACGTATCCAGTGACTCACCCCGTCGGGCACCCGCGTCCGAGATCCCCTCACTAGCTCGGCTGACAAAACCTCGAGCATACTGGTGAGCGGCCTCGTTCCCGGGACGCCTGAATGAGCCTGGACCCATACGAGATCCACTCCGTTCCTGTCTTAAAAGTAGGCGGTGGGATATTTAGAGAAGATACCGATAATATATTTCATTATTATCATCATCATCAGTTGGACCATACCCACTACAGGGCAAAGGCCTCTCCCTCAAATGTGCTAAGGTAATGTTCAACAGCCTCGGGAAGGAACAGCAGTTCACAATAAGTAGACAAGAAATGGAAGGGGTAGGCGAATATGTCTACTTATACTTCGTCTCACAATATATCTGCAGCAATGCGAAATGCAGAGGAGCCCTTGCACTTGTGTTCCTAAGTTCCTCTCGCCCCTGCGCACTATAATAGAGAATTGTGCTCCTACTGTCACCCTCGCCAATTTGGGGGGTGGGAGGCGCGTAGGTGCACAATTGCCTATTGTAGTGCGCGTGATTCTGATTGGACCGGGGTGCCTCTGCCTTTTGCAGAGCTGCAAACATCTCGTGATACAAAGTATAGGACAGGTAGTAACCGCAGATCCAGGTCACGAAAAGGAAATAACCCGCGGAATAAGATTGGGATGGAGTGCATTAGGCAAGTACTCGCAGAGCATGATTAGCAGCTTAGCGGTAACGCTTAAGGCGAAAGTATGTAACAGTTGCCTCTTACCGGTATTCACCTATGGGGTTGAAACGTAGAGGAGGGTTCTACTTAAGTTAGGGACAATGCAGAGAGTTATGGAATGGAAAATGGTAGGTGTAACGTTAAGTGATAAGATAAAGTGATATGATAAGTGATAACGTTATGCGTGAAGTCTTGGTCAGACAAATAACTTGAGTTAAAGAAATTCTAGTCGAAATCAAGAAGTGGGTATATGCAGGGCATGTAGTGCGAAGAGAGGACAATCGATAAATAACTAAGGGTAACAAACTGGATTCCAAGGGAAGGAAAGCCTAGCAAAGGATGGTGGAAAGCTATGGGTGTGGATGATGTTAACAAGTTTGCAGGGGTGAAGTGCATGCAGCTAGCAGAGCACCAGGTTAATTGGAGGAGTATGAGAGAGGCCTTAGCCCTTCAGTTGGTATAGCCCGGCTAATGATAATGATAGTGTATACCATCGAAGTAAACACATAATCATTGTCACTGGAATAGACGCTTGGCTACTTTTTCCGTTGACCACTTATATGTAAAACGAGAAACATTACAAGCACTGTGAGATACTCATGTATCTGTTGGATATAAGCCAAGAATTTGTAAGCACTATTATGATTCCACGCCAAGGCATCTGTCGTTTTTTGGACCGCCACAGATCTCACAGGCTTCCAACACCTAAAAACTATACACTTACCAGTGTAGCTTTTCTTTTCAAAAATATTTTCACGTCCTGACGCCTTTTTTATTTTGCGGTATAACTGGTAGAGAATGCAGCGAACAAAATTCGTTTTTGCAGAAGTAATTTTATTGCTGAAGTATTTTAATGGTCGTAGTTGGAGATTAGGGATTTTCGAGATAGAAGCAAAGCTAACTTCCAATTCGACGGATAATATAGCACACATGAGGACATGTGAAATCAGTGAGTTTGAATCTTGTTTTGTTGAAGATGCTGAAGAGCAGAAAGGCAATTTTTTAACATATTAACAGTCCATGAAATAGGAAATAGTTAAAAATATTTCAGGTTAAATATAACCCACACTCTCACCAGGAAGAAATGACCGCGTATAATAAGCAAAAAACGCCGATTTTCAGCAGCAAAAAAGTGCTTTTGTTTAGCAAACCAAAACTGTAGCACAAATACATTTAAGAACATTACGCCCTGTGTAAAAGATAAGTTTCGAAACGGTATTATTTTTTTAGTGCGAGATACTTATATATTTTTCTTTTAGTTCTTTATGCGCTCTCTGCAGGCAAGTGTCGGTTTTCAGCAACGAAAACCTATCATTTCAATCATAACAAAGAATGTTAAATAAATGCCTTTAAAAACCTGATATCCTACTTAACACACGAGGAAAGTTTCGCAAAACGTATTGCTTTTAGGTCGAAACTACGGGCAATATTTGGAAGCGTAAAAAATATGCTCAATTTTCGGCATCAGTTCAAAAATTGAGGATTATTGGTCTTAGCGCCGTAGTCTAAACGTGAACGCTCCATAGAGCGGTAAATAATAATAATAATAATAATAATAATAATAATAATAATAATAATAATAATAATAATAATAATAATAATAATAATAATAATAATAATAATAATAATAATAATAATAATAATAATAATAATAATAATAATAATAATAATAATAATAAATTGGTTCACAGGAAGGGAAAGGCGCAGTATCTGTCACGCTTGTGTCTGTCGACACCTTAACCGCGCCGCTAGGGATGGGAGGAAGGTGGGAGTGAAAGGGGAAAGAGAGAAAGAGGAACCGTAGTGAAGGGCTTCGCAGTAATTTCGACCACCTGGGGATCTTTAACGTGCGCTGACATTGCACAGCACACGACGCCTCTTCATTTCGCCTCCATCGAAACGCAGCCGCCGAGGTCGGGTTCGAACCCGGGTACTCTGCAAAAGGCGTGTTCTATAAGAAAGGCAGGGTTTCGGCGCAGATAGTAAATTTATGAAGACGACAGTGTGCACCGCGCGACAGTATTTCGCTGTTGGAACTTGATGGAGACGACAGTGTTTACCGGACAGCGCGAGAGTGTGTTGCAGTTTTATACGAGGCGTAATTAGCTGCTGCGATAGCACAGTGCTTCCGTGCCTGGCGAAGACGACAATGTTTGCTGCACAGCGCAAGATGAAACAACATGCGGCGTACGCAGTAGAGCTAGCGCTCTGAGGACTCGCGCTTGTGAGACATATTACTGTACCTGTATAGCTACGTCATACATGTTCTCACCAGATACTCACCCATCATGACCCTATATCTTCACTCTTTCCCCTTTACCTGGCGCAGAGCAGCAGTCCAGATGATTTAAGTTCCGACCCACCCCTCTCTGCCTTTCCATTCAGTACACATCTATCTCGTCGCTGCAGCCCAATGAATTGAGGAACCGCGCAGAGCACTGTCATCCGTGCCTCTTTTTACCGTCACAACCGAGAGCTATATAACGCCAACGCCACCTAGCAGCCTACGTCACGATAACGGGATTTGCTTTAAGTGAAACTTCGCGCGAGAGTATCAGTCGAGTAACACTCTTCACATACCCTGACTAGTCACCTGCCAACCTGTAATCGGGACGCAGGTTGCTGGATAAGAATGAAGGGCGGCCTTGTTAGGCTCTCAATGGTGACGCCGATCGCTGGCTCAGCTCTCTGTCCGGCCGCATGATGTCAGTTTCTGCATGTGCTTCGCAGAATTCGACTCCCGGCAGCGACGACTATATTGTTCTTTTCGGAAATGCAGAAGCTTATATGGATATTAAGGCGGAAGCCTTACTTGCCTAACTAGAGGCCTGAGCTAGCAGAATTCGATAAAGGAATATCACACGTTTCGTATGGAAATTATGATGCAGCCATTGCTTGTGCAGCGTCACACCAATTTGCTTCTTATTTACCATTCATCTGCTAGTCCTGTTGAAGGCTAGTTTGATGTACGAATAATGCCCTTGTCAAATTGGTATCGTTTGCCGGGAGCTGTCTGTGTACTGTCGGCGTGGGCCAGTAAAGATAAGGCAAAGGAATGGTGACGAAGGCTATTATTTCGCCGTCGGCGTGGTTTACTTTCATGAAAGGAAAACATGATCGCTCAAGGCACCGGCGACCGTAACGACTTTCGGCATCATCTTCTCTTTGGCTGCCGATATAGCTGTTTCAACCTACCCACACGCATTCTCTGCATTGCTCTTTTTGTTTGTAGAATTTCGAGTCAAAGCAGCGTGGTTATAATAGACTGTCTCAAATGTCGGAGCAAAAAATCTGGAAAGATTGCCGCGGATTCATGACTGCTTGAGCACAACGTCCTCGCATTCGCCGTTGCTCATCAGGAACCACCCCTTTTTGCATGCATTCTAATAGAACTTCCATGCAGGAATGGGGCTGGTATCGGCTATAGTACAGTAAAGTAATACTCTTATAGCAAAGTATAGTACAGTTAATCAGTGACGATGGTAGCAAAACATGATAAATTGTGAAGTGGTTTCCAGGATTTAAGAATGTGCATTCCGATACCGAAGTCCAACGCGACTCTCACTTCATTTGTAGGACGACGATTGATTGAATGCCCGTTATTTTAATTCTTGGCAGTAGAAATTTTGCTTGCGTGATGTGTTGCGCGGCTAGAGGAGCGCGTGCAATAAAAGTTGGATCCTAAACTTGCTTGCGAACCATAGGAATGGCTGAGAAGTGACTTCATGGTAACGGACTGAGGAAAAGAAACGCACCCTCCAAGCCTATAATAAGGGACAAACCACTATATGTCGGCTACGGTTACATTTCGCTGTACGGATTTCACAGGAGACAGATTTTGATGACGCGTGTTTACCACCAGCCTGAAATGAAACGCGAAGAGGACGACTTTATAATGATTACAAAAGCACAATTATATTACCTGTTCGAGAAGGAATAAAAGCGCTTGTATTTTGTCTTCATTAAACCAAAATGTTCTCGTTTTGCTGTTTCCTTCTGAACTGCTCTATTTCAGTTCAAGTCTGATAGTATTTAAGTTTCCGCTGTTTTTGCTTGGAGCCAAAGTACTGTTTGCTCGTCTCTCAGCTGCATATCGTTCTCTTCGGCCGCAAAACTTGCAGTGCGCCAATGATAACGTCACATCAGTCCGGGTTGGACGAATGGCTCATGATCACTACACTAAAGGCGCAGTAACATTAGGCCGACCTAGGTCGGCAGACCTTCGGCAGACCTTCGGCAAACGCCAGCAGAAAACAGCATCAGCAGAAACGAGGTTGTGTCAAATGCGAGACGAACGCATGTGTCCTCGCACTTACTTCTAACCAATTTATAATTTGGGGCCCAATTTCCTTATATGTTTATCGTTACTCGTATGCATTGCATATAAACTTGATCTTCTTGTCTACTTATAATATCGAAATATTTCTCAGTGCATACTAGGTTGTCCATAAATTTGACCTGTTCTCACAGCCGCTTCAGGAGCGGGAAATACGGCCTACCGAGTGCGTCCAGAAAGCGCCGCTGTTCAGGCGGAGGCAGGTGGCGATATGCCGGCTGAGCTCGGAATTCCCTCTGGTTTCCGGCAGGGGGCTCATACTCGAGCCCGGACAATTGAGGAGGGATGGGGGGAGGCGCATTCTGGCAGGGTTCGTTTTCTCCAATTAGCGGGTTTTAATCATTCGGCGGGAGAACCCCGTCGTAGGCAGATCTGACTGAAAGCACTCCTTGCCCGCATCGGCCAGCTGCGTGCCTTCGAGAGCACGTCAGCTCCCCTCTCTGGCCATTCGGCGGGGCCCACCAACGACCCTGAACTTAGTGCGGCGGCGGGGAATGATTCGGGCGTCTTGTACGTCGACTTTCGAGCCCGGCATGCCTTCCTCCTGTTGTGGAGAAAGCCCTCCACCCTTTATAACTTATCGTCCCGCTCACGGAGCGTCTCGGCAATACCGCGAACGGCATAATTTAAATGCTCAGGTACTATTTCGGCGCAGTTAGGTTCGGGTTTCGTGGTTGCGGAAGAACCGTGTTGCTTTGCAGCAGCTGGAAGCGTTCTCCACCGCCGCCCAACGGCGTTCTGCAATCTTTGTGCGATATTTGAGCTGGGCGGCTCGTTCTCCGAGCCCCGTATTCAGCAGTCAAAACCTAATATCGTGTTTGCGGACCGGTGAACGCTGCAAGACGAAGTTGAGGGAGGATTTAAAAGTTTCTGGCAAATTATGCAACGCAGGGAAGAACGGTATATAAGGAGCGCATTTTCCGCCGCACATTTTGTTTTTCTTTCATAAGCGGCTGCTCAAGTTTCCGACCTTTAAGTGTAATGCCGCTTACATCATTTTTTTTTTTTTTGTGTGCTGGTTTAGTAACGTAAACACCATATATAATCATGTTATCTCGAGGCACAGTTATATTTCAGACGTTATTACTGACACGAGCTGGTCGCCCCGAAAGACGTATTCATAACTAACTCAAACTTCTCCCAGCCTTCCGACTATTTCTCGGTGATTACCATTTCTTGGCGAACGTACCACTTAAGTACTAATCGAGTAAATGTACAGGCAAGTACCATGATAACCTTCCGTATGTATAGTTGTGGTATGTTAAAAAAAAACGGGCTTCCATCTCCCGTGCCTTAATGATCCACAAGGGAAACTGTCGTAGCATTTATGGTTTGCCACTACGTTATTTACTTACCTTCAAGGTAAGGAAAGAACATAGTGGCAAATTGCAATATGATTTCATTCCGAAATGATTTGAGAATGATATCGTAGCTCTGTTTCACAGGCAGCGCTGTCCTGCCGTATGTGTTGGCGAAGTTCCTTTCATGCATTAATGGCAACGGACGAACTGTGACGCATTGATTTTGCCGTGAAGTGCGCTTGGTAACGTAATACGCGTTGTTGTTGTTGTGGCTGTAGGAAGAAGGAAAAGAAAATGCACGGGCCTGCTACTGGCTCTGTAGCTGAGCCACCTCCGCTGCCTCGTGCGGACAGAAGAGAAAATAGACAAGAAAGAAAAAAAAGAAGAGGGAGAGAAAGATGCGCGCCGCAACAACAGCCGTCGTCCACCACGCCCATCTCCCTGACCTCTTGCCTGGGAAAACTATTTGAGCACATTATCCTTACTAGGCTCCAGGACTACGTTGAAGACAACGGTCTCCTCCCGGACACAATGATTGGTTTCAGGGCAAACTTATCTACCCAGGATGTTATGATTCGTCTCAAAAGGGATATAATCGACAGGGACAGAAACAAACATACCAGAGCCGTCCTGGGCCTTGACTTAAACAAGGCCTTTGACAACGTCTCACGCATAATCATCCTTGAAAATCTAAGTAGTATTAATCCAGGCATCAGAACATACAATTATATCAAATCATTTTTGTTTAAACGTACAGCCGTCATAACACTAGGAAACATAACATCCGCCCCAATAACGTTAGGAACACAAGGTACACCGCAAGGCTCGGTCCTTTCCCCATTTCTCTTCAATTTGGCACTCATCCGCCTCCCGGGTATGCTAGCCGAAATTCCAAATTTGCACCACACCTTCTATGCTGATGATATCATGCTCTGGACCAATGAAGGTAACGAGGGCGAAATCGAGGAAACTCTGCAATTGGCAGTTGACCAGGTAGAAAATTACGCCGCACAAGCAGGACTCACTTGCTCGCAGCCTAAATCTGAACTCCTCGTCATTCGAGGTAAGGGGAGAGGTAGGCGAGCACATCAAGATTCTATTCCCATTACTGTTAAGGTTAACGGACAACCCATACCAGAAGTCCAGACGCTGAGGGTGTTGGGCCTCTTCATCCAGAGTAATGGCAAGATGCGGAGACGATTAACAGGCTTTCTGCCACTACCCATCAGACAATCCGTCTGATTAAACAAATTGCAAACAGGAGAAGGGGCATGAGAGAGAAAGACCTGTGCAGATTAGTGCAGGCATTTGTTCTCAGTCGCTCCACCTACTCAGTGCCCTACCTACAGCTCTATGCCGCAGAGAAGACCAAGCTGGAGTGCCTCATCAGACAAGCATTCAAAGCGGCACTAGGGCTTCCTCATTACACATCTACATAAAAATTTCTTCAATTCGGCATTCACAACAGACTCGAGGAACTTTGCGCGGCCCACATCACCACACAGATGGCGCGGCTGACAAAAACTAAAACAGGCAGAAGCATCCTCGGCGCACTGGACGCAAATTCAGAGCCAGAAATAGATGAACCGAGAGATTTACCCTCACCAATCAGGAAGCGGCTCACCATTAAGCTTCTGCCCAAAAACATGCATCCTATACACCACGAGGGTAGGAGGATGGCCAGGGCCCTGGCTCTTCATAACCGGGTTGATGCGGCTACGTTGATGCGGCTGAGTATGCAGCTCCAAAAAGAGCATTTGCAGTGGCAGGGGTTACGGGAACACACGCCACAGCCTTCTCGGCCTCCCTCCGTGTACGCACATCCGCAATGGCTGAGGAGGCAGCCATCGCTTTAGCCATTACAAATTCAGAGGCAGATATTATCATCAGCGACTCCAAGACTGCCATACACAATTTAGCCCGAGGTAGAATTGCACAATCTACTCTAAATATTATTAATAAGATTCCCTTCCCAGATAGGGACATTGAATGGATTTGGGTACCGGCACATTCTTGGCAACCCTGGAAACGAGGCGGCTCACCAGACAGCCCGAGGTTTAGTCGGCCGGGCGGTGACCACCTCCGCTCTTGGGACAGCCAAGGATAATCTTATATCATTTCATGATTTAACCCACCACTTCCACCTTGAAAGAAGGAGGTTTCCGCCCCCGCACAAGCGTCTAAGCAAAGAACACGAAATTACCTGGAGGAGACTCCAAAATCCTTTCCAAACCCGGTAGTTCTCTCACATATTTTCCCCAGCCAATTTTCTCCTGACTGCACACTGTGCGATGAAAGAGCTACCCTCAATCATATACTCTGGGGATGCAAGGAGGACCCCCCCCCCCCCCCCCCCCCCTCCAGAATTAGGAGAAATCCTGCATCTAGATGACCGGGAGACCCTGCTGCGCAGCTCGGACCCGTGCATACAAGACCGGATCCTCAAGCGCGCCTACGAGGTCGCTAACAGGCTTGACCTGCAGGCCATCTAGTAGGGCAATATAACTCGGCCCTATATAACTATCCGGCTAAATAAAGGTTTCTTCTCTCTCTCTCTCTCTCTCACCCCCGAAGCGGTGGCGGGTGCAATGACGGCCTACAACAGATATAAATTCAGTGGCAGGCCAGCCCCCGCCGCAAGCGGCGGGGACCTACATGTCCAAGCCCCATAAGCTCCGCAGCATATTGGGGACAGTGGAAGTTATCCTAACTGGTATCATTTTCGTTAACGACACGCAGGGTTGGCCCTCCTGCGAAAAACACTTGCGAAGACTAACGTTTATTCATATTTGATTGAAACAAGGCCACGTGCGATGCTTTAACGTGGCAGCGTTACAAAGGCTGCGTTCTCCAGAAAGTCGGGGATCGGCGTTGTAATCGAAAAATCACGGGAGTGTCTATGGCGGCTGCTAGTTGGCAGATGACATGGTTCTCCCCTGATTGGTCCTCAGGTTTATGACGTCACGAGACCACGTGGCATGCCCAGTTGTCAGGTGCTGCCAACTAGGCCTTCCCTTGAGACGGGAGAGTGATCAGATCGAAATTCAGATCCCGGGACTTCTTCCATTCCGCGAGTACGTTAGACAAGGTGTCCTGAGGCAACGCAGGCAGGTCCGAACTGAGTGCGTGGTTAAGGCCAGGCTTTATGTCTGCGTCGGTTGGTTTTTCATATAATGCGGCATCTTACAACTGCCTGCTAATGAGCCTCTTCAAACGCGAGCTATTTATTCTGCCGCAGCATACACTTAAAAGCGAAGGTTGTCTTCGCAGTTCTGTTTCGCGCATGCACTGATGATACACGGACAATATTGTATATTAAATGCAATCGCAACGAATTAGTTAATAAACTTTTACCTGAGGGTAAGGAAGCAATGCTTTCAAAACTTTGCTGGGCTATAACTGAATTTCATTATGTTCCACATTATAATGCACGTGGCTAAACACACGCAAACTGGAGCGTTAGTTCCCAATAGCTTTGTTTTAAATTCACTGTTAGCCAAACCCTTATTACTGCGCTAAAGGATAGGGTGGGACAAGGGTACTAATGCAAAGAAAGGCGCCGCAAATGCCGCAGTATAGTGGACAGGAGAACCACGACATGAGAAAAGGTGTGAGAAAAAAAAAAGTGTAGGAGGAGAGAAAAGGGCAGAAGGCTTTGGACGTGGTCACGTCTAGGTATTGGGGTTCCAACGCACTGGAGGGTGTGCACTCCAAGGGACCTTTCTGTCCCTTACTTACATTGAGTGTTTCAAAGCTGGACGTTTCAAAAGCGCTAAATATCTCTTCTCGGGACTTCTTACCTAGATGGCACATCCCACGTGCAATATGAGCATTCGTAGACCGTCGCCGAAGTTTGCGAGGCTGTAAACACACTTGTAGGTAAAAGTGCTCGTATACCTCTTCATTGTGGTCATGCACAGCGAGACGAACACAACGACACGTTGTAAGAGCGTACGGCATTCCACATGCATTTCCTTTCTTTTCTTCTACCATTTTCTTTTTCTGGCGGCGGTAATTGCTGTCGGGTCGTGTTAAACTGCCTCCGTTATCGTGTACGCGCGTGGACTTGCGGGAGACGCGTGACGCACAGGAGGCGGTCTCTCAATTGCGGCACGACTGCAAGAAACAAAGAGCCGCTTTTTTCCGCCAAACAAGCCGCACATCTTTTGGCCATATTTCCGTACTCGCAAGCGGCCCGCCAGCCGCTCAGGCCGAGATATGGCTATCGTACATGCATGCGACGAACGAGAGAAAGGCAGCACTCTGCGCCGCAGCTGCCAAGAATGAAAGACGAACAGGAAAACCAGACAAGAAAAAGATAGAAGACAAGTAAACGAGAAAAGCTGTAAGCAATGTTTACAAGGAAGTGACAAGGGACACGGGTATCTTTTTTTCCCCTCCTCTTAATGCTCGCACAATGCAGCCTCTGCATTCCATTTTGGTACATTTTAACCTTTACTCCGCGCTTGGAGAGGATCGTGTGGGAGATTTCCTGGCGCAGCGCCGTTATCTGAAAACCAGGAACACGAGTGTTGAATTACGGCGGCCGCGTTTACGAGCTATTACTCTTAATTACATGCCAGGAAAGAGCCTGTTCGTTTCAAGAAAGGAAATAAAAGAAAAAGGGACATACAACGGTGCTTGTACGTTGTGCGAAGGAACTAAGTACTCTTGAATAAACGTAAAACAAGGAACGAGGGAAAATGGAGGAGGGCGAATTCCCCACAACGCGCATGAGCAAGAATGGCAGACAACGCGAAAAAAAGAAAGAAAACAGACAATGCCCATTTAGATCCAGCGTACAGCACAGGGCGCTAGGCATGAAACAACGCTATCGCCACAAGGGTCTAAATGGAAACAAGGAGAGCCATCGCGTGTAGAACACGAAAGCTGGGACAACAAACAACACAAAGTGTGATGGCGTCCACGCCCCCCTCTCCCCCCCCCCCCCCCCATTGTTCTCTTAGAACAGCGACTTCAGTTTTATGTTTTTTTTTTCTTTTGCTCTGTCCTCCGTCTCCTTATCTCGTCGGCTACCTTATTTCATTTTGCCCTTCATGTGCGGTGTATATATCGCTCCTGCCGTTTCCGTCTAGCGCGCTGTGCGTGTGAAACACGAATGGGCGGCGCCCCGTTCCCACCGCCTGTTTAGGCGAACGACGCGGTGCGAGCCATGCTTGTCTGCCTTGTCTTCCTTCTCCTCCTGGTTAATTCGACAGGTGATAATGGCTGGCCCGTGCCTTATCACGCACTCTACGGGTCGCTTTAACCGCGCATGTACACAAATGTTCACATTCGTAGGAAAGAAAGAATGTAGACAGCAACGAGAGAAGAGCAAAACCCAGTGTCCTTCGACATAACGGTGGCACAGTCAAAGGCACGCTCACTGGGAACAGCTGTCAAAGGTTCCGGTTGATTCCGTCATCCTTCCTGCTAGCGATTGTAGCGAAAGTTCTGCGAAGCCAGAACTGAAAACGACAGCCATGCTCTTGTTTCTAAGAAAAGAAAACGAAATAAGAGAGAGAGAGAGGGAGGGCAAGCATTCATCCCAAGAAAAATGTTCTTGCTGCCCTTAAATTGCCGTTGTTCCGCCGCTACCGCTCCTGAAGGGCAATCAAAACGAATGAACGAATAAATTTATCTGAGGAGGAGAGGAGGACATGGCATACGCAAAGGAAAATGTAGTGAAAACCCAGTGTAAAAGAGCAGAATTCGCTTGAACGTCCCTTATTTCAAGAGATGTCCAGTGTCCTTCTTTGTTTAAATACGTGTACATTTATTAAAACCTCGTGTGTTATGTGCGGGTACGTCGTTAGAATGACTCGTATCGGGGCTATGGTGTACACATATATAGCTACCTCTACTGCTGTTATTATTTTTTTACCAGCCTTAAATTACTGCCAGTACGTGTGGGTGGGTTACGCGCGAAATGCGTGAAAAAAAGCTCGCACATTGCAGATAAGAAACAAGACTTCCGCTTTGGTAGACGCGACAGCGTGTCGCAGCATGACTTTAAGCATGCGACAATGTTGGAACATTAATTAGTTTTGCTGTAAGATATCGATGCATGCTCTACGCGGACACGTGGCCGGAAGTGGGGATGGGCGCGTCGTGAATTAAAAGCGATATCGAGGGGAAGGAAGTGACTAACCATTTTGAAAAAAAAAAAAAAAAAGATAGAGGCAAGGTGCAGCGATACTCCAGTTTGTGCTGCACCATTTAGTTTCATTCAGCTACGCATGCCCGTGGGCGTTCTTTTCAATATTTTTGTTTTCGCATACAACGTTACTGGAAACCTTACTATCACCATAAAATCAGGTGGTGTGTCCGTTGCGGTGGCAGTGATTTTACGATGCAGATAACGGTACCTTTCGAACGTCGTCAGCAGTGCTGCACCTGCGTATCGAAGTCTCAAGAAAAGGATGTAGCTCTTAACTACTCCAGACATTTCATAAGTAGGGGAGATTCTGCGCAACTGCCTGTTTGTTGAGATAGGATAGGCTTATCTGTGAAAGCTCTCGGAGAGGGCAACACGGTTAACAACAGGTGGGCATGTCTAAAAAGAGGCGAACAAAGAGACTGACATGGCCCCTGCATTTGCTTTCGCATTTGTTTTAAGCATGAGGGAAAAGAAGGCTTTGAAGCCTGGCTGAAAGCACTCGTGTTTCACCAGCTTCGGCTTCTCGGCACGTCAGAAATTGGAGGCATTTTTCTTTTGTGGGCCGTTACTGCGCGTGTCATGCTTGTGACAAGAGTAGATTAGAGCGACTGCCAATTAAACGATGTAACATTGACTAAGACTGCCAGATACGACTTATCTGAGTACATGTTGTAGCAGTAAATAAAACCGATAAATAAGTAAACCACAACAGAGTGAGGAAGGCATGAAAATTGGCATAGTTCCTACACAAGGCCTGGGTTAGCGCAAGACGCAGGCCACCACGTGAGTTTCATGCGTGACGTTTGTGCGAGGTACGAGAACGGCCAATGGCTTGTTCTGCTGTTGTGAAAGGAACTGCCACATGGCAAGACTCAAACAGTAAACAAACAAGACTGCCGTCCATGAGCATATACTGAACGATATGAAAACTCCCGCCTTATGCATTGGACTACTTGCGGCTGTTCATTTCTGCTTGGTGTGTCTTGCGTAAAAATGATCGCGTGCCGACATCAAACGAGGTCAAGTTGGGGAATGAAAAATTTGATTTGTTATGCTCCTCGGTCCTAGAGAGAGTTGACCAGGGACCGTTACAAGTTTCCTACTCTCGCTTTGTCTGCGCTGGAGCTCGCGCCGCATCGGCCGTGACCGAAACAGCGGCGAACCTCATCACGCGCGCCCGACTGCCCCCCGGAGACCCATTCAAGGACGACGTTCTTATCTCTGGCATCTGCTTACAAGCAGCTCTCGCCATGGGTACCTTCAAGCGTTTTAATTGCGTGGTTCCTCGGTCACTCCCGCTTCTTCTTATCATACGCTAGGTTTGAGACAAGAGCTAAAAACTAATTTTCCCTCCACCTCCCACTTTTGTACCTGCCTGGATTTAAAGACCAGGGCATCGTGGAAGCTCCAGGTGCTGTAATTCCTCTTTGTCCGCTCTCTTTATTGTTTATATCTATGGCTCTATTTTTTTTTTCGCAGCTGTCGCAGTGCAAGGATGACTTGAGTATATTCCGAATTGAAGCTCCTCGCGACTGCAGCTTGATGCAAGGTGTGAGATGTGAGGTGGTGCGCATCCAGCAAGTTGATCAGACATGCGAAGGACACTATAGTGAGATCGTTGACATGCAAGCTCAATGCGAGTGAATTTTTTCCCGCTCTAAACGCGTATTACTAGGGTATCTGTTGCTTGTGACTTGAGTGTCGAGCTGAATTCCAAGTTGAACCTATGACCCAAACGTCTCTGGCTGTCACTATGCAGAGAGTGTTGGCACGTGCTTGGCACGGCGACACGAGCTGGCAGACCACTGCCTAGGGCAAGATATGCATCGGAGCCTAGTGCGACCTAAGCTTGAGTACGCCTGCGTTGTTTGGTTTGCAGCCTGCTGCCCCTATTTCCTTACTATTCGAAAAAAAAAATGCAAACATGGTTCACCAGGGTCGTCGCAATTGCTTCGCTTGGACGCAGTGGGTAACAAATGACGTCCCGAAGAGGAAGCCCTTTCTTCTTCCACTGCTGGTTGAGGGAACGTTTTTTTGGCTTGTTCGGAAAAAGTAAACACCTCCTGAGAGATTTGTTTTTTATTTTCACAATTTGAGGATAATTTGGATTGGTTGGGTGAAAAAGTACAACCAATAACCCATCTCTCCACCTCACCGCTCAGGCTCATAAGGTTGTCCACTTACCACTATTCTCGATCCGTTATCCTCCTCTCCCCCCCCCCCCCCCCCCATCCCCCGCACTCATTAATCACTTCTTCATAGGAATTCACTTCTCAGAAGAGCCACCCAGTGAGAACCCACGCAGCACAGCATGACGAAAAACTCACGCTCGCGTAATTACCATTACGCTTTTGCAATAGGATGTCATTTGGCATTTTAATAGAGTTCATGCACTCCAATGAGCGTTTAGGAGTTTGGTTCAAATATCCCGCCGGGATATATGGAACTTTTGCGAGTTAGAACTTCCAAGAGTGTGTGTGTTTTCTCACAATAAAAAAACCACGTACGCGTTCAAATCTTAGTTTTCAAAGCGCAGTGCTCACGTGCTCTTGTTTCTAGACCAACTTGCGTTCGAATGGGAAGTGATGACGCGACGACGTTAAAAGCACAGCGCTAGAGATGTCAGGCTGCGGCGAATGCCTTTTAGTGAACGCAGCGGCCAGTAAAGATCATGCATTCGATTCGTCGTTGGGTTTAATTCCATCGCGATCATAAAATGTCGAATATATCATGAGTTTTTAGCGTTGATTTAGACGCTCTGGCTCGCTCGTCCTCAGCATAAATGCGCTTTGCCATAACCTTGTGGTCCGGCACGTCACAGCATGGCTACGTTGTCGGACGCCGGATTTCTACTGCAACGAGGCTTCTACGCTGTCCCATAAAAAAGCAACACCGAAATCGAACTTAAAGACGCAGTCGGAAAGGCAGTTAACTACTGTCGTGAAATACTACTTACTAAACCAACTCTCCAGCCTGCCCCTGTAGGTTTGGGCCGGGCTCATATCCACCATTCGAAGGGCCTTGCTGAGTGTGCGAAGCGACGATACACTGAAAGCAGTGATAAGAGTAAATTGGTCCAAGTAATCACAGAGGTTAAATCCGCATGCTTCCTCAGAATTGTCGCATTAAATGTTTGTTCGTCCCATTTTTGTTTATCGAACACTGACGTGATTATAAATGACATCGCCAGCTCTGAACCTACCGGACTTACACGCCCTTCATTTAGAGAGGACTCTTATGCGCTCGGTCGGCGGTCGAGCCGCTCAGCCGCTGACGCTGTTGTCGGTGTAACCGAGCCACTGCAACCGAGCGAAAGAGAGCCACGAGTCACGAGAGAGGCACGAGCCAAAGAGAATTTCAAAGACGACGAAAAAGAAGAACCACGAGCTCTGCACCGCTCGTTCGTGGCTCTTCTTTCTTCAGGGAAATGCTTTGAGTCGTGAGTACTTTTTTTCTGTGACGTTTATTGCCTCGGAGCATAAAATGAATGTTATGAGGGATGAAAGGTATGGTCAAATAAATGAAAAAAAAAAAAGGTTCGCTGATGTAATGAAGTTTATAAGTGGACGATGATGTGGAACCTGCGTCCAAGCGGCGTATGACGACGGGTTATGGTGGGAGAGGCCAGCTGCTACCAGGTACCAGATCCGCGTCGGCTTTAGCGCTGGACATTCCCACCGCAGGTGGTGGATATCGGCTTCTGAATCTAGGGACTTGTAGGTGAGGTACCCAGGGTGGGGATACAAATCTCGAAATTGAGACAACTTTCGAGTTACTGCAGGTGTTAGGGCCACCCAAACTCGAATCTTCCGAAGCGCTACCTCCTCTGCATGGGTTAGACCGCGGGGGAGACTTACCGTATACGGATGTATGAGAGCACGTGTATGGCGTCGGAGGTGCTCCTTTCTTCTTAAAAGAAGGGTAGCATTTCCCATTTTATTAGGTTTGGCGATGACGAGGTTGAGGTGGAAAGGCGGGTCGCAGAATCCGAATGGCTTTGAGAACATAGAAGGAGGTCACGCGGAATCCATTCAATCTGAAATGGCTGCGGTATTGCCTGCCGCTAGACTGTCTTGGCAGACTTTTGCACTGCTACTGACGCGTCTAAGCAGCTTTGTCACCTGGAAGGCATCAGTGCGTATGAAAATACGGGCAGTGGGAAGCATGGAAATGGCGATCACGAAGCGAAGCGCCTCTTGCACAGCAAGCAGTTTGCACAAGAAGATGGAGGTTCTGGTAATTGAAAAGTTGAAGTCTTGTTCAGGGCAGACATGCAAGGTATAGTGATCGGACGAGCGGCGGAGACCGCGATGTCGGATTGTTTTCGAAGATAGTGATTGCCGTCGAAGAGACCGGACCAACAAGTATCTGCGAAATCGGCGAATGAGGATTCTAGTGCTAGCTAGATAGATATGGAGGGGGAGCGAAGACAGGGATGTTAACCAGAAAGGCCTCCGGTTGGCGACCGTACACCGGAGAAAAGGGATAAGGGAAGTAAAAAGGGGAAGAGAAAAGGGATGTAGAGCCACGGCCGGTCTCGAGGGAGAGAGCGCTTCTCTTCTCTTACGGCCTCTTCAATGGGGTCTGCTTCCACCGCCCCACTGCTGCTCCTCCGCTACAGCCGTTCACGCGCAAGGAAAACGCGCGCTCGCTTTTAGCTTCGCCCGCGTCAGTTTCAACCGGCAGGTCCTGACATTTCGCCCCTTATGATTTATACAAAGTCCATAATCAACATCGAACATTTATCGTGTACGAGGAATAAATTACAGTCAACAATCCGCTCACGCGCGCGCTCCTTCGTCAGTGCGTCCGTGCACGGTCGAATGAAGCTTCGGGTACACTTCAACATTTTTTTACCCTTAAGTTTTCTATAAAAATAAATTTATCATGCTATGCAATGTGCCTTTGAATGTTTTAAGCAGGTGTAGCGCGACCTGACGTGAGTGCATGGTGAACTGTTGGGTGGAGATTTTGTCAACCGCTACCGTTTTCGTTTAGATCAGAAGAGGCACCGGCAAAAATTCATGGCGCGTCTCAGATTCAGAGTAAAGAACAAAAATTTACTCATATAGTAAAAATTTTACTTGTCTAGTGGAGTGGGCTGTTCTAGCTTCGTTCAAAACATATCAGTCGGTTGAAAGACCGAAGATGTATATGTAGTCTCGTGACTACTTAAACAAGGAAATGGGCATAAACAGTTAAGCAGAATCGAAAAGAGCGGCAAACAATAAAAAAATTGTCCTTCAAAGTTACACATTGCACTATATGTTCATGAATTCATCAAAATTCGACCTGCGTCTAGAAAATTCAGTCTCAAAATCTTCCTGCACGGCTTGTGCACATAAAAGGAGTTGGCCTCTCGGTCTTCTCTGTCACTTTCCTGGTATAGTTAATTGAGAAGAAGAATTCTGAGAAATGTTTCAAATATCAAAGAAGCGGACCTAATAACATAGCTGTTGTTAATTCCTTTCGGACAACTCAGTGTTGAATTCAGAAATGGTGACTGAATCAGGATCATAAGTACTTCGAGAACATTTGTGTGTATAGTAGGTGCACAGCAGCTTTTTCGAAAAAAAAAGAAACTTGTCCAATAGGGCAACAAGCTCTGGTTCCGGATAATGCAGTCCACTTGAATATTGTCCTCGTAGAAGAGCGTCCTACATGGGGCTGCTTCTTTCGCTAGTTTCAAGAAGAATAGCGCAAGCGTCACACCCGAAGTTGATGAACTAAACGATATATCCAGCGGCGTAAGGTAAACTGGAATATGTGACAGTGGAAAATGGGAGGTAGGAGATGCCATCACTTCCTTCAGTGCCTTGATTTTGCTCTCAGATGAAACGTCCGTCTTGACAATGTAGTCATGTGCCGCTAGCTGTTACGGCCCTCGCATCTAGCATATGTCATTCCCATCCGCACATTAACCTTACTTTTCCGAAGAGAGCCTCAATGGCTCGCTATATAGGGCTTGAAATGAGTCTTCAGTGAGAGTGTCCATTAACGCTTTAGAAGTTTCTTGCATACTTTCGATATAGCAGGTGAACTCATTTGTAAGTCACTGCATCGAGTGTCACCTTCATCATTTATTGGCCTCGTTTCACCACATCGAGCACAAGTGGTGTCATGAATATCAAACCATTTTTTATTGCTTTCATAACAAGCTTAATATCATGAAAAATTTCATTAAAACAAAGTTTAGTTGCAAAATTAAAATAATGTTTATAATACCACACATTGGCTAATATATATGAATTGTAATAACATTTAAAACTAAACCCTGCAACGTTTACTTTGAGTGTTGTACTAATACTTTGTATCATGCAAGCATTTTGCAATTTACATTACATTTTTATGAAATTATTTTCATCTTCGGTGTTACATGAATGGTTTCGCATCTAGCGCAAAGACGGTTTTGCTGTAGCAGACGAGTTTCTGCCATGTTACCCTTGAAGAAGCTTCGATGTGATCACTTCTCATTCAGGTTTTTTTTTTTTTGTTCCTATTCTTGCACAGGCTTGGGAAAAATTCGGATTAAAATGGACAAAAGTAGCTACCTTGCCGCAATGTATGCCATGCTTGTCGAACGTTTGCTGAACGACAGTGTTTTTTATATCCGTTCACGTGTGTAGTACGTTGACGACATGCCGCTGCAGCATCTACCTTCTGTGTTCTTTTATTTCGGGCTGCACTCTCCACGAAACTCGCGAGCGACAGCGCGAAACCAGGAAAAAGCCATCCGCCGCCGCTGAAGCAGACGCGGAGCGAACAGTGAGCAGGTCGCGCCCCTTGCGGTGGCGGAGAGCGCAACTCAAGGAGAAACGTTCCCATTGTTCCCGCGGCGATTGAGAAGGCCGTAAGGAAGAGCGGCTCTCCCCCGACACCGGCCGTGGCAAGGATAGCCAGGTGCTAATAAAATGGGAAAAGAAGGTGTCGAGGCCTGTAGAGGTAAAGAAGGGGCTTAGACAAGGATGTCCCCTGTCACCTTTGTTGTTCATGCTGTACCTGCAAGGATGAGAGGCTAAACTAGAGGGGAGTGGACTCGGCTTCAACCTTTCCTTACTCAAGCAAGGAGAATTTATCCAACAGTCATTACCAGGATATATGCAGATGAGATGATATAGTGCTGATGGCTGAAAACAGGGTAGATTTGCAGGATATCTGCAAATATCTCTTGATAGATATCTGCGGTACAGAGGGAGATAAGTTAGGTCTGCAGTTTAGCAGGGAAAAATCGGAAGTCATGATTTTTAAGGATAATGAGGCCGGCGAACATAGGATACAGGAGGACATGCTGGAAGTAGTGGATAAGAACTAGTATCTTGGGGTGTGGATAAATAATGGAGCTGAATATCTGACGGAGCATGAAAAATATGTGGCAGCTAAAGGAAGGATTTGGAAAGGTTCCTAGTCCGAATTTTGCCAATGCAGTCCTGTGTATGAGATTAGAGGTCCGAGCACGGTTGGAAATTAAGCAGCGCGGGGTGGGTAGGCTTGCTTTGGGAGCTCATGGGAATACGCCAAACCAGGGTGTGCAGAGTGACCTGGAATGGTCTTCTTTTGAGAGCAGGGAAGCTGGCAGCAAGATAGCGTTTGAGCAACGATTGAGAAAAATGGGAGAAAAGCGGTGGGCTAGGAAAGCCTTCAGCTACCTCTACATGAGGAATGTTGACACAAGATGGAGAAGGCGGACAAAAAAAATTGGCAAGCAAATATTTGGACAGCAGTAGGGGAACCAGCCAGGAATTATCAATTAAGAAAAAAGGTTAAAGAAACAGAGACCTGGGGTCTGTGGAAGGGATGGAGACTACATCAGCATTGGAAATGTACAGAATTTTCAAGCAGGAAATAGCCAAAGAAAACATTTACGATAATTCTAGGGGCAGCTCATTGTTGTTCGATGCTAGGACAGGAGTATTGCGGGCTAAAACGTACCGAGTCAAGCACCAAGAGATAGACACGCTGTGCAGGGTGTGTGGGGATGATGAGGAAACGGCTGAACACTTAATAATTTCCTGTAAAGGGCTCCGTCCTATAGTTCAAGACAATAGGGTAGATTTAGCCAAAGCATTGGGGTTTAAGGATAATGAAGGAGAAATAGACTTTAAAGGGGTAGAAATAACCAAAGGTTAGCTGATTGATGGCTGAAAGAAAGGCAAGAATTGGTCCAAACTATATTACTTTCACGGCTAGGCCATGCTAGGCGGCCTATGGCGCCGCCGCCCGATTCAAAGGGTTCAGCCTTATCCATCCATCCATCCATCCATCCATCCATCCATCCATCCATCCATCCATCCATCCATCCATCCATCCATCCATCCATCCATCCATCCATCCATCCATCCATCCATCCATCCATCCATCCATCCATCCATCCATCCATCCATCCATCCATCCATCCATCCATCCATCCATCCATCCATCCATCCATCCATCCATCCATCCATCCATCCATCCATCCATCCATCCATCCATCCATCCATCCATCCATCCATCCATCCATCCATCCATCCATCCATCCATCCATCCATCCATCCATCCATCCATCCATCCATCCATCCATCCATCCATCCATCCATCCATCCATCCATCCATCCATCCATCCATCCATCCATCCATCCATCCATCCATCCATCCATCCATCCATCCATCCATCCATCCATCCATCCATCCATCCATCCATCCATCCATCCATCCATCCATCCATCCATCCATCCATCCATCCATCCATCCATCCATCCATCCATCCATCCATCCATCCATCCATCCATCCATCCATCCATCCATCCATCCATCCATCCATCCATCCATCCATCCATCCATCCATCCATCCATCCATCCATCCATCCATCCATCCATCCATCCATCCATCCATCCATCCATCCATCCATCCATCCATCCATCCATCCATCCATCCATCCATCCGTCCGTCCGTCCGTCCGTCCGTCCGTCCGTCCGTCCGTCCGTCCGTCCGTCCGTCCGTCCGTCCGTCCGTCCGTCCGTCCGTCCGTCCATCCATCCATCCATCCATCCATCCATCCATCCATCCATTGCGCCGCACATGGAGGAATTAAGATGGCGCCGCAGAGGAAAGGGTCGGAACCGTCACAGTTCCAGTTCATCTCCTTTGGCTCCTGTGCCCTCCCCTACTGAACGCGCTCTCCTCTTTAGTTTCTCTCTTTTTTTTTTTTTTGCTCACTATGCGCTCTTTCCGATTGATGAACTTGACCGCTTGGTACACGTGGGAAGGTTTGAGAACATCGAAGCTACATTGAATGACCTTCCTCCAGACGATCATAAGTAAGTCACTATAGGCACAGTTCTAGGTCGCCGCATATTGCTGTATATTTGACTTGAAAGTTCAAGCTCAAATCAAAATATACTTGCCCTGCGTTTTCATTTCGAGCAAATCATGCGCGCACAAAAAGGAAATTAATTCATCTCAAACTTTGACCACGGAGGTCTTCTTTATCCGTCTGCGGAGCTTGCAAAGCTCATAAACACGCTGAAAGTCACGTTTTTTTTCTTTTCTTTTAGTTCAAGAATTATAATTACCGCAAGCAGTATCCGTTATTTTTCGATGTTTTTTTAAAGCGAGGAGGTTCCCGAGCCTGGATGTCCTACATATATGATAGAGAAATGACGCTTCGCATAGTGAAGTTCTACGTCCAAATTCGATTCCATTTTTATGTGAAGTCATTAAACCAAGAGTAGAGCTCTAAGCAGAGCAGATAAAGTACGTGAAGGTGAGGTGGTGCACATAAATGTGTGTTTGAGGGCTCTATTTAACGACTCTCTCCGTATGTTGTGTGCTTTAAAATTTAGCAGCTTAATTCATTCACGTATACTCGTAGTTCAGTGACATTTTTATATAATTCAGTAGCATTTCATATGTTGGTACCATATTCTCGAGCTATTTATTTATATTCGCTTAGGTCGCGAATTGTTTACCCTGCTGGTTTTTGAAGTCGTCCGCTGTGTGGTTTCGTGCATTTGTATGAGCTCTTGGTAATCTGTTTCGTATTTTTTTTAAACAACTGCCTGTTCATATGTATCCGCTCACATTCAAATAAGTATTCAACAGTCTGAAGATTTCTTTCTCCAAGCAATCTTCACATATCTGTATTTACACGTGGCGGGCGCAAACAGTTAAAGTACGGTAGCCTAGCCTAAAACACCCTCCATTGGTTTTTCAAAACGTTCACGCGAGCGTCGATGGGGGACCGCAGTCTAGCCGAATAAACCGGCGCATCCGATAATAAAAGTCTATGTGATCATAAATATACGTTAGACATTCGTCATTGGACCTCCCGTTAACGTTTGAGAAATAAATTACCGAATACGTTGAGGAAATTTCTTACTGTTGATTGTCATTTCATCTGCAATCTGTATCTGACTCGACACCAGAAAAGCTGTCTTAAACACAATCCCGCATAGTCATGGTATGTTCTTGGATTCCGGGCAGATTGAAATTATGACAGCACAGTTTTTTTTAACACCTGATTCTCCCCAAGCCATTTCTGTGGTAGAAGAGAGGCCTCGGACGTATTTGTCTCGCCGCTTATCTTAAGTTCCCGACGACAGCCGCTATAGGGAACTAGTTTATTTATTCATGCACAGAATCGGTTTAATACATTTAGACAAGCACGTAGGAGCTAAAGCGACACAATTTTTTGTTGCGCGCCTTCAGGGTCCGAAGATCTAGCGGTGATGGAGGCAGTTCATCCAGCTGTCTGCTCAGCGCTCACGTCGAACCATAGACTCCAAGGTCTGTATGGGCATGACGAACTCGTTCGAGGAGCTAAGAGGAGCCCACCTCACAAGCCAATACACGCGATTATCGCAGACACCTTCGAGGCGTCGCCTATTAACCCGTCTACACATACAACACGCGACTGTAACTGAGGAAAGAGTAAGACCTCTCCAGGAGTGATGATATACGCCCTGCGCGTAAAACCACTTCCCATTAACATATCCAAGGACGACCACGATGGTAGGCGCATGGCCAGGGCAGAGGCCTTAGCTCACCACTACGGAGGGAAACCTGGATTGACTATGTGGACGCGTCCGGCCCGTACCAAGGCGGGTGGTACACGGCGGCAGTGATCCACGAGTCCAAAACGGTGAACGGGCTCACATTTAAAGTCCGAAACGTAACACAGGCAGAAGAGGTCGCCATCGCGTAAGCAGCAACACACACGGATTCCAAAACAACCATAACGGACTCGCGAGGAGCGTGTAAGAACGTTCAACAGGGCTGGGTCCCGTACCTGGCCTACCGGCTACCAAAAAACAGCTCGGACCTGGCCTACCGACTACTGCAAAACAGCTCGTACGTGGGAGGTCCATCCCGCCCCTTCGTAGGCTGGGCTCCGGCACATTCGGGGCTAAGAGGAAACGAGGCAGCAGATGCCGCCGCCCGCGCGCTTTCTAAGCGGGAAATCTCGTCACCCTCCTCCTCAGAAGAATTCACACCAGCCTATACATTCAGATAAATTACGCAGCTTTACCAAAACAGACACAATCTTTACCCCCACCCGTGTAAAGGGTTAAAGAGAGCGGAGGAACGCTTGTTTCTTCGCCTCCTTAAGAACACCATGATGTGCCCGGCGTCACTTAAACATTTTGACAGTGCCTTCTCCGGGGAGTGCCCGCACTGTGGGGAAATGTCCTTGGACCTCTTCCACATGGTGTGGGCGTGCCCCTCCAACCCTGCCCTTGCACCTAACCCAAACCCCATCCGGGAGGACTGGGAGGCGACCCTACTCGTCTGCTCCGACCTGAAAGCCCTAAAGGCGTTGGTCAAACGAGCAATGGCGGCAGCGGAAGCCACTGGGGTCCCGTACTAGGGACTCTACCTAGTGTTTGTGAGGGGAAGGGCACTAAGCCTGACCCAGAGCAACGTCAATGTAATCTATTTTTAATAAACGTTTTCGCCACCACCATGCGCTCCTTCTGCACATAGCGCCCTCTCTCCTGTCATCGCTGAAACGACCAGCTCGCCGGAGGCAGACGAACACTTTGGTCCATGGAGGATGCTTTAGTGGCTTTAGTCGGACGGGAGAATCACGTGACAACAAGGGCGACGTCATTTCCTTCCTCCATGGGTGACGTACTTTCTTCATGGAGACGTAGAATCTATGTCACGGTGACGTATTACCAGCCTGGTCTCCCTTGCCCTCTCAATAGGCTTTTTGTTTTCGAACCCCTCGATTTTGTTGTTAATATCAAATCGTTGTTTCACTGATTTGTCCGCGCGGGATGAGTAAGCTGCGCTCTCTTGCTCACGCTCATCTTTTCGAGTGCGGCTCAGCAGGTACATACACGTTGAACAGCTCGAACTGGTTCATACTACGCAAGGCAAAACGGCGTAAAGACGGGGACGATCGTTCCGCTCGATCGATACGGGAAGCTTGATGGCGAATTAAGATAGAGAAAATAAATAACGGGAGCGGTGAATACGTTAGCATTATGATCCTCTATTCATATTTTCTTGTAGCTTACATGTATTTTATTTTTCATCAGTTTCTTCGCTAAAAAACACTTACACCGACAAAACGCCAACTCCCAGGGACGTCCCGTTTAAATCGCTACCTCCCACATCCTAACGGGGTAATCCGCCATACGACCCTGCGAGCTCCATTCTGGGCTATGTTCGAACGTCCAAAGAAGGATTTCAGTGGGACGTTCAATTTGTCATTCATAAGACCATGCTAAGTACATTCCAGGGCATTTGTGAGGGATCATGCACTGTCGAACGAAAGCGAGTGAACGAGAACCACAAAATTCGCTTGAAATGTCAAAAATAAAATGCACACTGGTCGTCACTATAACCAGAGTTTCGCGAAACTGGGCATGCATTGATGATAAGCGCATACGCAGTTCCGCGGAGGTGGGCGCATTATAGTTTTCGCGGTCGCGCTGTTCATGGTATGCTAAATCTAATCTGCGTGTACAGCGGACTAATTAGTGGGTTTATGTGTGTTCACTATTTAATGAGGCGTTTTTGAAAGGTAAGCTCTATAACTAAGGAAATAGCGTCGTCCATGCTACGATACTCAACAGTTAACTAAATTTCGGTTGCGCTTTTCCAAGAGTCTATGTTCTAGGATTGCAACTGATTGTTCATTGTGGTTTTTTAGAGCACATAAACAGCGAATGTAAGCTCACAATTGCATTAGCTGATGCATGGGAATTGGAAGTATATAAAAGGCGGCTGTGAAATATGCTGCATTTTATGCAGCCTACCATGATATGACAGGTAAGATTCAGTGTGAATCAAGAGCATATCAGTTAAACGTGGCGCCCAACTATCGCGGCGTCGAACTTCGTGACGCCCAACTTCTCAGAAGGACACAAAACAGCTCTAATTAATCACTTTATTTTTATTGTCAACAAAGAAATGAAGAGACTCAATTAACAGAATGCTGCATGTGACCCTGAATAACTGTATTGTAAACAAAATAAATATCTATTCAAGACACTATTTTATGTAGTTTTGCTCATATGCAGTCTAGTGCCTGCACATACCAGGACACCCATGTGGAGTATAGGGGGTATTCGCATGACGTCAGTATATGGCGGAAGTAGTGTGGTGGCGAAAGGCTGGGCCCCAAAGCCGTTTTAACGGCACCGCAGCATAGCCACAGGTCGGTGGGTGCGGGAGCCATTCACCCAGATTAAGAAATTATACTACTACAAATTAAAAAGTATCGATCAACATAAAAAGAATAGACATTTTGATAACTTTGCTTGTGAATGAGGTAAGGTATTTTATTAAGACATTCTTGTTTTTATTTTTTTTTAATCTTGCAACACTCACCACGTTCTCTTGATGTTGCACCGGTCTTGACGAAACTTTTCAAGCCTTGTTAGGTTGAGATTGAGATTGTGATACTGAGATTGTGATACGGCTACTGGGATTGCGATTCGGCATCTGAGATTGCGAGATATTGCGATGCTGCTACTGAGATTGCTATATCTGTCTTGTGAGTGCGCTTGCGTGTCCAGTTCCTTCTGTCAATTATAAATGCGCGGATCAAAAGCGTCCAAAATAAAGCTGTAAGTTCAGCGCAGTTGTGTGTGTCCTTAGTCCTTTGTCCTTGTCTGCCAGCGCTGCGACACCATAATGCTTGTTAGGTTCTTGCGAAGTAGGCAACAAGAAGTAACCAAGGCAACGAAGGTAACGAAGCTGACGAAGCACGAAACGGTTTCATAACGCTGCCGGCTGTGGTGCGGGCCTTGCATGGTGCACCCGGGAAAGCGTATAAATTTAGTTTGCAAGCCTGAAAATCTCCCGTTTGCGAAGATTTCGACGTCCTTGCTGGTCGCTGCTCTGTCGCCGTTTGGTGAGATTTAATATCCTCCTGCAGCCGTGTTCTTTTTTTTTTCGTCCCCTTCGATGTGCGGGCAGTGCGAAGTTTTTTTACAGCATTGTATTGCGCTTCTTGGTCTTCGTTTGAAGCGCTCAGCGCTTTATCGCATGATGAGCGCGCACAAAGTGAGAAAGCGATGCTCTATCACACTGAGGCAGCGTCGACTCAACCGTCGGTGTATTAATACACCGCTTCCCGGCTAACTTTCGCCGGTGACACGGAGCAAGAAATACCGGTGAGCAGATCTGGAGGTTGCACACAGACTCAATGTATGCTCTAATGATCCTGTGTTAGAGTGTTCCCGTGTAAGTACGTTTGTTGATGCTAAAGCTGTCTGGTCTGGTGCAACCTTGAAATTGCCTTGAAAACGGCTGTATTTTTTCTGTCGAAGAATTTAAATGTGAAGAGTAATCCCAGTGCTCTATGCTCCACGTGTGTCTTGAAGCACCTACTTTCATGACATTTTTATTTAAATTGCAGCTGCCACAGCTTTGTTTTCTTTATATGCATGTTTCTTATCTGGTGATGTTTTGTGGCAGGCACTTCAAGCCTTTTCCATGCCTCGGCTGTGATCATTGAGATGTATGTATGTATGTATGTATGTATAACTTTATTAAAGAGCCGGCAAACGACGGGTTAAAGCGTCGTGACGCTGGACAAGCGCGTCGACCCGGGGTTATGCCCTACTCTGCACTACCTCATTTGGCCCGTTGTGGTGGGTTGTGAGGCTTGTGCTTTTCGAGTGCACCCCAGGCCTGCTGGACGGTCCATAGTTGAATGTCCTTGTCTGTACTTTGCACAGCACTTTGAAGTTCCGGCGGGTATGTCTTGGATGCAGCTTCGGTCGGGAAACTGGCACAGTCCCACATGATGTGCCATTGGTGCCATTGTACCCCAGACAAACACTACGAACACCCTATGCAACATTTGCACATTTACACGGGAACAGTGCAGCACTTAATCACGTACCACAGCTTGCTGACCAAGAAAAGACTGCAAAATGTGGCACGTCCAAACAGAGACGTTCGATCGATCAAATCCTGTGTTTTTTTCTCTTAATTCTGCAACCTTACTTCGCCAATAAGGCTCACTGTCAGCGTAAAATTCTAGAGGGACCCTAGTACATAGGTGGAGTTATTCACGCTACATTGGCGAAGGTACTCGCGATCCGAGGCCATTCACCATGCCAAAGTCCCAAGCACTTTCCCCAATTGAATGTACTTCCACTTGCTCCAGAGAAAGCTTTAACCTTTCTAACCACTTTCGAAATGCTTTGGTAATTACAGCAGAAAACAGCAACACCATCAGCGTATGCCAGCACATGAACTCTATGCAGTCGGAATCCTGCAATACAATTTTATGTAGGATACTTATACAGAACAGTTTAATATAGATGCAAAACAACAGTGGCGAAAGTGGACACCCTTGGCGCACATACCGTTCGACCCGAATTCTGTTTCCAACCTTTTTGTTCACGCGATAAGGCGTATTGTGTAACCACTGTAAGCCATTTCCACTTCATTGTGAATTATCTTCCCAACATTGGCATGCTCTAGCAGGGTAAGAGGAATATTGTGAGGGAGATGGTCAAACGCTTTTACCAAGGCTATTTGCAGCATTGCAACAAGTGCCCCTGTAGCATTACATATCTCCAGAACACTGCGCGACTTCTGTATATGTTTAACAATACTGCGTGCTTTGATACCGCAAGTGTGATGGCTACCCACAATATCTCTCATCATACTTTGAAGCCTTCTCGCCAATACTTTCATGAAAATTTTATAATAAACATTCGTTAGACAAATCGGCCGATATGCTTTAATTAACTTTTCAGCTTCGTCAGACCACCTGTTTTAGATATTACTATGTGGTAGGACAGAAATGAATGTGAAAGGATTTCCACGTCGTAAGCCTCGTTAAATTCATTAAAAACATTTGTTAAAAACTGCTTTACGTAAAACTAAAAACGCTGAAGGGAGCGCTGTTTATATCATTGGAGTAAAATGCCCCGGCTTGCCAGCAGCAGGTCGAAGCGCCGGTTTGAGCGCACCTGGCCGAGCACCATCCGGACTTCTTGCCGACGGATGGTATTGATCACTGCGAGCGGCACCCGGGCCACCGGCGGTAGCTTAACGGGCTGTTGCCGGCACCGGACGGGGACCCTTGAGGGCGGTCGTAGCGGGCGTGGCCCTAAGAATGAAAGGAAGAATGCGAATGACTGTGAAAACTGAAATGCAGAACATGCAATTGGGCAAGATCCATGCCAGCGTCAGGTGCTGGCATCAATACACCACACGCATGCTGAAACGGAAATGAATAAATTGGTTTGCAGGAAAGAAAAGCCGAAGTTTCTCTGTTAGCACCTGTTGTGGCTGTAGGAAGAAGGAAAAGAAAATGCACGGGCCTGCTACTGGCTCTGAGCGACCTCCGCTGCCTCGTGTGGACAGAAAAGAAAAATAAGAGGGAGAGAAAGACGCGCGCCGCAACAGCCGTTGTCCACCACCTAAGCGGCGGCGGGTGCAATGACGGCCTACAACAGATAAAAATTCGGTGGATGGCTAGCCCCCACCGCAAGCGGCGTTGACCTACCAGTGCCAGCCCCGTAGGGCCAGGAACAGCGATCCTTCACCACCTGCCCCTCTGTCTGTTAGCACCTGAACCGCGCCGTACGGAAAGAGAAGAAGGTGAGAGTGAAAGCGGAAAGAGGAAGAGAAGGCGTAGTGGAGAGCTGCGGAGTAACTTCGACCACCCGAGGATTCTTAGCGTGCACCGACAGCGCACAGCACATGGACGCCTGTCCGTTCCGCAGTCATCGAAATTGAGCCACCGGCGGTCGGGTGCGATCCCGGAAACTAGGGCACTGCAGTTGTGGCACCTTGCACACTGCAACACCGCGGCGGGGCGCTGAGGAAAACTACGCGTTGCCTTATCCAAGCAGAGCTAAGATATGCCATGCAAGCGCGCAAATAATAATTCAAAATGTGCACAGTACTCCCCGAAAACAGTACGACGGAGACGGCATTTAATTGCTTTTGCCGCGTTTTAGAATATGCTACACAATATTGAGCCCATCACGCTGCCTTAAACATGCATGTGCACCCCCCACCAGGTCTGGCAGGAGGTGGTGCACAAATATGCTGAAAGAAAAGGAACAGCGCAGCGGTCGGAAAGGAA
Organism: Amblyomma maculatum; assembly: GCF_055883805.1. Taxonomy (NCBI): domain Eukaryota; kingdom Metazoa; phylum Arthropoda; class Arachnida; order Ixodida; family Ixodidae; genus Amblyomma; species Amblyomma maculatum. The sequence goes on along the minus strand of NC_139347.1, from coordinate 70,146,890 downwards.
AGCCTAAAGCGGTCAAGAAACACTTCGACTGCTTGACCGCGTGGCTGACTGTAACGAAATTTACAAGATCCTTATTCATTGTGCCCTCTCGTTAGGGACGAGCCTTTTAGCGCAACATATTCAAATCGGCCGTAACAGCTTTCCTTCACTAAAGGAAATTAAAATACCAGGTAATACACGTTGCACTGCCGATCTAAGAGAATTCACAGACACTATAAAACCAGAGGAAAAAAAACACCAACCTTCGAGCGGTACGGCCCCCTGTCCTCCTACCAGCATGGCTGCTGCAGCTTCTGAGCGAGTAGGCGTTACGGCTGCTTAAGTCTGGTTATGACTGCAGCGCCTCTACGAAGTAGCTCTAATTTAAAGCACCCATGAAAGCCCCGTCACGTGACAAAAAGCAGTCCCACAGTCCCTTCAGCTAGCGTTAAAAGTAATAATTCGCAGTTTCTTATGCCGAAAAAAGACCGGGTATGTAGTTTGCACACGTGTAAATTGAAAGGTAATATTAAACATTATTTCGATTACGGCCGGAAACAAAGCAGCTAACATTTACGTCACGCGTATTGGCAGGTTGCGTCTTGGCGCGTTCCTGTGTATGCTTCCGTGTGTGCGCGTGCGGCCGCTGTCTGTCTGTCAACCAAAAAGCTGGTGCATGGCGTATCCGGCATTGCATATATGGGAAATCTGTGCGATGAACACTTGCTACGTCGCGACACTTATCGGGAACGAATCCTGCGCATCCTTCCACGGTGCTTGGTACTAAATTATTTGCTCTTCCGCATGTTTACTTGGCACTTAAAACTCAGTTTTTCATCCGGACACGAGGCTGGGATTGATGTGTGCACTGTGTGTGACCCGAGCTCTTTTCAAAGGAACTTTGTCGGCAGAGTAGCCAGATGGCCTTAATTTTCTTCGGGAGTGGAGCGATGGCTACCTTCGGCCGGCTAGTGCATTGGGTGAGTTCGCTATCAATTATCAACCTTTGACTCTCTAGACTTTTGGCCTTAGGTTTCATCAACGGGGCAAAGCAATCAACGCAGTGATGCTGGTATTTCGTGAAGGTCTTCATTCTGGAACGTTGCCATATATCGGCGAAATAAATTGAATGTCACGATCGGTTGAAGTGCGGTTTAGGCTAAGGGCCACTGAGCCTTCAGGCTTAATTTTTCCAGAAGCTTTATACGCCATAATCATCAGCACGTCTGCCCTTTTCTTACAGGATAGAGGGAGCGCATAACTCCATACAGTACGGAGTCAATGAATTCCAAGTCAAATAAGTAATTGCTTTTACCGCGTTTTTAATATGTAGCAAATCAGTGCAGTGGGCGTTCGCTACGCTACAAGATGCATTAAACCACCTGCCTCCCTGCTGCTGGAAGCTTAGCATTATCCTGAGAAGCAAATTTAATACCTTTATTACGAGTTCTGCAAAAAACAAAATTCAGTGATGAAATAAAATTGCACCCGAGAACAACCGATTACAACGTGTTGCCACGGTAAAGGCAAGCAAGGTGAACATCGGGAGGAGTGTATGTGCAGTCCTGTTCGTCTAAACTGGAATGATTTCGGCTATCAGATTTATAAATATGAGTTTGCGAACGTGAGCTGCTGAAGAAATTTCACGAAATGTTCCGATAGAAAAGTGCTCTAATTGTTAGAATAAAAAAAAAAATCCAACAAATCGACGACCTGCTGGCGGCTAAAGCCGATTACGTTTATTCATCCGCGATCGTTGGCACTGCCATATTATCTGATAATTGGTTCATGTTCTCGAGCATGCGCGGTGCCATCGTTGGCTTTGTTCCGTAGCTTCAGATCAAATGATAATGATTGCGTGGTCCGTAACCCATTGGGAATGCGACACCATACACACGTCATAGACTTTATTCGAGAAACGTATTCTTTCCGTGCCTCTAGGTTGTCTAGACGAAGTTGCGTGATCAATGCCTACTATCGCGGCTGCGTTTTGATGGAGGGACACAAATGCGCTTGAGCGCAGAGGTTCCAAGTAATTATTTTAGCGGACTCGGCTGTCGTGAGCAGCGCCAGCCGTTCCGGCACTATAGAGTGACAATTCTACGACGCGTATTTTAGAAAAGCTCCGATGGCAGTCGTCGCCTGTGAATTGGGTTGTGCGATGCGCTGTTTGAAGAAGCTTGGCTTTACTGTGTACTTTTTCACAGCAGCTTCCCTCGGAAGAAACATATTGCACGCTAGTCCACGAATTAAGGTTCAAGTGCTCTGTTGAGAGCAAAAATATTGCAATCTTGAAGCAGCTGATTTCCTAGGGGCAAGATGCGTGCGGATGTAATATAGCTCATACGTCTGCCAGGCTGTGTTTGTGCACTTGTATTGTCTGTGCAACTTGTTACATGCTTTAAGAATTTCGCCGCGTTTCCGCCGCAGAGGAATATTCGGAAGCTGTAGACAGGCCTGCGCGCGTCTGCACTGCAAGCATTGGCGCAGCCACGTGTGTATGCATATGCGAAGCCAAAGGCTTATCGTGATGTTGGTGACGGAGCAGACACCCAAACGCGACTGGTAGCGGCGCGGATGCGGAACACACTTGCATCGCCAAGGCGGTCTTGCACATTGTATTTGATGAAAAGTGACCCCGTTCGTAAGTTGTGCCGGTCGCCTCGATGGTTATCGCTCAAGCGTAGTATCGTTTTTGTGCAATTGTTAATCTGTTATAATTATAGACTGTCGTGGCTCTCTCTAATAATATATTATTGCTTAACCTAGAGTGAAAAAAAAAAAGTAATACACTGCCTGGCTTATGAAGGTAGGTATGAGATTTCGGATTTTCTAGATGCTTCCAGTTAGTTGGGCTAACTCAGCTTTCAATTTCTTCTTCACATGCGTGGTCCATGCGTGGCATGGTTCACTCAACCACATGCCCAAGAAATGTTGCTATTTTACCTGTTCAATGAGAGTTTCCGTATAGGTGAAATTTACGGCTACATTATCTCGTCTATTAATGGGACTAAAAACTATGTTCTTTGTTTTATCTATATTTAAAATCAATTTGTTATCTTGAAGCCACTCAGCTAATTTAAGTAGGTATTCATTCGAAGCTCTTTCCAAGCTTGCTTTATTCGGTCCACTGAAAAACATTTGTATCAGCATATAAAATTGTGAGTAGGGCCATTTATTGAAATATCATTTATATACGCTAGGAATAAATACAGCCGTAAGATGGATTCCTGAGGCACACCATCACCGCAGGGGGCATCTGCTAAATCAGATGTTTGGTGTACTATGCGACACCACGGACCCTGAGCACCCACGCTAAGGCGTGCTTGGCATCGCCGCGTCCGGGGAAAAGGATATCCTGATGGCTGAGCCGATGCCGAGTGTGTATCTTTAAGGCCTCTTGGCGAAGGCAACACACCCCTTTGGCCCCAGCTTCACGCAGACGGCACCTCCGGGCTAACCCACCCGGGTTAAACCGGCAGTTGCCCTTTCCCATCTGCTCCCCACGACTTTTATTTCCATTCTTCCTCCCACCTATCCTGTCATCTCATTTCTTTATTATTTCATCTTTTTCAGGCAGCGAGGGTTAACCCCGTGTATATCGGTCTACCTTTTGTGCATGGAGTTATAGTAGTCGCGTATGGTTAATGTGTTTGACAAATTTCCTGATTGGACTTCATGGTGGGTGACCAGCTCGACTAACGAATAACAAGCCGAATCCTATGGGTATGGGTAACTATACGAAGGGAGTCAATATCACAGCAAGAACTGTTATTAAGCTCAGAAGCAGAGATGGAAGAACTTGCAGAGCAAGGAGTGATTACGGCCCGCAGAATCACGATAAGAAAAAACAACGCAGAGATAAAGAAATCGTTTTGACATTTAACACGTGCGCGCTACCCTGTCAGAATCGATCAACGCAGCCCATTTAAGGTGCGCCCGTACATCTCAAATCCGAGGCGATGCTTCAAGTTCCGGCGTTTTGGGCACGGCTCACTGGCATGCCGTGGCAAGCCTTCATGCGTCATTTGCGGGGAAGACCAACACGCTAAAGAGCGATGCGACCGCACGCCCAAATGTGTAAGCATGTAATGGTGCACACGCTGCATACTCCAGGTCATGCCCGATCTGGAAACAAGAAAAAGAAATCATCAGCATCAAGACAAAAGAAAACATTTTATACCCTGTGGCTAAAAAACGTTTCTCCACTACAAGCAGAAGGGCAACTGTGCTGAAGCGGCGAAGCGGCGATGGTCACTGCCTTCATTTTCGGTCGGCACATAGTTGCAGCTGCTAGACCTGCTACCGACATCCAGATCCCCACCCCATTTACAGGAACCTGGGGGACAGCCCACATGCCTGAAGATCTCAAGAGATGATCGTGTGATCTCCGCCGGAGGGCCTCCGTTGCTGGAATCGGCAGTGGCTTCCTTGGTGACAGGTACCCAAAACAACGCCGGTGAACTGGATCTATCCCTGCATCACACTGAGCAGTCAAGCGTTGTTCCTATGAGCTCTGCTTCTGAAGCGAGCCCGGTGCAGCTGCAGCGCTGAAAAAGCGGCATGCGAAGGCCATGGGCCATTGTAACACAGAATCAACCTCCAAGTCTTCCGTAGAGGATAGGGAGGTCACAGTAAGTATGCCGGCATCCTTGCTGCCGAAGGACCGTCACCTTTCTGGTGGTCGCGGTAGCAAAGTAAAACAAAGCACGACTGAGCCCGGCGAAGGCGCTGTGACATCATTACATCTGCATAGTATATCTGTTCAAGTCGTGTTTCTCTTCAATTTCCCTGTGGTTATACAACCCGTTTTACCAGCATAGCCATCACACTACTACAGTAGAACTGTCGGGGCATAAGACATAATTTTGACGATATGTGTGCATTACTGAGGAGCAACACCCATACTTGTTTTGTCTGCAGGTAACTCTGCTCAGCAACCACCATCAAATATATATTCAAACATTACACAATGTTTTGTAAGGGCCGCATCGGAGGCGCTATGGGTGGCGTGGCCATCATCGCGAATTCTGGTATTATAGTTAAGAAACTGAGTCTAACACGTCCTTAGAAGCCGTCGCTGTAAGGGTTCAGCTCAAGAGTTTAACTACAGTGGTTTCTCTCTATCTGCCCCCAAATAGTTGTTCTTCCACTATAATGACCTGCTATAATTGGTGAATCAGCAGCCTGAACCTTTCCTTATCCTTGGAAACATGCAAGCGCACCACCCATTGTTGGGCAGCGATAAAGCAAACACACACGGGAAAAATGACCGAACAGCTATTGAACACTACGAACATTGTACTCTTGAACTATGGTGAAGTGACACATTTTAACATTACAAACAGAACATACTTTTGCATAGATTTATCACTCTCATCACCAGGCATATCTATGCTTACTCATATGGGACGTAATCTAAAATTCTTTTAGAAGTGACCGTTTCCCCATCAGACGTAATCTAAAATTCTTTTAGAAGTGACCGTTTCCCCATCCTCTTGCTAGCCGTAACTCCTGGCCCAACTCTTTGTGTCCGTCCTCCTCGATGGAAGGTAGGGCAAGCCAACTGGGACGTGCTTAAAAAATGTGCCATAATAGCCCATGAAGTCTTCTGCAATTTATCCACAGATGAAGAAAATGCTATTAACTCAGACAATAATCGATGTAGCTCCAAGATCTATCGCCCGCTCCAGTGGAAATCTTCTGAAACGACCAAAGTCATAGTGGAATGAAGGATACCGTTAAGTCAAGAAGACCCAAAACAAGGCATGGCAAATTTTCAAATGGTGCCATGCGATCACAATTTTTTTCACATTCAAAAAGACCAAAGCAAAATGACTATGTTCGGCGGGAGGCGAAGGACGGATCGTGGAAACACTTCGTTCAGGTGTAAATAGTCGCGCTTCAGACAAACTAGTGTGGGAAAGAATACGCGAGACGGATAGTGAAAACAGGGTATTTATTATCTTTCTTCTCAGTAGGTCGGATATTCGGAGTGCATCCTTGAAAGAACAGGTTTATCATCCTTAGTGATCATTTTTATAAAGTATCGATTTCTGCAAGGATATACTGAGGTGTCTTTGAAATATAAGAGCACTGTCGAAAACAAAAAATTTCTACACTCAAATGAAAGGGATGAATATAGTTGCGAGTTTACGATGGATGAACTAGAGCTTGTACTAGCCAACTGCACAATGACGGCGGTCGGTCCTTATGAAATTCATTACAGCATGCTGCAAAATCTATTATTCCTTTCAATAAAACCATTACTGTCCTTTTTTAATCGCATTTGTTAGGAAGGTAAACTGCCTAATGCCTGGAAAACGGCAATAGTGATGATCATACTTAAACCACGAAAGGATAGATTCTGTGCAGGAAACTATCGCCCGATTACACCAACTAGTTGTCTCTGCAAATCTTTTGAGCGTGTTGTTAATACGGGACTAGTGTACATTTTGGAAACTTGATAAGAGGATAGGTTTTAATGCGGATTCAGATATCATCGATCTATAGTCGACCTGGAAAAAATGCGGGAGGCTCATGCAAATAGCCAATATTGCCTTTCCGTATTTTTAGAGCGCAGCTCTTTGGCACCCGTTCCTGGGTTTCGCGCCGTCGTCACCGTCTTGCCTCGTAACCAGCTCCGTCCCCCTCTCAGCCATCCAGCTCAGCGATAAAAATGGGTGCAAACTGAGGTAGTCGCACTCTTTTTTTCCCAATCGTTTTCTACCACTGCACTTCCTATGTAGCGTGCAGATTTTGAATCATCGTTATAAAATACTGTATATTCCCTGCATTATTCGTTTAGTGCTTAATGCTCTTGTACTATAAGTTGATGGGGTGTTTGTTTTTTTTTGAAAATGAGTTAATGTGAGATCACATACTCATGGTGCAGAAGCAAGTTTGGAGTGGATCCGGTTTCCGGGCAATATTAGGTAAGATTTCCATTATGCTAACTCTTGGCATTTCAATTTGAAGCGGAGGAGAAGTGGTCTTATTGCATGAGGTTTGTTGATGAACAGCATTCGAGATGGACATTTTTAACTATTTGGTAACATATGTTTCGGGCGTGAACGGATCTTCAGAATGTATGAGCATGTGAGCATAGTTCTGTCTGCAAGAGGGGGTTCATTGGTTTCTACATAGACTGCTGTCACCGGCTAATAATTATTATTTATTAACAATGCGCCACTATCAGTGTGCACACTCCCAGGCACCTTTAGAGTGTGTGAGGGAAGTTATTGCCGTCTCAAAAGAGATGCCCTCGACCTCCGTTTCAAGCTCAACAGAAGGGTGTGGCCATTTGGTGCCCATCTGTCGCCGGTTCAAGCCAAAGTAAGGGTCGGAGGCAGAATTAAGAAACAAAACAGACTTTATGGACAGCAAGAGATGATACAGAGGAATTCACACTTATAAGAATACACATAGAAGAGGTTCACATAAAGGAAATGCAAAGCATGCAACTAAAGAGGCTATAAGACAGATACTTCACATATCAATGAACCATGCACGAGACAGTCAAAGCAAATAAACACCAAATTGTTCGCCGGGCACTGTCGCAGACCGAAGTTTGGAGAGTCATGATGTGGCCATCCTGTAGACGAGCGCCGCTGCCTCGCAGATCAGTACACTTGCCGAGCAGCGGGTTGACCCTGGAAGCCGAGCAGTAGCACTGCAACACTCGCTGCAACACTGGCTCTAACACTGGTTGGCTGGCTCGTTTCCGAAGCGAAGAGACCTCAATAAATAGGGCACGCCGCGTCTGTAGATCTGTTATGGGGTGCCAAGACAGACGCGCACATACACGTAACTTCTACTCTACAAGCGTCCTCTCTTCCTTCTGCCGAGCAGCGCGTCGTCACTGGTTAGGGGTGATTCATCGTCGCCGCCGAGTAATGAGGAGGGGGTGACACCGATGCGCGTAAGGCTACGGGCTCTCCTCGCGCGGAGAAGGAGGCGTTTCTCCAATATTCTGGAACCCTCTGCGCGACGCCACATTCTGCGCTTCTTTTGCGCTGCGCTGACTCAACGAAAAAGTGCGCCGATTTGGTGAAAACTGCTTGTGGGTGATGTTCATATACCCCTGTTGAAATGCGCAAACCTAAGTTGTGTACTGGGACCAGTCGTTTTAAGTTTGGCGGCCTTGCGTATCCGTATAAAATTAAATCATAATCCAAGTATGAACGCACAACAGAGCGGTCAATTTGTATGAGGCGTGCCCTATCAGAACCCCAGTGTTCACGTGAAAGGACTTTGAAAATATTTAGTTACCGGGAAGCTTTCTTTTTCAACGCATTGAGTTGTGTTCTGTTGGATTTTATGGCGCATAAGCAACTAAGGCATCATGCGCCAAACACGAGGTGTATTATGTTTATGTTATGAATGTAAACTACAGGCATCAGAGAACATTACAACTTGTTCAGGGGCCCCATTGCATCCTCTAAGAAATTAAAAATACAGGAGGTATCGACAAGTACATCCTTTCTGAGGAGCAAGGCGAGATGGAATGGGATTTGCTTCCTGTAGAAGTGTGTAAAGTATTTTTCTTTCACTTTCTGGAAGTTCATACAGGAGAATAATATGTGGTTTATAGTGACCTCATCTCCACACCCTTCGCATATCGGCTTATCTTCTTTTCTAATAATGAAGTTGTGCGACAGATGGGCATGTCTGATAAGGAGGCGACACAAAATTACATCAAATAAGCGTTTCTGATGGCTACTTCCATTCTTCGATTTTTTTTTTTTACGGCATGCAATTTGTTGTTTGCTTCATTATCCTATGAAGCTTGCCATTTTCTTCTCAGTTCTGTTTATACAAATTTTATGGCACCCCGATGTGTTATATTCACTTTCTGAATTTCTACATTGCAGGCAGCTACAGCCCTTGCATCGACTCTCTCATTGCCGCTGATCCATATGTTGCTTAGTATCCAGCAGAACTTTATTTTCCACCCTCGTGTTTCGGCTGCTATTATGGTATGCGTTATGTCTCCTACTAAGGGCCCTACTGCAGTACTAGAGCTGTGATTTCACTGAGGGAATCAGTGGAGATTATGCTGTTTTCTATGTTTTTCTTCAATATCGTTTTACAGCAACGAAAATGGCATAACATTCAGCAGTGAAAACAGATTTACATTAAGAAAGTCTTACTTTTTGCCCATTTGCCTTGCACATAGAGCTTCCCACATAATGTGCCGCCTTAGAACCATCGGTATAAAAAGCTCTAATTTTTGTTTTTTCCTCCAAAGCTAGAACTCGTGTATGTGTTCATGTGGATAAAGCTTATTTGTTTTTTTTTTTAAAGTGTGTCAGTGTGAAGTCACAGAGAGGGGAGACTGTACCAGGGGTAATAAATCTTGCCTCAGGGCAATGTTTCGAAAGCTGTCCAGTATTCCTAGTTCTAGGCATTTTTCCCCAAACAGCAGAGATTAAGGTCTGATTGACTGTGGCTTGTTTTAGAACAATATTCTGGAGGTGCACTTTGTAACTATGGGGGTAGCATATATGCTTGACAGGGACTGTATTTTCAAGGCACACGAGCATGTAAGCAACGACCTTCTGTATTCGAGTGAAGGCTGATTTGTATCAACGTAAAGGCTCTTTATGGGAGAAGTTCGGTAAGCACCAGTTGAGAGACGAAAGCCTAGGTTATGCACTGGATCTAATCGTATCAGATCGGATGGTCTTGCGGACCCATACAGTATAGAACCATAGTCAAAAGAAGACCACACAACAGATCGGTAAATGTGTAACAGGCATGTCCTTTTAAGGGCGTTGATATGAGGTAGGAATGTGTTTTCTGCCAAACGTTATCCCTGGAAACTTGCGTTCATTTTTAACTGGTAGTTCATTCTCATTTAAGTACAGAGTGGGATTGACGTACATGCCTCGTTTGAGCGAAAGCATAAGCGCCACTGTTTTGTGCGGAGAAAACTGAAACTCGTTTTTATCTGCCCATGCACCAATTTATTTATTATTAATTGTACTTGTCTTTCACAGATTGATACATTTGAGGTGGTGCTGGCTATCAGGAGATCATCGAAATAGAGTGAATACATAATAGATTTCGGTATTACCTTGTTAATGGAATTCATTTCTACAATAAAAAGTGTGGGGCTTAAAATACAGCCTTGAAAGACACCGTTTTCCTGGGTAAAGGTTTTTGACAGGATTGAGACAAGGCGAACTTGAAATGTATGGTTGGACATAAAATCGCTCAAAATTTTTAGCATCCTGCCATGTATGCAAAAGTCTTCTAGGTCCCGCAGTATTCCGTATCCTCAGGTGATGCCGTACGCCTTCTCTAAGTCGAAGAAGACAGCAAGGCAAGTGCTGTTTGTGTATGAACGCACCTCTGATTGTATTTTCAAGTCAAACAAAATGATTTGTAGTTGAGCATGTTCTTTTAAAACCGCATTGATGAATATTGAAGAAGTTGGCGAGATTCTAAAATGAAGGTTAGTTTGATGTTTAAGATGGTTTCAAAAGATTTTGCCAAGCAGCTAGTGAGAGCTGTGGACCTGTAACTACCGGGGGAGGTTGGTGGTTTTTCTGGTTTCAGGAAAGGTACAATAACGGCTTCTTCCCAGGCTTCCGGCATTTTCCCATGTACCCATATCTTGTTAAAAAAGTGCTTGTACTGAGGAATCAAAAAATATGTGCAAACGTTTCAAAATGTATTTAATCCTTGTCGAGCACAGTCTGTTTACCAGCAGCTAGGACTTTCTCCAATTCTTGAAGTATGATTAAACTATTGTATGATTCGTTTTTACTACTGTCTGTCGGAAGCCTTTGCTTCTCAGGTGTGTGCGTTTGTATCTTAAAAAAAGATTCTGGGTAGTTTGTAGAAGTAAACATTTCGGAGCAATATTAAAAAAAGAAATAACAGCGCGAACAACGGGGACGAAGAGAAGAAAAAACACCAGAAAACCTCCCCCCCCCCCCCCCCCCCCCCTGTTCACGCTGTTATTTTTTGGATTATGTATCACCAATTCGCCCGCCTAGTTATCGTTTTAGAGAAATGATTGCCTAGTATATCCTACGGTTCGTCGATACTTGTTGGTACACCTGTGGCTGTTAAAACCGGAACTGTGAAGGAAGAGTAAGTACCGTTTAGTTTATGCACCTACTCCCACATTTTTTGGAAGTGTCTGGGCTATTTATAGAGGATATGTGATTATTCCAGGTCTTCTTTTCCGTATTACGACGAATATACCGGGCCCTGGTTCTCGCCTTCCTAAAAATTATTAGATTCGCTCGTTACGGGTACCTTCTAAATATGCCCCACGCTTTGTTTTGTTGTTTCTTCGCATCTTTGCATTCACCTGACCACCATACTTTGTGGTGGTATTTTACAACTCCTGTGGATTGTGGAATGGCCAGACGTTTGACACCTATGATACAAGTTGTGAACAGTTCGTTCAGTTCGTCAATATTATGAGTTTCTGAAAAGATTTTATCTATATTATCTTCCCTTTTAAATAGGTCCCAGTCTGTCATATGAAGCTTCCAGCGTCGTGGTTTTCTGGGGATGACATTTGGTGCAGATGATAAATTGATTAGTGCAGGCAAGTGGTCGCTCTCGTAGGGGTTGTCCAGAACGTCCCATTTAAAATTGCTAATAACAGCGGATAAGCAGAACGACAAATCTTTGCAACTCATTTTCCCCGAGCTTGGGCAACCTTAATTAGGTTTGCCGGTGTTTAGCAAGCAAAACTTATTGAATAAAATAAAATCCTAATCTGACCCTGCAGGTCAGTTTTTTCACTCCCGCAACGCAAACCGCGCAGGCAGGCGCGGCTTTATCCGCATTTCATTTATCGTCCTTGTACGCCAGTTTCAACTGCAGCGTTGAACGCACATAATAACCGCAGTATGATTGAATGTTCCAGCCACTCCAGCGCGGAGCTAGCAGCTGCAACACACTGATTCATCGCCTGTTGTGACCTAAAAATTGTCATAATTTGGTAAAAAATATCATTGGCATCTCGAAGAGCACACTCGTAAAAGAAATAGTGTCTCAAGCAGCGCTGTTGCACATAGACAACTAACATTATGCTTGACCAGCGTTGGCAGTGTGCTGACTTTTGCGCAGAATACAATTTTCTTTTTCGGTGATAAACCGCTTCAAACAGCAGTTGTCTGTCGCCTTCTCAGGTTCGTAACATGTTAAGAAAGAGAAAAATAACATTTTGTAGTTCCAGGAGCCCCTAGAAACTGCAACGGATCAACCGATTCTTCACTCGGCTGCCTAGTGTGCGACGCGTCCTGCGCAAAATGCTAAAGTGGCAACTTGATGGCGCCAATGACGCTTCAGAACAATCGATGCTGGTGGCGCCTGGCGGACGCAGAGTGCCTAATTTCAACGACCGTAAAAGTATGTCGGCTTAGAATGGTCGTATCATGCTTTCACAATCTGTTTTATGGAATCAGCCTTTCTCAATGAAAGGACGTCATTGGTGCAGTGTGAAATAAAAAAAAAATTAAGTCTTCTGTACACACTCGGGACGTATGCGGAACTTGGACACCGGTGGCGGTGGCAGCCGGGCACTGATCGGTTGGCGGATTGTGTGGCGTACGAGAACACACGACATAGATGAGTTGGCAGGAGATTTAAATCTAACCCGGGAGCCTTGGTTCCGGAGTCAGGCGTCCTCATCCTAGCACAAGAGTATGTTAGTGCGGCTTAGATAAAACGTGACTTTGTATCCATGTCCGGTGCTTTTTAACATAATATGGTAGTTTACGACTGCGTGCTAACCAGCACGCATGAAAAAGCATATTTACAAATTAAGAGACTGGTGATTAGGCGAGTACCAAAATGCATGTACGTGAACAAAGATCCGCAAGGGGAGCCGCAGAATAGCCCCGCCGTGGTGGCGCACTGCTTACGGCGCTCGACTGGTGTACCCAAGAGTGCGGGATCGAATCCTGGCCACCGCGGCCGCTTTTCAATGGAGGCGAAAAACAATGCGCTTGCGTGTTGTGCAGTGTCAGTGCACGGTAAAGAACACCAGGTGGTTGAAATTTCAGGAGCCCTCCACTACGGTCTCTATTATAGCCTGAGTCGCTTCGGGATGTTAAACCCCATAAACCAAACCAACCGTCAACACTCGCTTTAACCCTTAAATGAGTATAGACTCCAAATTTTGTTCGCATTTTTCTTCTTGTCAATGGTATGTAATACAGTACATGGATTACAACATGGGTTTCTTGTGCCACCAATAAATAATTTATAACATTTTTCTCTCCTTCTGTTTCAGCAGCCATGCGATTGCTGTGACGTCATTTTCAGGTCACGGGGAAGTTTCAGTCGTGATGGGACGAAAAAAGAAAAAGTTGCTTTTGCAAAACTTTAAAGTTTTACTTTATTGCAGCAGACAGGGCGCTCAGTCAGAGGCAGTGAGGCAACCTAGCTTTATTTGTGGCATGCAGTACAGGAAGGACTGCAGCGCATCCGATATTTTTACTTCTTGTAGCCCCAGTGGAAGTGTGGGCTGAGTATGGGCCACTTGATGTACTTAGGCGAGGCATGGTATTCAGCGATCTTGGGCAGAGCCTCGAAGCTCTTCATGTAGCGCTCCACTGCCGGGTGGTCTCCGAAGGCCTCCGGCTTGTACACGCGGTTCCAGTCGAAGCCCTCGTACAGCAGAAAGTCCACGTACGTGAGCCGTTCTCCCAGGGCCCACTTGCGTGTCTTGAGGTGTTCCTCCCAGCGACTGAGCACGTACGTCAGCTTTGCGTCGTGCGTGCGACGGCCATCGCTGTCGGCGGGGCTCATGGCAGCGACCACTAGACCCCAGATGAGGTCGTTGGCCTGCTGCTCCAGAAGGTCCAGCTGCGTCGCCTCCTGCGCGGTCCTGGAAAGGGCGGCGGAAATCAACGCGATGCTGGCTAATTAAAATGTCATTGAGGGTATCTATTGATAGATAATTTTGTTTTCACAACAAAAAATCCACGCCCACCGCAGACGGAGGTTTTACAAGCCACTAAAGAAAAAACAAATAAACACTGGTGTTGTCATCGCCAGACGTTTTCGCAAGCAGACTTCAATGACGTGCTGACGGTTTTCTTCTGCAGAGGCGAGGTGTGGATAGGGGGGGGGGGGGGCGGAGCCCTGGGGAGATGATTCGCTTCCTAACGGTGATCGTACCCATGAATTTCGGGCAAATACTTGGAAAGAGTTTTTGGACGTCATTTTTTTTTTTCACATATTTACAACTGCACCGTAAGTATCAATATATCCGAAAATCATCTCTCGGCGTCTTTTGCAGTTTTTTACTGTTAAAGAAACGTCCGCGCATTGGTTAGGCTATGCCAGCCTTCATTACTGAGCGGACATGAGCGGACAAATTTGCGACGCGTCAGAAGCTTCGCGTCGGTAGTCATATAGACGGTACAGCAGTAAGCGGTAGCCTCAAACTAATGGTATACACAGCATTCTAAAGACTCACTTGGAAGCCATGTCATACTTCCTTCCCAGGTGGCGCAAGATGGCGATGCTTTGCGTGAGGTTCACCTCGTCGTCAGAGTAGTAGGGTAGGTTAGGAAACTGCAGGCCCAGACTGAACTTTTCTTGGGCCCAGCCTTCCTTCTCAAAGCCGGGCGCCGGCCCAACCTTATATTGCTTGTCCTCGAACTGGACCCCTTTGTACACGAGCAGGTTGCGGATGCTCTGGGCTAGCCCTCGTATGTTGGTGTAGCCCACCACTGGCGCCATTTCCCTGCAACGTATGGCTGCTGGCGAGCCGTGCACGACGCGAGCAAAGGAATAAACCAGGAAATAAAACGTAGTAAACAAAACACGCTATTGGCTAGAACGGTGCGAAGTAGTATTTGAACAATTTGGTGGTGCGCGGAAAGGAAAATGCGTACAAAGAAAAACGCACATGAACTTTCTCTTTAAATAGGTCAGATGTGTATTATGTATAAAAAAGAAACAATTGTACAGTAGTTTTTTGTTGGTGATCCTTTGAGATGTGCTAGTAGCGCAGACAGACATGGACATATAGAGGGAGACGAGCACAGCGCTGTATGCTGAAATATGTTTGACGTCAAGCGCCATCGGCGGAATTTGTATTTAATCAAACATATGTATATTTTGATTTTAATGTTGTAGTATGTTTTAAACGTCTATAGTAGATTTAAGTGTATAAAGCAATTTAAACGTTCTGAAAAGAAGAAATGCGCTGAACACGTTGAAACGTGTTCGACGTCACGTGCGAGTGGCGGAATTTGTATGGGATAAAACATTACGTATATTATGAATTTGATGTCGCAGTATATTTTTAACATCTCTAGTAGATTTAAGCATTTACGACGTAAATGAAACTAGTTGAAAAAACGCGCTGAACATGTTGATACTGTAAGGCAACGCGAAGGTCGGACTTGGGGAATCAGGCTTTATTACAGACCTGAAGCCTTGGTCGCACACTGCAGCCAAACACACTCCGCGATGACGATGGGTATCTACAAGAGGGAGCAGGATGAAGATGAAGCAGCACGTTCAGCAGTGTGGAAGATGAAGCGCCACACAGTGCTCACACTATTTCGCCCGCGCAGTTCAAGCGGCCAGCCTGGCCGCAATTAGTCCGCAGGATTGCGCCGAATAAAAGGTTTCATACGTGAAACGTGGACAACTTCAGTGCCGCGGTAACGACAGTCCGGAGGAGGGTAAACAGGGGAGACGCGATAGTTGACTGGGGAGGTTTTTGCAAGAACTGTGTAAGGACCAATGTAACGGTGCTGTAACTTGTCACAAAGGCCAGGAGTGCGTAATGGGGTCCGAAGTAACACCTCGTCGCCGGGACGGAACGAAACTTGGCGATGGGTTGCATCATAGCGGTACTTGCGGTCTTCCTGGCTAGCTTCCGTGTTGACGCGAGCAAGCCGGCGTGATTTGGCCACTCGGGAAAGGAACTGGTCAGGAAGAGAGGATGAGGAACTGGCATGTGTAGAAAGAAAAGAGGCGTCAAGAAAGGTAGCGGGAGAACGGCCGTAGACAAGGAAAAACGGGGTGTAACCTGTGGTCCGCTGTACAGCCGTATTGTAGGCGAACGTAACAAAAGGAAGTATTACGTCCCAGTTTCGGTGGTCCTGGTCGACATACATAGACAACATGTCAGAAAGCGTGCGGTGGAACCGCTCAGTCAACCCATTGGTCTGCGGGTGATAGCTGGAGGTCAATTTGTGATGTGTGGTTGAGGCCTCAATAACTTCGGCTACAATCTTCGACAGAAATGTCCGACCACGATCGCTGAGAAGCACTTGAGGGGCCCCATGGCGCAGTACGAGCGATTCCAAAAAGAAGGTCGCGACCTCATGTGCTGAGCCATTAGGCAGGGAAGCGGTCTCAGCGTAGCGTGTTAGGTGGTCGACGGCGGTGACGATCCAGCGATTACCTCGTGCGGACAATGGAAGTGGCCCGTATAAGTCTATGCCAACAACGGCAAAGGGAGTAGCAGGGCAAGGTAGCGGCTGTAGTAGGCCAGCAGGAGGAGAAGTGGGCCGTTTGCGGCGCTGACATGGCAGACAAGAGGCGACGTATTTTGCCACACTTGAGGCGAGGCCTGGCCAGAAGAAACGGGCTTTCACGCGGTGGTAAGTTTTATGAAAGCCTAAGTGACCGGCTGTAGCATCATCGTGGAAAGCCGCCAGGATACGGGTGCGAAGCGCTTTCGGAATAACGGGGACCCAACGGGTGCCTTCGGAGCAATAAATATAACGGGAGAGCACGCCGTTGTCAAGTTTGAACTTTTGGAGTTGCCTGCGCATCCTAGCGGTAGGAGGGTGAGAAGCACCGGTGAGAAGGTTGATTAGGGAAATACAGTAGGGATCTGCTCGCTGGTTTGAAATAATGGCGTAGCGATCTGGAGCAGCGGCAAGAGAAGCACAGGTTAAGGTTGGGGCTCTGGACGACATTGGGACGTCGAGGGTGC
Organism: Amblyomma maculatum; assembly: GCF_055883805.1. Lineage (NCBI taxonomy): Eukaryota > Metazoa > Arthropoda > Arachnida > Ixodida > Ixodidae > Amblyomma > Amblyomma maculatum. The sequence goes on along the minus strand of NC_139347.1, from coordinate 70,129,972 downwards.
ACGCAGGAAGGCTCGAGGAAGCACTAGGTGTTGATTCTGAGAGCGGGCAGCGGGAAAGAGCATCGGCATCTCGATGTTTGCGTCCCGATTTGAATATGACATCAAAGTGGTACTCCTGCAAACGCAGAATCCAACGGCCCAGGCGTCCAGTCAAATTTTTGAGGGTTGATAACCAGCACAGAGCGTGGTGATCGGTAACGATCGTGAAATGGCGGCCGTAAAGGTAGGGGCGGAATTTCTGAACTGCCCAAACGACGGCTAGGCACTCTTGCTCAGTGATGGTGTAGTTGCGTTCCGCTAGTGTTAGAGTTCGACTGGCAAACGCAATTACCTTTTCCCGAGAAGCGGTATCACGTTGCAGAAGTACGGCGCCGATACCGAGGCTGCTGGCATCGGTGTGAAGAATGGTGGCAGCAGTGTCGTCGAAGTGAGCGAGAACAGGGTCCGAAGTGAGGGCATTCTTTAGGGTTTGGAAAGCTTTTTCGCATTCTTCGGACCAATTGAAAGTAGTACGGTCTGTAAGGAGGCGGTGGAGCGGTGCAGCAATGGTAGCGAAATTTCGAATGAAACGGCGAAAGTACGAAGACAGGCCAAGGAAACTGCGTAGTTCCTTAGTCCGCTGAGGCCGTGCAAAGTTCAAAACTGCAGCAAGCTTGTCAGGGTCGGGTCGAATGCCATCGCGGCTGACGAGGTGGCCCAGGATCTTGATTTCTTTCTTGGCGAAATTACACTTTTTTGTGTTCAGCTGGAGACCGGCGGATGCCAGGCACGTTAGTACTTGATCAAGGCGGCATAAATGATCAGAAAAAGTTGCAGAGAAAATAACTATGTCGTCCAGGTAACACAAGCATGTTTTCCACTTAAGTCCTCTAAGAACAGTGTCAATCATGCGCTCAAACGTAGCGGGGGCATTACAAAGTCCAAAAGGCATGACATTGAATTCGTAAAGCCCATCGGGAGTAGCGAATGCGGTTTTTTCTTTGTCGGCTTCGTGCATCGGTATCTGCCAGTAACCGGAACGCAAATCCAAAGTGGAGAAATATTCGGCGCCCTGAAGACAGTCGAGGGAGTCGTCAATTCGTGGCATAGGGTAAACATCTTTTCGAGTGACTTTGTTAAGTGCGCGGTAATCAACGCAAAAACGCACGGACCCATCCTTTTTTTTGACCAAGACGACCGGAGATGACCAGGGGCTAGCTGATGGCCGAATAATGTCTCGCCGGAGCATATCATTCACATTATCTTCTATGATTTTACGTTCTGATAAGGAAACACGGTAAGGGCGGCGGCTAACAATAGAAGTACCTTCTGTAATAATGCGGTGCTGTGCAGAAGACGTTCGGCCCAAGGTCGGAGTAGTGACATCAAAGGAGGCTTGGTGTTTTCGAAGTAATTCCTGCAAAGCTTGGCGGTGAGTCGCAGGAAGGTCAGGATTGATGGTGCCAAAGAGAACACAGAGAGAAGCATCGGAAGAAGCTGCTGGTGAGGAAGAGGGGGCGGTAAGGGTGGTGAGGGACACCGGGTGAATGTCCAGGACACAAGGAAAACATGTCCCTTTAGTCAGCACAATGGGCTCTGGTGAAGTGTTCGAAGCAGCGACAAGCGCTGTGCCATGCTCAAACCGAACAAGACTTGGTGGTAGCGCGATTCCGCGGGTCAGATGGCGATCAGAAGGCACGATTAGCACATCTCCGTTATCAATGTCAGTAGAAGTAAGCGCGACAAGTTGTTCGCATCCAGGGGGCAACACTGAGTTAGTAGCGGCAAGCAGGCGATAACGGGGCTCGGGAGGTTCAGAAGACGGATCGCTCTCGTTCATGTAAATGACCCTGTCGCGACACGAAATGCTGGCTGATGCGGCAGACAGAAAATCCCAGCCTAAAATAATTGGGTGAGCGCACGGTGACATCACGGCAAATTGTACATGGTGGCGGACACCATCAACAAAAACTCGCACAGTACACTTTGCAGAAGGCCGAATTATTGCACCATTAGCTCCGCGGAGTTCAGGTCCATCATAAGGCGTTTTCACTTTTCGCAAGCGGGAGCACAAGTCAGCGTGTATCACAGAAACAGCGGCGCCCGTGTCAACCAAAGCCTCAACAGATAATCCTTCAACCCGCACTAAAATAATATTCCAGGGACGTTCCGGAGGATTTTTGGGATGGCCGAAGAGTGCACTTTTCCCTCCTAAAACTGCAGTGGTCAGTTTTCCGACAGGCGGGGGGTCGTCAGAGAAGCTTGACGGAGAGGCGAGGTGGAGCGGCGAAAAGGCGAAAGAGAACGGCGTCTTGAAGGCCTGTAACCAGCAGGCGGAGCGGGGCTTTCTGGCGGGGGTGATGAACGTCGGGGATAATCAGGGAATGAACGGTGGTTAGAGCCGGAAAAGCGAGGAGGGTAGTCTGCTTCAAATGATTCGTAGCCGCGGCGTTCATTCTGGAGCCTGCGACGACAGAAGCGGGAAATATGGCCTCGGTACCCGCAGTAATAACACACAGGGCGGGCTGGGCGCCAGTTGGGGTAGTATGTCGGCGCCGCGGCAGGTGGTGCCAATGCAGCGACATGAGCAGTGGTAGGCGCCGGTGGCGTAGGTGCTCCAACTGCGGGCGGCAAGGACGTGATCTGGGCGTACGTTGGCACCTGACGGATGGTAGGAGCGACCGATGTTGGCGGGGAATGGGTCATTGAGGCCAGCTCTTCTTTAACAATGCTACGCAGGCCGGCACTTGAATTATGTGGCTCAGATGCAGGGCGGCACGAATTACCTTGAGCCGAGAGCTCTTCACGAATTATTTCGCGAATAAGCACACGGAGGTCAGCTTCGGCAGTGAAACCAAATGAAGTGGGATCAGGCTGCAGGCGTATTGACTGTAGTTCGTCAAGGCGTTGACAAGTCGATATGATGGCGTCAATTGTGGTTGGGTTCTGCACGGCCAGGGCGTTATAGGCGAGTGGACCAATACCTTTAAGGACGTGCCGAACCCGCTCGGCCTCTGGCATGGTGGCATTTATGCGCCGACAAAGTGCGAGAACGTCTTCGATATAAGAGGTATAGGTCTCATTGGACCGCTGAAGTCGGGCTTCTAGCTTCTTTTTGGCGGACTCCGTGCGAACAGTAGGAGCGCAGAAAATCTGGCGTAACTTTTGTTTAAAGGTAGCCCAATCCGGAATCGTCGACTCATGATTTAGAAACCACGTTTTGGCCACATCCGTCAAATAAAAGGACACATTAATTAATTTAAGAGAATCGTCCCATCGGTTGAAAGCACTGACCCGGTCGTAGCTGTCGAGCCAGTCATCAGCGTCGTCGCCGCGGAGACCGGCGAACATCTGAGGGTCGCGCTGACGGCTACTGACAGTCCAAGTGGCAAGGGGAGCTGGAGTCGAGTTGGTAGCAGCCGGAATAGCGGAGTGGCCCTCTTGTGTCATGACGATGGTGGTCGGGATCAAACGGCGGCCAGAACGAAGCTCCAGGTGGATGCAGGTGACGAAGCAGCGGGGAAATCAAGGCGCACCTCCACCACGTGTAAGGCAACGCGAAGGTCGGACTTGGGGAATCAGGCTTTATTACAGACCTGAAGCCTTGGTCGCACACTGCAGCCAAACACACTCCGCGATGACGATGGGTATCTACAAGAGGGAGCAGGATGAAGATGAAGCAGCACGTTCAGCAGTGTGGAAGATGAAGCGCCACACAGTGCTCACAATACATTTATTATGTATTTATTTATGTTTTTTCATACTACAGCTCTATCCGGAGCTATAGCAGGAGTGGGAGGTGAACATTACGCAGTAAAATAATTATACAATACATTCAGTAGAGCAGTAACAAGACAGAATTTAAAGAAAGTAACAACACTAATAACGGATAGAGGTTACTTAACTGTGTGAAATAGTCAGTGTGGGATGGCATCAGTAAAATTTTGTAAAGGAAGGGAGCGATATGAGCCAGGAAGCTTATTCCAAGCTGCGATGGTACGAGGGAAGAAGCTGTATTGAAATGGATTATGTCGAGCAAAGTAGGGGACAATATTAAGCTCATGGTAGTATCTGGAGGTAGTAGGCCAGGCTGGAGTAATGTAACTGTTAGATGCAAGTCAATAATGAGCATGAATAATACAAGAATTTAAACGATTCCAAATGTCGGCGACTTGACAGTGTAGTAAGCTGTAATGAAAGGAGGGCGAAAGTAGGCGAAAAATCACGGTTATACTGGTGACAAATGAAACGAATGTCTTTCTTTTCAACTCTTTCGATCTTGGTAATATCAGTATGTTTTTGAGGGTTCCATGCAACGCATGCATAGTCTAGTACGGGACAGATTAATGATTTATACATTAGTAACTTCACATCACTTGAAGCTTAAGCTGGAGTACGTCTTAAATATCCTAATTTCATGAGGGCTTTGCTGCAAATGTAATCAATATGCTTGGATCAAGATAAACTGGTACTGAAAATAACTCCCAAATATTTATAATTAAGACCCTTTCCAGTGACATGCTGTTAGATGAGTAGGCGAAAAAAGAAGGGGAGGAGCTGTTAGAAAATGTCATGACTACAGATTTACAAAAATATAATACTCATCTGCCAGTTAATGCACCATTCCGAAAATGTAGTTAATGAAATGTTCAGTTGATAATGATCCTCAGGGCAATTAATGATGTCATAAATGACACAATTATCGGCATACATGCGAATCTTTGATGTGATATTATTCGGGAGGTCATTAATATAGAGTAAAAAGAGTAAGGGCCCTAATACGGAGCCTTGCGGCACACCAGAAGAAACCGGGGCCCCATAGGATTCACCTGAATTGTGTGTTACGTACTGGGAGCGGGCTGAAAGAAAATTAGATATCCAATTAGCCAAACACGGATTCTTTAAAATAAGGTTTAACTTGAAAAGGAGTTTAGAATGAATAACGGTGTCAAAAGCCTTAGAGAAGTCAATAAATATTGCATCAATTTGATTACCACAATTTAAGAAGAATTATGTACAAATTCGGACAGCTGTGTTACTATGCTAAAGCCCAGTCTAAAACCATGTTGAACACTACACAAGATGTTATTAGTGTCTAAATACTCAGCAATATGTCTATGAATGATATGTTCTAACATTTTACGTTATGAGGATGCGAGGGAAAGGGGCCTATAGTTGCATAGAAGCTGTTTATCTCCAGATTTGAAAAGAGGAAGAACTTTCGCCAGCTTCCAAGAAGCAGGAGCAGTGCTCGAGGTGAGTGATTTTTTGAATATGATGTGGAGATAGCGGGCTGTTCATAATGAATGCAGCCCTAAAAATTCATTTGGAATTTCGTCAGGGCCACCACATTTCTTAGTGTCAAGGGCAAGTATTAGGTTTAGAATACCCTTTTGCGCAACTACATGTTTGACGTCAAGCGCGGGCGGCGGAATTTGTATGGAATAAAACGTTATGTATATTGCGACTTTAACGTCGGAGTGTGTTTTAAACGTCTCTAGTAGATTTAAGCACGTAAAGTAAATGAAACGCGCTGAAAAGAAGTTTAAGGTAACTCGAGATTCGAAGCCCTGGCTTCATGTTTGTAAGACGGGCTATACTGCTGTGGCACGTCGACACAAGCGTATGGCTCGGTTAAAGCTTCCACCAAATGATTGTGAGAGAGAAAAGTTTTCTTTCCTAGCGTGGTGCAGCAAGCCACACGGGGTATACAGTTCTCTGGCTCCGACAACTCTGCATTTAGCTTTTGTAGAATTCTCTCACGGGGTTGTTTGTGCAACCTAAGCTTTCAGCGCCGCAACTGTTTTTCCTCGCGTAGGAGACGCTACTTCACTGCTTCTTCAACAGACTCATGGATGGCGTCCGGAGCCGTCACTAAATATTTACGTTAGACATAGGTAAGCGCACGTGCAAAAATACGGGAACAATATGAAGCAGCGCGAAAATACGAAGTCTATACGGGGTTTAATGTTCCCGATCAACACGTGTACTTTACGAGAGAAGCCTTTTTTTTTTTTTTTTTTTTTAAATGGTTCACAGGAAGGGAAAGGCGCAGTAACTGTCACACTTGCTCTGGAAGCCTTTTTAGAGGACTTCGGATTAATGGTGGCCACCTGGCATGACATACAGCTTATGTATACGCGGATAGTTATGAATTTCGTCTTTATTGGAAAAGCAGCCGCCGCGGCCGAGATTCAATCTTCCTCGCCGTTGATAAGCTATACGCCCACAAAGTTATTCTCACACGTTGTTCTCGCAGAGAGTTTGAATGCGCAGACCTGTTTATCGCAGCCACCCAACAATAATAACAGGCACGAAACGGATAGCGTAACGTTTTATTGTCTGCTCCTAATTTGTCTTGTCTGTATAGCGTGCTTACTGAAACAACTATACCAGCTTGCCTTGTGTGCCGTTGAACTTCGAAGCAACGAATTGTGCTTGGCAGATCTGAGCTGAAAAAAGCTTATCTCGAGTAATTTCAACAGCACTGCGTATACTAAAGCTTGAGAGACGCTAATACTCCGCGTAAGAGCCGATGTGAGAGCGAAGGTGTTATATTTTTATTGCTTTTTTTTTTCATTGCCCAGTCTGAAAACAGAACTACAAAACATTTTCTGCTGTCATAACAAAATTTCTGTGTTGTTTTTTACAGCTAACCTCTTGTGACAAGAGAAATTTCCCTGGTAACGTCGGAAATTTCTGTTGTTACGACAGAAAAGTACTACAGACTACAGAAAAGTACTACAGAAAGAGCTGCAGACGTATTGGAAAGTACTACAAGACTACAGATTATTCTGACGTTTACGACGGAACTACAGAATATTTTGTGGTATTTTTGAAACAGTTCTATAGTTTTTTTAACTGGGTGTACGCACCGCAACGCGTTCATTAAGTGCCATTCTAACAAGCCTGGTACCAACGACCCTTCGTGTCTTAGTGGCTTATTCGTTTGTTGTCCGCCTGACCATTAATGTTCGAACTGAAATGGCAGTAAATTTATTTGATTGAATTCCATTTTCTGAAATACCCCATTAGAGGAACCTCCACAATAATTTTGGGTTCATTTGGACCATCCTGAAATCCGTCAGGTTTACTTTAATACGGAGTGCTTCCCTTCCACGCGGGTTTACGTGGTTGTGACGTCATGACAGTATCGACCAAATAAATTTTTCCGACACGGTGTGACGCTAGGTTACGGCGATGGCTTTTCGGCGCAACGAACTGCCATGACCATGACCATGGCCATGACCTACAGTCCGGACCTTGATCGCCAGGGCGCGAGCGGCGTTAGATGCCATTGGGGCTCCGGAAGAGGAGCTACACCTAGATTTCTGAGGGCCTGGGCCAATAGGGCCTCGGTCCAAACACCTCCTTGTGCAAAGAGTAAATAAATGTTTGTCACCACCGCCAACGAGCCCAATAGACTATCGCCTAAAATTGCAGGTGAGTGTGACACGAAGGACAAGCTGTTCTTCACGATTAGAAGTTGTGAACACTGATATTTCAATTTTATTCGACCGAGAGACGAACACGAATGGGTCGGTCCAGAGTTTTCTCAGCAATTAAGGCGTATTTTACAAGAAGTTAGCAGTGTGAATGAGCATTTAAATGGAACGACGCAACCGAAGAGCAATATATTATTTGCTTTTTCGAACTAGCACGTATGGTTGTACAAACACCCTGAACAGCAGCGCAACGAGGAGAACATGAGAGAAAACACAATGTTACAAATGTTAGGTGCGGAAACACTTCTACAACTTATGCGAAAAAGCCATTTGCGGTACAGAAGAAGGGTGAACCAGTGCGATCAATTATGGCCCTAGACGAAAACAAATCCATCAATTATTACGTAATCTACAATAAAAGATAGGCGTCCGTTGAGTCGCTACCGTTGAACGCTGACTAGATATCTACTAACGTCCATCGGATGTCCACAATCTAAGTCCGTCAGAATCAAGCCAAACCGAAATACCTAAGCCGTCTAAGTATAGTGCAGTATATATAGTCCAAGCAGATATACTGCGAAGACATTGCAGAACATATGGGGATATATTCTTACTGATTTCCGCGAGCAGTGATGTGAGGCTCCCAGCGACTAAATGCGCGTTTTTTCTGCAAATCCTTCATTTATACTGCTGTTGGTGCAGTTACTGCCAGATGCGATTGTACGAGAGGAAAGACCTCACGGAAGCGCGTGTTGCCAAGGCATTGATGTAGATGAGATCGACTCATCTCTCCCTCTGCCCCATGACACACACCCTCTCCAAAGGGGCGGAATTTCGGCGCAGTTTGAGTGGCCAGTGCAGCTGTGCACGCACACAGCGAAATATGTCCTTTCGTCTCTACTTTGTGAGCCAAATGTCATAGCAATTTTTCAAGTGACGACACAGAAAGACTAAGACCCTGAGGAGCAGTCAGTACTGGATCTTAAAATAAAACCTCTCATGAAAAATTAATTCTTTTGACTGCGTTCGGAGCTGGCTGACGTTTCTTCTCGTTGAGTGTCAACATGCTCCTCTGCGGTCTTTTGTTTTTGCTAAACTGCGCTAAAATATGTATTTAAATATTATAATGTGTGCTGTGCGCACATATGTGAGATAATCGATCGCTGCTTTGCCCAGTGGGGCCACGCGAGCTGAGCGCAAGGAAAAAAAAAACTGCATTCGATGGATTTAAGTATATTGAACCATGGAAAAAACAGTAGGCATGGCATAGATTTGCATTAAGAGGTTCCTTTCCCTCCCTTCCCCATGGCGCAGTTGAGCGTTCCACTTTGAGGACGCTACCGCGTGCTTTGCTTAGTTCCTCTCTTTATCGTACCTCCTTCAGCAAGTTCATTCGCTGAATTATAACATCGCGCAACACACAGGCAAATGCAAAAGCAATGCCCATACCATTGTGAGATTATGACGGAGCCCACCGCTGGGTCGTCTCTTTCCTTCCTTCATTTTCGCCACCCTTTCTTCACTCAAGGCGAGGTTGATTTATGCATCGAGAGTGAGACAGCGTGTTCTCTTTGCTAATAAGTTTTCATTTTGCAGCGTTAACTTATGCAGGGGGGAAGGGGAATGGGAGAGGAGGGGTAGCCTCCTAGACTCTTAGTAAGGAAATGAGGCAGTCAGATAGTGAATCAATGAGTGACAGAAGTCACTTCAGAGCGAGACAAGGAGAACGCCAGCACATATGAGGCGCATGGGGATGCGCGTCTCTTTTAATTGGGGCCTGGCACGGCAGAAAGATTTTGAGACCCCTCGCTGATCGTAGAGTCACTAGACTAGACGATCGACGTTCTCGGCATCATTCCCCCCCTCTCCTTTTTGACCGCCACCTCCGGGCCATGGCAGCGCCCTGAGAGCGGGGAAGCATCACCTGAATTGTTTGCCGCGAGAGGGTTGGGCGTCGGTTGAACCGAGGGCTATGAAGTCCATCGCTTGAGCCCGCAACCTGGACCGTTTGTGCAGCCGTGCCGCACTGCAGGCGCTTATTGCTTTTGCGGAGTGCGCTGAGAGTTTGCTATGAGAAAGAGAGCGTGTTGAGACCAAAGCCTCAGTGTTTTCGGAATAGACATGGACCGCCATCAGGCGGGAAAAAGACTTACCGCAACAGATGTGTCGGCGACAAACGCTGTGCTGAGACTAAAGCCTCAGTGTTCTCGGAATAGACATGGACCGCCATCAGGCGTGAAGATGACTTACCGCAACAGATGTGTCGGCGATAAACGCCAATAGCTTGGCGGCCACGGCTGCAGCCTTGCCCTGTCGACCAACCAACTGGGCTTGGTCGTTTTGGCCTCCAGGAATTGTTCTAACCAAAACCGAGCTTGATAGCTGAGATAAGACAGAATGCGTGATTTTATTAGCATAAAATTAATGTGAAGTCCCCCGGCAATGTCACGAGGCTTGATGTCTGTGGGGCGTTACTTGTGTCCCCAGAACATGTATGGGGCCATGATAGGCCACTTGGTATACTTGTTCAAAGCAAAGTACTCCTTGAGCTTGGGAAGCTCCTCGAACCTCTTCAAATAGTCCAAGATTTCGGTACGGCCTTCAAACGTCCCGGGCGCGTATTGGCGGTTCCAGTCGAAAGCCTCGTACAGCAGGAAGTCCACGTAGGTGAGCGAGTCTCCAAGGGCCCATTTGCGCGTCTTCAGGTGCTTCTGCCAATAGCTAAGGGAGTCGACCAGTCTCCGTTCGTGTGTCTCACGTGCCTGGGTCGTGTTTGGGTTCATGGAGGTCAGCACAAGGGCCCGCTGTAGGTCGTGTGCTTGCTGCTCCAGCAGCGACAGCTCTGTGGCCTCCCGCTCAGTCCTGCACCGGTAATCGTGGGACGAAAAAGACCAAAGCGATTTGAAATAACCCGGAATGACGATAGCTGTTGGTTCGAACCCCTTTGACATGGGGTTCTTTTGATCCTACTTTCTAATCAGTCATCTTTTAGCCGATAAATCCTTGTGCTGTTTATTTCGAATTGAGAATTACTGCAAACAAAATAAACATTCCTCCACTTTCTTTGATTTCAATAATTTTTGTATTCGTAATTAGTACTGAAGGAAACGGCTGAGTATATGCCCGCTCGGCGTGCAGAAGTAACACTGAGACTACAGTGATACGACATTAGAAATGAGCGATGCAAAGTAAATTAATTAAAATGCTAAAAGACTAAAGGAGACTAGCACTGCACTGAGCAGAAATGAGTCCGAAGTGAATATGGACAACTCATGCGTCACTGTGCAGTACGGGCAGGTAACTGCCTCTCTTTGAGAGACAGACTAGTGGGCACGTAAGGAGACTATACATAATTAAGGGCTGCATCGTGCCACATAGGAGGGAGATAAGAAATGATTAATTTATGTATGGCCACGGATGCATGATGCGAATTGAGTATTACTGAGGAAGCCTCGCCTAGAGCAGACTTCCCTTGGCTGAATGCTGTCATTATCATCACCACGAATGGGCTTTGCACGAGAGCATATGTGTGCTGTACTTTGCGAAACGAGTCGAGATATTATCGCGACGGAAATTGTCTGAAAACGCTTAGTATGTGCAACAACTCTACCAATACTGAATCGTTCAGCATCATTTAAACGGGTACTGCGTGAGCTGCATGATTAGGGGCTCTCCTTGCTGTTGTCATGCTCTTAAGCAAATTTATTTTTGAATGCTAGCTGACCGAAATGTGACGCGGCTGCATTTATGCACGAACACTGTCCCACACTGACCTCGCTTCAAGACCGTGCTTCTTTCCAAGGTAGCGTAGAATGGCGACCGTCTGCGTCAGTCGTACGTCACCGTCAATGTAGTAAGGCAAATTGGGGAAGGCTAGTCCCAGAGAGGCTTTGTCGGCAGCCCATCCCTGTTTCTCGTAGGCCGGTGCTGGTCCAAATTCGTAGCGCTTGTCTTGGAAATTCACTCCCTTGTACACCAGCAGGTTGCGGATGCTCTGGGCCAGACCCCTGGCGCTCGTGTAGCCCACGATTGGAGTGGTCATGTTGGCAGTCGAGAGATTACAACTGTGAGGGCTGAAATAAACAAAAAAGAAATAAATTAGCGGAATATCCTAGACAGTATCTAGCCTGGATTTCGATAGCCTCCCCCCCTCCCCCCCCCCCCCCCCCCCCCCACGCACACACACGCACACGCATGCACGTGCCTACGGACGCACGTGCCTTGCTATATACTAAAACAAGGGATTCTTGCTTATCGAGTGTCGCCAATTATTGGATGTCAGAGGATGAAGACGATGGCGCATAAAACGCAGCGCAAAAGTCAGGCACTTTTACACACAAGAATGTGGGAAGTTGTAGACAAAGACTTTCAAATCACAGCGCGAGAGACTAGTTTTTCAGCACGCATGACGTTTGGATGCAGAAATTTAGCTGTTTCGATGTAACACCAACGCCAAATGGCCCGCGCGCGATCCTTATGCTACTGCGTAGAAGGAGACTAAATTAATGATGATGGTTGGTAATCATGTCACCTTGTAGTTAAAGTGCGGCTAGTATTACAGAGGCATCAAATACATGTGCACGCATGGCCATTGATATCAGTAGGCATGATCACTCGTAGTCGAGCGCGACGCACAATCTGGCCGCACTCCGTCACATAGACGTTCCCCTGCCGTCATTGTTCAAAAGAAGTAAAGGAAAATACCCTGGTTCCTCACTGCTCCCAAGAAATGGTCCATGTTCGCATCGACAGCTGAATAACGGAGCAAATGCTTCGTTGTACTAAGAACCAGGGCTCCATCCATGCCTTGGCACCCGCACGTCCCTGTTTCCTGTACCCTATCCCCTGATGCGCCTTTACAGGATTTGTCCTTCATGTACCAGTTAGCATCATATCAAGCGTTGCTTCAGCCGGTGAGTGTCCCTAGCATATCATGATCAACAGCAATATACTGGATATCCGCGAGCCCTTATGTGCATGCATGCGCCAGAACGCTCAACTCTTCGTCCTCTTGAAGTGGGCCTCAGAACATCTGTGCTGGCCAACGCGCTCGCTTTTGACTGTTCCGTAAAACCACGCGTATCGTTAATATGAGACGAAAGGTTTCAAAGACACTTTATGGGTTAGGAACAGCTAGAGTCCTTTCGTCCTGTTCTTTATGGACGTATTGGAGAATTGCCGATGCTAGGAGTGAAGTCAAACACCAATCGGAGGAGGGACAGTTCTGAAATTTGTAAAGAAGCCTGTGTGCTAATGATGATATTGAGAACCCGACCGTTTTCAGTATCAATGGCGCAGTGCAGCGCAGTGTTTGACTATATGCCGGCATGCGCAGGTGCAGACGACGCGCGTCGCTCGGTGGTCGAACTAGCGCTGATACATGCGACGACGCGGATATGATAAGGCATCCCAGGCAATGTTTGATAATGTGCCCGTGCAGGCGACTCCTTGCCTTGCGATGTCTCCCACACCCTCCCACACCCTCCCCAACTTTTCTGTTTTTAAATTGAAAACCTGTGCTTCTAAGTTGTTTTAAACAAGGCTCAATCGCAGTGTTGCCAGAACTAAAAGCGTTTGGAAAAACCGTGCATAGAGAACGTTAAATAGAGAAAAGAAATGACGACTCTGTGTGTTACTTGCGGGCACAGATATTAATAATGCATGGAATGGAATAGGGCTGTTTATGCGTCAGTGCAAACAATAAACAGAATTTAAAAGGGTAGAGGTGCTTGATCGTTCACGGTTTTGAAAACAGCACAAAAGACACTGACGAAGACAAGAGCATGTGCGTCCCTTTGTGTCTTCATCCTGATTTATTGCACTGCTTAAACTGTTTAAAAAAACTGTTTAAAAGCATCAGAGACATGACAAACTCCCTAAGAGAAGATCTAACCCTCTCGAATAGGCAAAATTTAAGGCCTAAAATTCCGACCAATTGGTCGCAATTGCCAGCAACATGAGCGACGAAGGGAAGGGGGGGGGGGGGGGGGGGGGGATTGGATCATGGCTATCCACTCGAAAATATGGCTACATGGGCTGCACATGCAGCCATGATTTCTATATCGTAATAATCCAGCTGCATCATCGACCCTGCCTATTTATTCATTCATCTCGCCAGCTTGTTAGAGATTACGAAGACATATTTGATTGTTCTCATTTAATGAACAGCGAAATCGAAAGTGCATAGTGGTCACCTTTTCAGACAACGGTACAAATGTTACTAATCCCCCTAATCCTACTCCACCTACCACCAATACTAATAATATTAGTACTATGGTACTAATCTGATTGCACTCAAACCTTCTCCTCGGAGAAAATGTACTTGTAGAATTTTCCTTTCTTCTCAATTTTTCCTGTGAAATCAACATTATAAAAAAACTGAGATATATAACTGTAAAAAATGTTCTTCCTAACAAAACGCACTCTGAACCCTGTGTTTGGCATATGATGGCCTTAGTTGCTTATGCGTCATAAAACACAATACAATACAATACACTTCGTCGTTATTCTAGCAAAACTATATACCGTCTACGGATTAGCTTTTCACATTCAAATCAGCAGCGCGTTCCAAAGCTTTTGCGCCGTGGATCTGCAGTACCAAAGTTCGCGAAGAAGTTGTTTGTGTGTTCAGCGCGCTCCTGTGTGTCTGGAGGTGTGAGTATGTCTGTAACATTTAGGTCATTTATTTTTAGTCTTCACTACAATCAGCACTGGCGACGGCAGGTCAGTTTCAGAAAGGCAAACAGCGTATCTTTTCACCGACATCGCAAACCGCCGCCCGTAACGAACATTGCAGGAAGCGTAGGCGGGAAATAAACCCAAAGGAAAGGGAGTGTAGGTTCCCAGTCTTAACTGAAATGTCACAAGCTGTGCAAGTTCCTTGACTTTTGAACGTTTTTCATGCCGACGGCCGACATTTCCAGTCTCTTCGCAGATTCAAAGAATCATCAATGCTCGAAAATGTCTCGACACATTCCGTCGGTGTTCGTCATTTGTCGCGGCACGCTTAGAAACACGCATAAATCATGAGCTATAATATGAATAATATGCTGTTGACTGCATTAATAATTTTAGTTATCCCGTTGACTTGTGTTGCTGTGTTATCTTACTAATCCGCATGCACCTGAAACGGTCTGATTTCCGTTGGGCAATGAGTGTTGAGCAATAACACGTGAGCTGGCAGATCACAGGTCCTTCAAATACGCAAGACTTCAAGAGAGGAAGCCAGAGAGAGAGAGAGAGAGAGATAATTTAAGAAGACTCAGACTCTAGTACTACAACTCTAGGACAGTTGTGACCTGTCGTGCTTAATCTGACATTCCTTGTACACTTTCTGAAAGGGGGTGGGGGAAATGAGCCGCGGCTGCATTTCGATGTAGACGAAGCGTAGAAGCGTCTTTGTGCTGTTCGCTGTGACTACTAGATTCCCAGGTTGAAAGAATTCTTGCGCAGCAGTTACTTCAGCATCTCTTGCTCTTCTTTCGTCCATACCTTTGTCCTCTCGCTTGCAGCGCGGTTCAGGGGTCCGCAGAGAAGTGTGACGGATACGGCGCCTTTCCTTTCCTAGCAACCAGGTTACAATTGCATTTAATGAGCCACGTTTGGCCTATGAATAACCTTGAGAATCCATCCTACAATTTGCTGACTTCATCTATAGCTCGCACTGCAGTCCCAAATGAAAGCAAGACAGAGTTTTAGCACTGCCTTTTAGCATCTGCGGTTGCCACAGTATGGGGTGATAATGATGATTAAACTTTAATTTCCACCTATTTAGGAGGCCCCCTACTCCCCGCTCCTGGCACGCAGGCCTGAGGAACCGGGGCTGGAACCTCCGCGACTAAGGAGTGGCGAATATACATTGGTTATTCGCGGCCTCAGCCGCCAGGCGGACGGCTTTTTGCTGCGAAGCGACGTCCCCGCCACAGTATGGGTTCTGGGCTCTTACGCAAGTACGACTCTCAATCGGTGGGCTCCAAGGCTCTCTCTCCATTTGCCAGGCTGTTGGACATAGGAGGGGGAGGGAGGAGATGGGTGATTTTCCCCTCCTGTAGTAGTTGTACTTAGACGCAAAAGCTGTGTAGCATAGAAAACATCACTTACGGGAGCAGAGTGTCTACAATTAGCAAAACTTCACAGTGCAAAGGGTGAGGGAACGCAAGGAGTTGGGACACACCTGCAGGTATACTTGGTAGGCAGCGCTCTAGGAAGTGGTTACGATTGAGGAAGACGAATTTAAATGTTCCTTCAAACTTATGTTTTGAAGCATCCTTCATCAGTTGCCTATCTTGTTACTGTCTCACCTCTTTACTTAATGCTCACAAACAGGTACTTACATTACATTACAGTACTTACATGGCTTGTCAACATATGAATCGCGCGTAAGTTACATCGTATTAAGCAAATTACATACTTTGGTTTGGTTTGTGGGGTTTAAAGTCCCAAAGCGACTCAGCGAGACGCCGTAGTGGAGGACTGGTTTTTCGCCTCCACCGAAAGCGGCCGCCGAGGCCGGGATTCGGGCCCGTAACCTTGGAAACAATAGTCGCGCGCCCTATCCACTGTGCCACCTCGGCGGGGTGCAACTTACATGGGCTGTAGAGAATACGTGGCATCATCAAAGCCAGCAACCGGTGAGATATGGTTCAGTGCTGAGAATATCATTCAGCTAGTTCAGTTAACGGGATAATAAACGCTCTTTGTATGCTGGCAAGTATAGCAATAGCCAGCAACGTCATTTAACTCATGAATGGGGGCCAAATCATTCAAAAGATCGAGAGAACAGGTGCACTAACTATTCAAACCCTTTACTCAACGCATTTTTAGCTTACATTCAGAAGGAAACATGCTAGGACAGAAACAAACAAAAAAAAAAAACAACTATCATAGTAGCTTGACCAAAGTTTCTGCCCGTCTTGAATGGGTTATATGCGGACAGGCACCTATGTACAAAACAGAATAAAAAGTGCAGTAACGCGAGGCCACACACAAACTATACACAGGTTACTAGAAACTAATTAACTTGGAATATAAAGGACTTTAAAAGAGTACAAAACACTGAAATGCACATTTTGTTTGAAGTAGATTGTTATTCATTATAGACGAGATAATGAATGAATGAATGAATGAATGAATGAATGAATGAATGAATGAATGAATGAATGAATGAATCCTTTATTTGATTGTAGGGATGGTTTTCAGCCGTTGTTTGGGTAATTATATAGGGAGTTAGGAGGGACGGGAGTGTAGCTTCTTGCTTCTTCACGGTTCTTCAAGCTGTTTCTCGTTCTTTGCCATGCTGCCGATGTGCGTGCTGTAAATCGACCTCTCTCGCATTACTCGAAGGCCGCTCTCACTGCGATATGTGGGGATGGAATGTTGTATTGCAGTGCTTGATAGAATTTGATGTTCTAGGGTGGGCATGTCGTCGCGTGGAATATGCGTAAGCATAGATGGTAAGAATGCCACGAACGCCAAAAACAGATCACACTGCATATTCGAGAACACATCACGTCTGCAAACGAGCAAACAAAAACATTCTTGGGGACACAGATTTCTAGTTCCAATAGTCCTTGTAAATGAATTCGTACATTGCTGAGTAACTGGACTCCGATGTTGCATGTGATTCGTAAAAACAGACGGTGGAGCCCGGCAAAAATCGTGCCACTGTCTAGAGAGGTTGCTGTCGGCAGGATTCAGTGCGGGGCATCTGCGTATGAATTTCCTGATCGCTAACTACAAGACATCGAAAAGCTACACAGGGCCACTTTTAATTCGCACCATTGCTGGGCTTCCTAAGTACACGAGTAATGAAGAGCTACTTAAGCTGGTCAGCATACCACCCATACGAGAAATTATCAGAGACGAAAAATGTGAATGCAATTCCGACTAGAAACCAGAACGCAAGGCAAGCAGATCATTGCATGGGGTACAACCGAATCGATACCGAATCAATTTATCTGAGGCCCCTGGGGACAGACAATTCACTCTCGTAGGAGGCGCCGGAAATCGCACTAAGGCCACAGCGACCTATTAGTTGGCGGAACGTGGTGGATAGGCACCTTTTAGAACAGCGAATGACCCTCACATAACCGCTGAACACAGTAGACATCTACACTGACGCTGCAATTAGAAATGGAAGGGTGAAGTGTGGCATGGGAGTGTGTGCCAGCGCCCCAACACAACGGACAGCACACGTGCCACCTACCTGGAGGAACAATTTTACACGCCGATTTGCTTGCCATATGGGGAGCCATAAATACCATTACGACAGCTGCTGCCACAAGAGATAATTTCAATGAATATCAAATTTTAGCCGACTCATAAGCAGCGATTGCAGAGCTGACGGCACCAACTACAGAAGACGCAGTGGCCAACATCAGAAAGAGGCTGAAGCGAATGCGGGAAGTTGGAAAAGAAATTCAAATTATATGGACACCGGGACATACTGGCACGGACGAAGAAACGCAGCCGCGCAAGCGGGAGGCCTTGCTGACAGTTATAACATCCCACACCCCCACTCCATGCCTAACTCTATCGAGTCAAATCCGTACCAAACAATGCTCACTCGTAACAGTGTATCACGTGTCTGCTCCCCAGGCAGACACGTGATACACTATGTACGCACCAAAATAAAACCCGACAGCAGGCTTAGGTTATATGAAGCAACTTTAACGCCAGTGTTTGACAATACGAAAGGGCTCACTCGGCCACAAGAGATATTTCCCAACAAAGTAAAAAAATTACAAGGGTTCAACGTTGCTGAACCAAATATTGAGCGAACGCATTAGCTGCGGGTGATCAAGCGTTCTACTTCTCTTTTTCTTCTTCCTCAGCCCACATATAAAGTCCCACTTTAACCAACCCGTACGAACGTCCTTAGTGGCCTATAGGGGTAACGTGAATGCCAGGGTCCTAGCAGGCTGATTCTGACATATCCGTCCCATGTGAAACAAGAGACCCAAGTTGGCAGCTCCTGCCAGCCCCATATAAAGTTCCGCTTTAACCAAGCCGTATGAACGTGCCTGACGTCACGTATCACGTGAGCACCAGCTGCGTCTCTAGCGCGCCACGCCAACCGCTTTTGTGTCACGTGGGCTGTGACGTCACAGCGTCACGTGGGTGCGACCGCGCCACGCTGAAGGCTCGAAACCTAGAGTAGTATTGCTTTCGTAATAATAAACGCTACCTACGCACCACACATACCTGACAAGTGGTTTCTCGGCAAACATGAAACACTCAAACACAACGTATGCACCTACTGTCAGGAGCAGTGTATAGCAGACCTAAAACATCTTATATGGCAATGCGCATTGTTTTCACAATACGAGATAATAAAGATGGAGGAGTTACATGCTTAGCATTATGAAATATTCGTTCCAATTTTGCTACCTCTAAGATATTCAGGTGCTTCAGCATGTGATACTGAAGACTGTGGAAGCCATGATTAGTACGAAAAAAAAAAGCGATTGACCAGCATAATCGTATGTTCTAATGGCATATGATGCTTCAAAGATTCTCCTAAGGTTACACAGAATGATTAAAGCATTAGTGCTATTCCTGGTACTTACTTTATGTTTTATAATATTTCAGGGGTGCACTTAAGTCTGCCTAGGTGCAGTGTTTTCTGTCAGCCACTTGGTGGATTCTCCCGACATTACGCTAGAGGACGTCGGTCACGCTCAGCCAGACGATTTGTGTATGGCGTATTTACCTAGGCTAAATTATGGAATGGCTCAAAGAGAACTTCGTGAAGACGACAATGTTTACTGCACAGTGCGTTAGTGTGCTGCATTTTTACACGAGGCGTGATCGACTGCAATGACAGTATAGCGCTTTCGAACGTAAGCCGGGGCACGGCCGGTCTCGAGGGAGAGAGCGCTTCTCTTCTCTTACGGCCTCTCCAATGGGGTCTGTTTCCACCGCCCGCCGCGCCTCGGTGGGGTCGCCACCGCCCCACTGCTGCTCCTCCACTACAGCCGTTCACGCGCAAAGGAAACGCGCGCTCGCTTTTAGCTTCGCCCGCGTCAGTTGCAGCCGGCAGGTCCTGACATTTCGCCCCTTATGGTTTATACAAAGTCCGTAATCAACATAGAACATTTATCGTGTACGAGGAATAAAATACAGTCAACAATCCGCTCAAGCGCGCGCTCCTTCGTCAGTGCGGCCGTGCACGGTCGAATGAAGCTTCGGGTACGCTTCAACATTTTTTACCCCTAAGTTTTGTACAAAAATAAGTTTACCAGGCTATGCAATGTGACTTTGAATGTTTTAAGTAGGTGTAGCGCGACCTGACGTGAGTGCATGGTGAACTGTTGGGTGGAGATTCTGTCAACCGCTACCGTTTTCGTTTAGATCAGAAGAGGCACCGGCAAAAATTCATGGCGCGTCTCAGATTCCGAGTAAAGAACAAAAATTTACTCATATAGTAAAAATTTCACTTGTCTAGTGGAGTGGGCGGTACTAGCTTCGTTCAAAACATGTCAGTCGGTTGAAAGACCGAAGATGTATATGTAGTCTCGTGACTACTTTAAATCAAGGACATGGGCATAAACAGTTAAGCAGAATCGAAAAGAGCGGTAAACAATAAAAAAATTGTCTTTCAAAGTTACACATTGCACCATATGTTCATCAATTCATCAAAATTCGACTTGCGTCTAGAAAATTCAGTCTCAAAATCTTCCTGCACGGCTTGTGCACATAAAAGGAGTTGGCCTCTCGGTCTTCTCTGTCACTTTCCTGGTATAATTAATTGAGAAGAACAATTCTAAGAAATGTTTCAAATATCAAAGAAGCGGACCTAATAACATAGCTGTTGTCAATTCCTTTCGGGCAACTCAGTGTTGAATTCAGAAACGGTGATTGAATCAGGATCATAAGTACTTCGAGAACATTTGTGTGTATAGTAGGTGCACGACAGCTTTTTCGAAAAAAAAAAAAAGAAGAAGCTTGTCCAATAGGGCAACAAGCTGTGGTCCCGGATAATGCAGTCCACTTGAATATTGTCTCCGTAGAAGAGCCTACTACATGGGTCTGCTTCTTTCGCTAGTTTCAAGAATAGCGCAAGCGTCACACCCGAAGTTGATGAACAAAACGATATATCCAGCGGCGTAAGGTAAACCGGAATATGTGACAGTGGGAAACGGGATGGTAGGAGATGCCATCAAATCCTTCAGTGCCTTGATTTTGCTCTCAAATGAAACGTCCCTCTTGACAATGTAGTCATGTGCCGCTAGCTGTTACGGCCCCAGCATCTAGCATATGTCATTCCCTTCCACACATTAACCTTACTTTTCCGAAGAGAGCCTCTATGGCTCGCTATATAGGGCTTCAAATGAGTCTTCAGTGAGAGCGTCCTTTAACGCTTTAGAAGTTTCTTGCATACTTTCGATATAGCAGGTGAACTCATTTCTAAGTCACTGCATCGAGTGTCACCTTCATCATTTATTGGCCTCGTTTCACCACATCGAGCACAAGTGGTGTTATGAATATCAAACCATTTTTTATTGCTTTCATAACAAGCTTAATATCATGTAAAAATTTCATTAAAACAATGTTTATTTGCAAAATTAAAATAATGCTTAAAATGTACACATTGGCTAATATATGATTTGTAGTAAGATTTAAAACTCAACCCTACAACGTTTACTTTGACTTTTATACTAATAATTTATGTCATGCAAGCATTTTGCAATTTACATTACATTTTTATGAAATTATTTTCATCTTCGGTGCTACATGAATGGTTTCGCATCTAGCGCTGAAAGACGGTTTTGCTATTGCAGACGAGTTGCTGTCATGTTAGCCTTGAAGAAGCTTCGATGTGAACATTTTTTTTTTTTTTTTGCTATTCGTGTGCAGGCTTGGGAAAAATTCGGATTAAAATGGACAAAAGTAGGTACCATGCCCATGCCGCAATGCATGTCATAAGCTTGTAGAACGTTTGCAGAGCGACAGTGTTTATATATAAAGACTCGGTTCACGTGCAAAGTACGCTGACATGCCGCTGGAGTATCTACCTTCCATGTTCTTTTATTCCGGGGCTGCACACACCACGAAACAAGCGAGCGACAGCGCGAAACCATGCAAAAGCCACCCGCCGCCGCTGAAGCAGATGCGGAGCGAACAGTGAGCAGGTCGCGCCCCTTGCGGTGGCGGAACGCGTGACTCTAGGAGAAAAGTTCCCATTGTTCACACGGCGATTAAGAAGGCCGTAAGAAAGAGAGCGCGCTCTCCCTCGAGACCGGCCGTGGTAGAGCACAGTCACAATTGTCACTCAAGCCGGCGGCTGTCAGGTAACTAAACAGTGCCCTGCATGTCTTGAAGGTAGTCGACTATCGTGGTCACGGACCAAGGATCTTATCCGCCGTTAAAGGGAGAGGATCGAGGTGATCCAGCGCACAACGCAACTCATGTCTTCATTCACAATTGCAGGGCATTCACTCCGGATACGTTCGTCCGTCTCTTCACAGCAACAATTTTCACAGGCAGGGCTGTTGGCCGTTTCAATCTGGAAAGCATATTTGTTTGTGAATGTGACATCGAACCATAAACGACACAGCAACGTTGCTTCTCAACGCGCTATCTTATGGGGAAAACGGAGGTGCAGTCGAAGGTCCGGGGCCATGAGGTGGCGGTTGCAAAATTCTCCCGTGTTTCATGCTGAAACTATGATCTCCAGGGCCAAAGAGTGAATCGCACATGCTGCGTCAACCCTCGATATGTAAATTTTGACTGGAACTCCGTCGTTGTGGTCAGAACGGAAAGCCTCGACCGCCTGGTGGTTGCAGTGTCCTGGCAGCCACTGAAAAATAATATCGTGAGATTTAGATATTGCACCGTGGTACAGCTGGCGAATTTCTCCAATGATTAGAATGCATCATGAAACCGCGCAAGGAGACAAGGGACGAGGAAGAAACCAATAAGAAAGAGCTCGAAACTTCGACTAGTTTATTAAAATAGCGCGTCACAATTTATACATTCATCGCAATCACACTGTAACCTAACAAACGATTATCACTTAACACTGGTGCGCAGGCGTGTACGGGACATCATGCTATCCAGATATGCAAACTCTTTATCAGTGCCTTTTCTTTTTACGCGGTTTCAAGATGCATTCTAATACTAGTCACCAACTAACCCACATCTCTCTATTTACTCTCCAGTTAGTTGGCCATGTGACTCGCGGCGTAGTGCAAGCATGCATGTGGATGTTCTTGGTAAATGAATTTAGCTGCAGCGCATAGGGCAGCTAGTTCAGCACCAGCAGAAGAAGTGAGATATAACGTCTTAATCTTTATCAAAATTGACTTAGCGATATTACCACAGACCCTGCGCAACTGGTTGGATTAACTGAGTCATCCGTGTAGACATGTAATGCTGATGTTTGAAATGCAGATAATTTAACATCATTTGTTTATGAGCAGATGATGACATTCCGGCTTTTTTTCGTAATTCCAGGAACATAAATTTGTATCCGAGGTATATGGGGGAGCGTGGCCTTGCGCAGGGGTGAACTGCGAAGGCATATAGGCGCGATGAGGTTCTATAGCTTTGGCGAATTCAGTGCATGGCCTAATTACTGAAAGGGTTGCTATAGATAATGACTAATGACTCTTGTTAGGTACCGAATATGCGTTCTCATTGTGTCAACAGCAATATGCGTGGTAACAGGATGATCCCGGGCAACAAGAACAGTCGCCGCTGTTGAGGCACATTTAGGGAGTCCAAGGCATATACGAAGAGCTTGAGCTTGCTGACTTTGAATTGTGCTGAGGTCAGTTTTTCTAATGTTATTAAATATGAGGAAGCTGTATCGCATGTAGCCCAGAAACAGCGACCGATACAGATGGAGAATCGAGCGCACGGGTGTGCTCCAGGAATTTTCCCGAGGAAGGAGAGAGCTTGGACAATCGCTACAAGTTTGCTTCTCCTTTCTCTGTGATGAGGACTCCACGAAAAATTTCTGTCAATGACAGCTCCAAGGAATTGGTGGCTTCGCTTGTAGGGAATGAATTTGACATTGATGCATATGGGGTAACGTGACATTGTTTTACGTGTGAATGCCACAAGGGAACACTTCTCGGTCGAAATATTTAGGCCTTAAAGATGAAGGTAAGACGTCAATATGGTTGAAGCCTTTTGCAGCCTCGCACGAACTTGGGGATGAGTCACAGGTGATACCCAAATACATATATCATATGCATAGATGGAGATTTGAGCAGATTGGGGTAGTAACTCTACGAGGCCAACGAGAGTAAGGCTGAAGAGAGTCGGGCTCAGCACTCCACCTCGTAGAACTCTGCGCAAACGACGTCGATGTAAAGACGTTGGCCCGCCTGCAATCTAGACGAAATGGGGTCTCTCTGACAGGTATCTGCGTATCCAGATGAACATGCGGCCTCCGATCTCAGCAGCTATCAGGGCGTCCAAAATGGGCTGATGGGTTACGACGTCGTAGGCGCCTTTGATGTCCAAAAACAATGCGACTGTCAATATTTCCAAAGCCTTTCGGTGCTGCACAAACGTTACGGGGTCAACCACATTAAAACATAAAGAGCATGCTGGTTTAGAAAGGCTGGGAATATGTTAAACAAAATTTCAGAGCATAATGGAGGTTATCCACTGACTTTGGGGAAGTTATATTTAGCTTACTTCTTCATTAGTGGTGGATCTAACGAACGGCGAAGTTTGCTTCTCATGTTCAAAGATGTTTCATCGCTTCTGTAAAGAACGCTGCGCAACTCGCCTGCAAACAATATAAGGGTTCAACCTAGCGTAGCTTGGTCGCAGCAAAGCTGAGCGGTAGCGCGCATGAGGGAGGGAAATTATGCAGAAAGTGTAAAAAAGCTCTTTTAGGTGGCCGTTGTGCCGGCAAAAAAAAAAAAAAAGTCCTCCCCTTCCCACTTCCCTCAAACGGAAGGGAGGAGCGATTTAACTCGCCGCTCACGTATAAGTGCCGACTAATCGTTTTGGAATGAGCTTGCGCTCAGCCGAGCCTTTGAAGCACACTGTTCTGTAGAAAACGAAGCAAAAACGGAAAGGAAAAAATAAATAAATAAACGCTCGAAGATTTAGATATCGGGATGAAGCTGAATTTCAAACAAATTAGAGCCACTCCATGTCCCATCTGACGGCAAAGCAAAAACACAAATTCACCCCTGAAAGCCGATATGGAGGGCGAGCATAATGAATTAAAATGTGTCAAGCTGGCGCAGGGGTTCTACAGTATTGCTTAGCCCGTAAAACAAAGAGGGAAAAATTATTGCTGTGACGTGCAAGTTAGAACGCCACTATAAGCGCTGATATGCTATGCGGCAAACCGTTCCTCGGTTAGGGAAAATCGCAGGGAAATCGGGATAGCAGCGTAGGGACTCTGCGCGATGGGAGAGGGAGAGTTGGGCCGAGTGGGTTCGAGGTTAGAATGGCACACTTCCGCAGAGAGAAGGATTGCGAATCTTAGAGCTAACCACTGACGACGTCGCACGCAGAATGAGCCTCGCATAAAACGGCTGCGTATCAGCACCACCGGGCTAATTTATTCACGGAGCATCTGTGACGCACTGGCCTCCAACTGCTCGAGTTACAGAGGGTTTCTCTCTCCAAATAGTTTGCCGAAAGGGCGCTATCTGAAAATGACAGGGATCGCCTGTATTGCTTTTAAATCAATGTTTTAGAGCCTACAAAATGCATTGAAAATGTTTTCGCTTTTTTTGAGCATGAAAGCTTTCAGTTCAGCGTGACGGCTATACAAGATTGAGTACCTTTTATGCGCCGGAGTGATAGGTGGTTTATCATTCAACCCTTTCGAAATTGCGAAAGACAAGGAATTTGAAATCTAAAAACTCAAATCAATTGGAACTCAGAGCCGTTGTGACTGAAATTTACTGCAAAATTTCGTCCAATAAGACAGTTAACGAACAACACTCACATATTAACCCAGTAAGCTAACGGCTAGTGCCAGCGGAAATATCAATTTTTCAAACGAAGAAAGACTAATTTTCTAAATCATCGCAGCGTGAGAAATCCCGCCCTTTGCCCCACCGTGGTGGTGCTGTGGTTAGGGCGCTCTACTACTGTACTCAAGGATGTGGGATCGAACCCTGGCCGCGGCGGCAGCTTTTCTGTGGAAGCGAAAAATGATGCGCCCGTATGGTGTGCGATGCCAGTGCACGTGCGTTAAAATATCCCAGGTGGTCGAAATTTCTGGAGCCCTCCACTACGGTGTCTCTCATAGCCTGAGTCGCTTTGGGACGTTAAACCTCATAAACCAGTCAAATACCGCCATTTTTTCGGCACAATACGAAAACTTAGCGCTTTAGACACATATGAAGCTCGGTGTAAACGCGACGTCAGCTGATGATGTGGTGCAGTGGTTGCAGAACGCGAGCTTGGAATTGACTGCTTTACTGTGCAGTATAATGCTCTTTTTATCCTTCGTCACGCTAAAAAGCAAAGTCCTTGCAGTTGACAGTGAGTGTCTTATGCCTTCGCCAAGTTGCGAAGCAATATAGTGTTTACGACGCGGCAGAATAGCGCGGTTTGAATTAGGCTCTGTATAGTCAGTGCAGCACGTAATCACTGGACGCTGAATCTCCGCAGTATTTGTTTCAGCTCCTTGCAGAAAACAGCACCGGAATTTCTTGTCTGTTGAAGGGCTTTAGGAATTGAGCTTTTGGTCGTTTCGAAAACTGATATTTCATCGTCTTGTTCGCGCCTTCAAACTCTCCACTGTCGCTAGCCGCCGAACTGCGCAAATAAAATATAATTCCAGAGTTCTAATTTCGTTAGTTATGCAATTAAAAGGTGTCTATCGCGGAGGAGAATTAAGTCCTACAAAAATTTATTTTCCTTTCTGAGCTCAAAATTTTTAGCAGTGTTTAAAAGTGCTCGCTGGATTGTCTCGTAAAATAAGTATCCTGACATGCTGCGTGAGTTTCCCGGAAATAACCATTTCAGAAAATAAGCACAGGTCTGGATATCCGTATAAGGGACATTCTTATTTGGCCGCCGGCTTCGCAGATCTTCGCACAGCAGCCCCGAAGCGGATGGGCTGCATTGATAATCTGCGCCACACCACACGCTGCGTCGCCCGGAGAGCCAGCGGAGTTGAGAGAGGAGGAGGGGAGCGCCAGCTGGTTGAATGGCCCCGTTCAAGGACGGCTTCTCTTGCAGGCCCATTTATTCGTCTGGCTTAAGACAGCCGCGGCCAACTTGCTCCGAGCAATGTGCCCACCTCCTCCCCCTATTCCTTGCAGCGGGTTTTTAATCTGCCGCCACGCGCCGTTTCCCCGAACGGAACCCCTCGAGTCGGTCGCGGGCGCTGCTGGCCGAAGAGCCAAATTCCTCCAGGTCCGGATTGCCTTCCTTCGCTCGCCATGTTTAGCTAGTGATGCTTTGAATGCGACTCGTTCCCTAGAATATTCTAAACTAAAACATTCATTGCTGCACACGCGATTATTAACTTGCATACTTTGTGCACCAAGGGATCTTGCTGCTTTACAAGGGATTTGCGGACATCGGATTGCTGAAATCAGTTCCGGCACTATGCATAAGCCGGATCGCAGATTTTGGGAAATAATTTTCAGCGCTGCCATTACGAGACCAAATATGCAAATTGTGTTTTTATTCAATTCGAGCGCATGGCTCTGCCTGCGTGCCAAATAGCGCACTACCGCCAAATTTTGGTTGGAACGTGGTGGTTGGGGATGAGGTACCGACGTTTTTATCTTTGCACAACGATGTAGCTGCCTGCATGAACGATATCTCGTTTCTTCTACGTCACGGTGGCTTATTGGTTAGGCCGCTAGACAACTGAGCCTGGAGACCTGTTCCCGGTAATGGTGGTGGTGGTGAAAAATTTTACTTTACTGTCGGGACCTTTAAAACTGGTAAATCCTGATGACGGGCCGGCTCTTGGCTACGTGTTTTCGGTGGGAGCTGGTGCTTCGACTCCACAAGCCCAGCCCGGAAGCCGTTTTTGAACTACCAAGTCAGAGCAGCTGTACACCGCAGTCTCCCCCGACAGCGACAGCCGCGTTTCAATGGAGGAGACACGGAAGCTACCCATGTACTGTGCGATGTCAGTGCACATTAGGGTGCAACAGGAGTAAAAATTATCCAGGCCTTCGACCACAGAGCCCTTAGTAGCCTGAGTCGATTTGGGACGACAAACCCGGAGAAGCAACCCAAACTTCGTTTCTTCATCAAAAGTTCGGCATGCACCCCAGCAGCACCGCCGATAAAACTCAAACGTTAACCGAACCACCACAAGATGAAGAACATTGATAAATAAGGAAATAATTGCCCATAAGCATCCCCATAAGCGCAGTCACACCGCTACAAAGGAAATATGCGCAGCATTCGCAGAAGCTTCGCAGTTGAAAAATTATTCCTGGGGTAGGGTTGGGACTGGGACCACAGCCTATAGGGCAAGTCGATTTGCTAACTGGGACGTGCTGCTCTTGGATGGCGCTGCTCTTGGGTAGATGCTGATGAGCAATTTCTCCCCTATCACTGCCCATTTAGGAGCACCCTCAATACGGCTTGAAGTAGCACTTGGATCTGTTAGTAAATTGTGCGGCCACGGTTTCGCCGATACCCTAACTGCCAACCGTAGTGGTATGGTCGCCACTTTCAAACGACTTTGAAATACTGTTCGCTTCACACGTTTTGAAACAATGTTTGATTACGGCCTTTGAGGTTGACAGTTGATAATCTTTAACGTCCACAATTTCCTTTGGCCCTTTAGATCTGCCTGCCGCATACTGCTAAACTTATGTTTTGTCAGCATTTAAACTTACGCCGTAATGAATTTCTGTGTAACATATCAGTGTAATATATTGTGGGTGAAGAGATGACACATTTAATCTCTATATACTGCAACCGCATACTCGGGAGCCTTCTGTTGGTTGTATCCTGCCGATATTCTGAAGGAGCTATAAGCGAACTCACGAAGGTAACTATATACTCACAATGAACTATATATATCACATTGAACTTCCTGAAAGTGCACCCAGGGTGAGGATGCCGCAAATGGAGTGTGGCTGAATAGTTTCGACCACTTGGAGCGCGTACTGATGTCGCACAGCGCACGGGCTTGTTTTGAGTTCGTCCGTCAAAATGTTGTCGTGATTCCATGACCCGCCCTTAGGTCAGTAGTGAACATCAAAACCACAAAGGCCTCGTGGCGGGCCTTTTTCTGCATTTTATCAGTATTAGTTTGTCGTACTACATTTCGCTTTTCAGTTGATCGGCTTCCGACTGCGTGTATGATTTCGCTTTCGCAGCATGAGCTGTATATTTTTTAGGCTTAAAGGGCACTCCTGAGGAAAGCAGTGAGGCACGGAAGAATTCCGTACAACACTTGTAGGCGCGCGATCTTGTGTTCTGCCCATGCGCGAGGGTATAAGTGCAGCAACTTCCAGGTCTCGTCGTCAAGCTCGTCTGCAATCGTGGCTTGAAACAACCACTGAATGAAACCTAAAACGGAGCAACGGAATCGGCTGGTATTATTGGGCTCTCATCCAATCGCACTATTTATTCAAGAGTGAAATTAGCCGGGCCAGTTAATACATTATGGCATACAATAAAGCAGCGCAATGCACGGGACGAAGGAAGAGACACAGAAACGACCGCTGACTAGCAACTGAACGAAACTTTATTGTCGCAGCAGCAAGGGAATAGGATACCTTGATGCATATTAACTTGGGAAGAATCTCGCTGAAGTTTGTGCTTTTATTATTTTATCATTTAATGGCTCATACTCGCGGCCATGACCCTGTGATTCGCGAGATTTCGTGGGATACCGCGAGTGACGTCATCATTTGGTGACATCATCGGACAGGCTACCGTGAGGAAGATAGTTAGAAATAAATAAATAAATCCTCTCTCGACCAGGTATCGGACCTCCATCCCTTGGATACCCAGCCGAGCGCTTTAACTATACTGCGCCACGTCACGGATTATGAAATGCACATCATAATTCTCTTTGTCTACCTTGAGGATTATAGTAGCGATGACAATGAGGCTGGAATTAGTGGATTGGATTGGATTGGTACTGAAGCTTCCCTTTTTTACCAGGTGGACCAGAAAGGTCCTAGCCAAGTCGATTTTCTACTGTGACGGAGTCTGTCCCGCAATGGCGCATGGCCTGATAATTATAATGACATTAGCGATGATAATGACGGTGCATATTGTTGATAATAACGCTAGTAAACGTGATGCGCCGCACCGTGTGCACCAGCAACGGTTAGGCTTTCGCATTTCTGCAGTGCAGATTCCGCAGTGCTCTCGAAATTGTATTGCGTAAGCAATACTACGCCAGGTTTCAGCCCGTCGCGTAAACCCGGCCGGTAGCCACGCTTGACCTTTAGAGCGACCGCAGATGGGACCCCTCTTTAAGCCGTCGGGTAAACCCGGTCGGTAGCCACGCCGCGCCGCAGAAGAAGAAGAAGAAGAAGGAGAAGGAGAAGGAGAAGGAGGAGGAGGAGAAGGAGAAGGAGAAGGAGGAGGAGGAGGAGGAGAAGGAGGAGGAGGAGAAGGAGAAGGAGGAGGATGAGGAGGAGAAGGAGGAGGAGAAGGAGGAGGAGGAGAAGAAGGAGGAGGAGGAGAAGAAGAAGGAGGAGGAGAAGAAGGAGAAGAAGAAGAAGGAGAAGAAGAAGAAGCTACGTACCTACCGGGTTTAACTAAAGTTCCCAGCTAAATTTTTATGAAAACGCAGGCGTGACTAGCAACTGAACTTTCTAGTGAGTGGTCGTGTCTGTCTCCTGCTTTGTTCCATGTGTTGCGCTGTTTTATTGTATCCACTCAATATCGCGCATGCGTAGAAGGCAAGATCATGCGCTGGCAAATGTCTGGTATGAATCCCTGAGGCACGAAACCACTCAGCCGGTGTCAGAGTCTGACGTCACGTATCTCGTGATGGGTGCACTATAAATAAAACACACACAAGAAAATCAGCATAAGGTCGCGTCCGCGATTTCAGCCCATATGAAACTCGTAGGTCAGCTTTAGGCAACTATGCATCACCGAATCCTAAGATCGCACGTATTGAACAGCCACTCTCTCGCATTCCGCGTTGCCGTCTTCATCAGCTTCCATTCGTGCGCAAGTGGGTAATCTAAAAGAAAGACCGCGCAGGCACTCGCACATCCAAGGGAAATTTGAACACGTACATCCGTTTGGGCAGCCGTGAAGAGCCTCAAGCGCTAACTACATTTCGGACTGCTCTACATCGTCGCTGTGGGGAAGAGCAGAATTAGGGCGCGAAGCCCACCGTTGGCGGTCCCGGCCTAGATTCAGCGCATTCTACCATCATACGCATTTTTTAGACAATTGCCGCCGAAATGTAGAGATAATGGCAAGAGCATAGCCGCTATGGTTTCATGTATGTTTTTTTAACGCGAGAGTGGTAGTATACTTAAGTCGAAAAAAAAAAAAGAAAGAACATTTCGTCGGCGCCGGGATTAGCGGTATCGACTTTCACCGTTTGAAGCCTTATAGAAAATCGGAAGCGTGACTCGGAAAAAAAAAAAAGGTGTCCGTCGGCAACGGCACCGATCGTTCGCAGCATCGCAGCCTCGAAAAATCACGAGCGTGGCTTTTTGGAAGGTGGTCGTTGGCAGGTGACGAACATTGGAGCCCTTTTATTACCGTTGGAAGCGTCGCAGCCCTTGAAAAGTGCCCGGCATGTGTGATGGTCAGGTCGGAGGTGAAACGGCGTGGCGGTGCTCTTTCGTTAATCAAGTCGCCGGACGTGCGTGTGTGACTGGTCGGCGGGTTGTGTGATGTCTCGAGATCGGATGACGTGGTTGGGTTGTGGGCAGCTCCTTAAATTTGGAAGCGTGGGACGAGAATCGAACACATGCTATTCTTGAATCCTCACATGATGCCTCGTCACGTAGAAAAATCACGAGCATGGCCCACGGAGATGGCTTTGGAATGACCACTTCTCTCACTTATAGGCTATGGGGATACTACTGAGCTCGAAACCTCACTTGAAAGAATTGTGTGGACAGCTGCAGGATATCCCATCTGGTGTAAATGACACACCCAGTGATTCAGAAACGAGTATTGGTGTCTCTGTCATTTATTTGCATAGGTGGTAACATGACCATGCAGCGTTCTCGCGTTTATGCCACATGACTCTCATTGATGTTCTGTGAATTTTTCTACTGGCGGAGTGTCTTAGATAAGGGTTCCATTGCCGGGCAGCCATTGGAGCCTGTTCAGACGGAAATATTTTCTGGGTTAGAAATGTGTCCGGGATATTCTTGTATTCGCTCTGATCTGCTATTGCCTCTGGAGGATAAAGGTTTCGCGGAAAAACACAGACGGAGGCATTTGTTCTCCTGAAAACTATTCTCCCAACGGCGCAAAAATTTCGGAGAGAGTTATTAGACGAAGCGTCGGTTAAGGCATGCGACATTCGCAATGCATTAGTTATCGCAGCACATTCGCCCATCTCTTATTCGCCGTTGCACTGACATGGCACTCATTTTTTGTTTACTATGTTCGCACTTCCGTGTTATCGAAAGTTGTCAGCAAGATTGTGTCATTAAATAAAGAGTTAGGAGAAAAGTATGGTTTTATAAAGTAGAGGACGAAAACATCGTCCTAGATATCAAAGTTGGTCGATGTGGAATGAATAGGTAATTAATTAGACGAAAAAAGTCAATTCAATGTCGAAAGAGCGTGGACGTGTATATAGCGCAGGGACATGCAGTGGTAGTGACGTCACACCAAAGCGGAAAGCGGCGAAATTGTTCCAATAAAAGCACTAACAAGACAAATAAAAGGCCGAAATTGTTACAAAGTTAATAATTGCTATCAATTAGGCAAACAAAATATGTCAATTTGCCGAAAAATGTCAGAGATGCGCTTGTGGTGACGTCCCAACGACGCGGTTGCCATGGGGGCCGCCGCCTGTGACGTCATGGCGCATCCTAGCAACACATTACGTCGAGGGAGCGAGCGGAGGCGCGATGGGAATGAGTGGCACTGCGTTGGGAGAGGGTGATGCGCTCGAAAAAAGAAAGAAAGAAATGTCGCCGCCGGTATACAATGGCATGCCTTAGTTACACTTAGTACAAAGTTACGCCATGGGGGAAGTGGTGGTGTACGCGTCGCCTCCGCTTCCGCTTGGATAACTTCAAGTTGTTGCCTTGCTGTTGACGCGTGTTGTAATGTGCTATGTGATTGCGCGTATTTGCCCCGCCGGGGTGGTGCAGTGGTAAGACGCCCGACTACTGTGCCGGAGTTCCCGGGTTCGAACCCGACCTCGGCGGCTGCGTTTCGATGGAGGCGAAACGAAGAGGCGTCGTGTGCTGTGCGATGTCAGCGCACGTTAAAGATCCCCAGGTGGTCGAAATTACTCCGTAGCCCTCCACTACGGCTCCTCTTTCTCTCTTTCCACTTTCATTCCCACCTTCCTCCCTTCCCTTACGGCGCGGTTCGGGTGTCTACAGAGCAAGTGTGACAGTTACTGCGCCTTTCCCTTCCTGTGAACCAATTTAATTTGCGCGTACGTACGTTGCAGTATAGATCTGCCGTCTGCATCGTCAGACTGCGCGTCTTCAAATTCCTCCTGGAAGTCCGGCAAGAGAAAACGTATTCCATCCAGAGTAAAGCAAAGTGAGGAGAATAGTGTTAAGGAGCGTCGATGCTTTATTACTTCAATGCGGGTCACTCTAGTGATCTATAACATTTTTTTTTTCTTGCTGTCCCAACCTGACCAAGAAAAAGGTGCGCTGACGTAGCTAACGCGGCGTGCTGTTAGTATAGGAGGTATTCACATGACGTCACAGCTGACGTCAGTATGCAGCCGACGCCATATTTGCGTCCTGTTTTTGACTAGTACTAGTACGGAGCGGCGGTTAGGTTAGCTTTTCGTGCGCGTCCGTTTGGTCTGTCACTCTGCCTCATGCCAGCACCGTTGTTATGAAAACTCAATCGGTATCATGAGTGACAGTTCGATTTATCAGCAAAGTGGGCGCGATGCGGACAGAGACCTGTACGAAACAAAACATTAATGGTACCAACCCGTGTGCAGTCGATATGCGCAACTGCACGGTAAGCGTCGGCCTGTGCCCGCATAAATGTGTGCGACATTCATGAATTCCTTGTTCTACAGACGAGCTTCATCGCAAGAAACCAATCGCAAGCCTACTGACCACTCGAAGAACGCAACTACGTTGCAATCGGCTGGGTTAAGAGCCGCGGTTGAAGCGGACGAACTCGCTCTTTGTGCAATTACGTGCGTGCCGTCCAACGTTTATACCAACTAAACCGATGAGTTTTTGTAGCTGATATTCTGCATAGAAATGGCGTTTAGTAGTCAGTATCTTTTATACAAAACTTGTTTGGTGTACTTGCCTCAATCGATCAGAAGAAGTCGGATCTTTGCATCGTCTGTGGCGGTAATGAAGCAAAAGAAACCGCTGCCACACGCCACAGCGATGACACCGGTAGCGCCACCTCGTTGCCTTGCGGGCTCGAAATAACCTTTTGCAACAAAACTCTTGAAATATAGCGCAGTTTTGGCCAAGCTAAACTTGATTTGTTATTAGAGATAAATTTGTTTATGAAGTTCTTCAAACCTTCTGCAAAACAACTCTGCCCGCCTACGATCCTTCGCCGAATCTGCATGCGGTCTGCTTTGATTAGCAGCCGACACAGACGATGCAAACATCCAACTTCTTCTGATCGAATGAGGCAAGTACGGCAACACAAAGTTTAGCGAGTCCTCTTTGAATGATTTTATTTCAACAAAACACTACGAGGAGGTGTTGGCAGCGCGCTGAATGCATGCACATGACTGCAAGCGATACATTGCCGCGCTGCTCCTTTACCGGGAATGTGTCTTCCGAGTGCGTGAAGAACAGTCGTGCACAGATAGTGACAAGAGCTGGCTGCTAGGGCACATTCAGAAGATTCCAGTCCAGCCCATTTTGACATACATTTCTCATATTCCATGATAATTGTGCGGTTGTGCCGTGCCAGCCATACGTGGCGTCGCATCTCGGGGAAGTGTCTCGTTCGGGTGGAGTTGTTCGTGTGTACTTCCGGAACCTTAAAATGCCGAGGTCTTTCGCGCAGCTCTTCAGCTTCCGTTGTTTACACTGTGCACGCGTCTATTACAGTCTACGATAGCTCAATAAACAATCATATAGCTGCGGGTGTCACTGCTTGTAGAACCGCACGACAGCACTTGATACATACGTTCGCCCTGTTCGTTCCGAGGACACAAAAATGGCCGACTGTGCCTCAGTTACCCACAATGCACCGCGCACAGCGCGTCAGTGAATACCCCCTATTAGCGCGAGAAAAGAAATGCCGCTTATCGTTCCTATCTATGGTACTTAGAAATAAACGAGTGTATTCTCGGACAGAGGCACTTATCACTGTGACGGAGGCAGAATATTCGATGTACCACTTTGCCCGGCCATTCGGCACGGTAAATTCAGCCGTGGAAAGAGGTGTGCACTGCATACAACTGAATGATTTATAGCCCGCCTGAATACCCGGGATAGGTGGGTTGACCGGTCCCGGTACCAGCGAATGAAAAGAAGACCAGAAAATAAAATCAAAAAAGAACGAAAGAAGCCGGCAGAAGCTGCAGGCTGAGGCGCCGAAAGAGCAGAACGCAATCAAAGGCCTGCTTTTTAATGAGAGTGATAGGCAAATAGCGTAAGCGGCAGTATGAGGTTGGGTGGAGGGAAGGGAGAATTAAGGCAGCCGTGTACCGTTCACATTCTTACCTCTAATATGCTGCTGGGGCCGCGCGACCGGCCGGTGATTTGTTTTCCCTTCCCGAGCTTAATTAATTACTGGCGTATATAATTACCGCTCGACGCGTCTCCGCAGCATGCGTGATGCGCGGGGGTGGGCATCCAATGAAAGCGTTCCGCCCTTTAGCGCCGGAAGCGTGGAAGGATTGCGCGGCCAGAAAATAAAAAAATAAAAAAGAAGGATGCGATCGGATGTAAGATAAACACCGACCGGTTTAATTCGACCGACCGCAGCGGGATTCAACGCCGCCGGCACGGCTCGTGAAGCGGATGAGGCGCTGAGGGACAAGCGCTGTTTTTTCTCAGCTGAGCTTCTTATCTCACCGCAATGTATTTCTGAAATTCATTTGAAATTGTTTTTATCCTTGGTTACTGTTTATAATGTTTCCACTTATAATTGATGCTTATCACGATGCGCATTTTCTTCAGCTTGCTGGTAAATTTTATTCGCTTCCTTTTGGGATGACTGGATTTTTTATTATTTATATCCTTGCTGTCAGCGGGTTTGAAAATTCTTTTTCATCATATCTGTCATCGTAAATCACAGTTTATTAGTTAAAGAAGTCACAGTACAGCGCATCACTAGGCGAGCCCCTTCTTAGCACATTATAAGTCTAATAATTTTATGCAGTTGTTAACCTTGAACTTAAAACTGGAGCTAACAATTCGCGCTGTTCGTAGGAGAAATCTGATCAAATTGCTTGCGAAATTCCTCTCAGCATGCACATAAGACGCATGCCATCTCAGTGGTGTCCATGTTAGAACGTAGCTGAGAGTAGCGGCAAGCTTAGCATGAAAATAGGAAGCACTGCTCAAGACTAAGAAAATAAACCGTGATGGTGATAATTATGCTGGTAATTAATTCTAGTGGCTAAGGACATATTCTGAACACGGAGTTCTGGCGCAGGATGTTCTAAAGCGCCCCCTTGCACAGAAAACTGGGCGCTGGCATCGTCAACGAAGACCGCCAGCTTGCCTCTGGCAGGTGCAAGTTGGCAGGTGATGAGGCCTTACACTGATTGTTTGGTGGTCTGTGTGTCCTCACGGAGATGGTAGGTGCATTGGCAGTTGGCAGAAGTGCTGGTCACGTTTATTTCGCCGGGAGCGGTGCATGTGCTCGGGGACAGCTGATCGACAGACGTGCTTGGTTGTACGCGGACGTGTTGGAAAGCTTCGACCACTGGGTTGGAGTGGAGCCGCGGAGGTCGTGGGTTCATTTCTCACCGGTGACATGTGGTTGTTTTAGTGGGACAGCGCTAATCCGGCGGTTATTGCCTCGTTGAATATTTTGCATAGCTTGCTTCTGAAGCAGCTGCAAACCAGCGCCATATGCGTAACAAATACGTCACGCATAGCAACACCGCGGAGCTGTCATCGTCACAGTGCCGCGGGAAAGACGACGACTTAGATGTAAGGGGGACGATCTCAGGACAGAGCGCGAGTTGCAGCTCGTCGCTCAACGAGATTTCATTGGTGTCAAATTCTTCAGCACTGTATATGGGACGCTAAGTTGGCCAGAGGCGAACGCAAAAGGGCGCAGAAAGACATAGACGACCGCGACATGCGTCTGTCTTTTTCGTCTCTTTCCTTCGTCTTGCGCTAGAATTTTTTTTTTTTTTGCTCATTAAAGTGATTGCTAAACGCTGCTAAAAATGAGTTTAGTCGACCAGCAGCCGTCTGCTCATAGATAGAAATTCATTGTGCATTATTTTACAATTGCGCTTTTATTGTCATTTTTTTCAAGCGTTGTTCATATTTACGCGAACTCGCCTGCCGCGTAATTATGTTACTAATGGATAAGTCTACTTGCACACAATGAGCATTATCTCTTAACCTGTTGCCGCAGGAACTGGCCCGGGCTCAGTATACTGATAACGCAATTTATTTATTTATTATTTATTTATTTCGGCCTCAAAGGCCCCATTGAAGGGGTATTACATGAGGGAGTGGGTTACAGGGCATAATATTGCTTCGAGTGATGCTTTGAACATTGATGGGTCTGTATGGAGCACGACGTCGGCAGGTAAGTCATTCCAGTCTTTTGCTGTGCGAACGAAAAACGAATATAGATGCGCAGATGTGCGGGCTTGCGGAGGATGGATTGTCTTTTCGTGGTTCGTGCGGCTGGAGATGCGGTATGCAGGGGTGATAACAGATTCGTGCGAAAGATGATAATAGAATTTATGAAAAAGAGATAGTCTTGCGATGCTACGCCGGTTAGCTAAATTTGATAAATGAGCATTGCATTTTAGTTTCGTTACGCTTTCATGATAAGAATATGCAGAGAAGATGAATCTAGCGGCGCGGTTTTGTATTGCTTCTAGCGTGTTAGAAAGATTAAGTTGATTATTGTCCCAAATAGCGCATGAATATTCTAGTTTGGGCCGTACAAATGTTGCATAGGCTAGTGATTTTAACGATGGTGGTGCTAGACGTAGTGTTCGCCGAAAATACCCCAGGACTCGATTTGCTTCCTTAGAAATTTGAGTTACGTGGTATGTCCACTTAAGATCATGTGTTAAGTGAAGGCCAAGGTATTTATATGTGGTTACTGCTGCAATTTCTGAATTAGCTATTAGGTACTTAAAAGGTGCGTCAGAGGGACGCCTGTGAAAAGAAAGTAAAGAAGTTTTTTTTTCACGTTAAGAGACATGAGCCATTTACTGCACCAAGTTAAAATGCGATCAATGTCAGATTGAAGAAGTTTGCGATCACTGTGAGTGATTATGGGACGGTACACAACACAATCGTCAGCAAATAGGCGTATGTTAGAGCATATGTCAGTTGGCAGGTCGTTTATATAGATAAGAAAAAGCAGGGGGCCCAGGACTGTGTCCTGGGGTACCCCAGATATAACAGAGGAGTGAGAAGAAGAGCATTTATTAGCGAGAACAAACTGTTGCCGGTTAGTTAGAAAGTTACGAAGCCAGTCAAGTACCAAGGAATTGAGATTAAGCCGTGAAAGTTTCAAAAAAAGCCGCCGGTGGGGAACTTTGTCAAACGCCTTTTCGAAATCTAAGAAGAGGGCGTCCACTAGAATGTTGTGATCAAGGTTGGAGCTTAGGTCATTAATAAATAGGGCTAACTGTGTGTCGCAAGAAAAGCCCTTTATAAAACCATGTTGGCTGGGCTGAGTTCTGGATTCAAGGAATCGGTCTGGGCGGGGATTTCTCTCCTTGGGCTTTCTCTTCTTATGTATACTTCTTGGAATTTCATTCTTTCAGATTTCGATGAGGTATTAGCTTTATTACAGGCGCTTTTTTTGTAACATGATCGTCAAATACGGTAATTGGTAATTTCAGTGTCGACACCATGGTCCCGCTTGTCACCCCCCCCCCCCCCCCCCCCCCCCTTTTTTTTTTCTCTACCGGCAATCGAAGCTTCGGTCAGCCAACGACAAAGAAATCGCGTTATTTTACTACTGCTGTCTGTTTAAAAACAGCAGCTCTTATTCACTTCAACTGTCACGAACGCGGTACATTAATCCTCGGTGTGGCCATCTTCAAAATACAAATTCTGATGACGCAGTTTGATCATAAACTTCTTTAGAGTAGCGTCAGCAATGAAAGTTCACGTCTGTGGAGCTTTACTGACACGTTCTCACAATTCCCGCATGGAGGATGCATGGACGTTTTTTTTTTCTTTTTCTTTTTTTCTTAGCTACTGGCTTCCGCGGCTGGGGATTCTTAAATGAGCCAAGCGACGTGCGCAGGGCCTAACACACTTGCTCTTAACCTCGGTCTCTGTTTCATACTGGGTGTCTTGCGAACGCGGTACTTAAAAATGAATTTTTCGTCGTGCTGTTTTGAACAAATAACAAGAGAAAGCTTCTTAAGCTACAATCACCCTTTGTATATCTGGGTGTAAGAAAAGTTTGCTTTGGCTTAAGAGGTATGAATGTTAACATCTCAAAGCGACTCAGGTTATGAGAGACACCGTGGTGGAGGAGTCCGGTAAATTTCAAACACCTGGGGTTCTTTAACGTACACTGACGTCGAACAGTACATGTGAGCCGTGCCTTTCGTCTCGATTGAAAAGCGGCCGCCGCTGCCGGGATCGAACACGGGTCCCTCTGCTTAGTAGTCGAGCGTCCTGATTTACTACCCAGGCATCACAATCCATCGGCCTAATATTGGTACTGCCGCAATGACTGGCCCAAGGTAGTACCACTGCGCAACCAGAATTGTGCCAAGATTGTGCCAATATTGTCACAATATTGGCACAAGAAAAAGCAGGGGGCCCAGGACTGTGCCCTGGGGTACCCCAGATATAACAGAGGAGTGAGAAGAAGAGCATTTATTAGCGAGAACAAACTGTTGCCGGTTAGTTAGAAAGTTACGAAGCCAGTCAAGTACCAAGGCACAATTCTGGCCAATATTGGACCAATTTTGGGCCGCCTGGCTACCAAGCTACCGCGTCGAGGTATGGTAAAAGCTACTGTGCCGCCATGTCCTTGGCTTGACTGTGTGCATATTCCGCAAGCATAGAAGAAACGATAGCATCAGCTTTCTACGCTTGATCGCAACAGTACGTATAGAGCAGGGGCTTTGACGTCTCTAAGCAACAAGATGAAAATATCTGCACGTGAGAGCGAGCATGACTTATACGAAAGTTCTGGTCAATCTGCGATTTTTTTCCCTGTCACTTTTGTAAAATTTAGACTTCCAAGTTATTTTGAAATATGAGTTCTGGAGCAAATTAAGAAAGAAACAAAACAAAGAGGGTGTGAAAATATACGTTCTCCGCAGTATTTGTTGCTGTGTTGTTCATACTATAATACTAGGCTCCATCAGCCGCTTGGACCGCTGGAGGAGGAGGGAGGACAAGACATCTTTATTTATTTAGTCAGCGAGGGGGGGGGGGGGGGGGGGGGGGACCCTCACCTTTTAAGGAGAAAGCATTGCTAGGCTAGTGGTGGCGTTCATGTTCGTTCATCGGGAATGTCTGCCGTATGAAAGTTTAGGAAAATCTGTCTTCACCGACAATTACCTCTCCGATTCTCAGCCCAGCACGCTAACCACTACTCCACGCGGGGTTCTTACAGACAAGTTCTATGAAATAATTAACAAGAAATGGTCGTAATTCTCCTTGTCTAGCGTGAGGATGATAGTATTGATAAAAATGACGATGCAGTTGGTGATAGCTATGATAGTAGGGATGGCGATAACGGTGCATTTAGTGACAATGATAATGATGGTAGTGGCGATGACAATGAAGGGGCGTTTGGTTTATAATGATGAGAGTAGCGCTAGTGATAATGATGCTGATCATAGTAGGGATGAAAATCGACGACGCAGTTAGCGAGAACAGTCTTGTAAAGTAGCTTTCGCCATTTCTGCTCTTAAGCAGACTTAAGCACAATCTTGTAATCTCTCTTCATACTGTATTAAGTATGCAAATCGAACAAAATTTCAGCGAGCGCACCGCTGCGAGCTCTAATTGACGGCTGATTACATACTGGTTTCCCCTCATTTTCCCACGAATCCGGACGCTTTGCGTGCGCAAGCAATACCCGCTGCCGCTTCGATCTGTTACCCGGCTCATTAGCGCACCTGAGCCGTTGCTTTTCCCCAACGGGAGAGAACGTGGTGTGCGTCTGGGAAGCAGGGAAGGCAGGTTCCGAGGCAAGCTTTGTCCTGTACACGTGGCCGCAGATTGGGGCGGCGTGCTTTACGAATGCTTGCGAAAGTGGCGTGGGAAAAGCAGGACGGACCACGTGCAACACGCCAAACGAAGAAAACGCAGCGGTCAGGGCATATTGTAGGGAAGTTGTAACCAGCTTCTTTTTGGCATGATTTCTGGTAAGAATAAGCCGAGTGCATGACTGCGAACGGGATTGGCAAAGCTAGTGCATGCTGCCTCTTTATTCAATCATTTCCCTGTACTTAATCTGGCTTTATGTTTCCGTTACTTTCTTTTTCCTTACTTCAGCAGAGAACAGCGCCCTCTTGATTCATGATTAAATATTGCAATAATTAAAACAGATCCACGCACACATCTATACTTCAGTAAATGTTAAAAAAAAAAGGGAAAAAAGGAAACTTACCTATAAGTCACAGCCAATAGCTCTTCTATGGCAGAAAAAAAAAATTAAGTTTAATCATTCACAACGAGAAAAGCCAGTCCTACACTAAAATCACCGTCGAATTAAGAGCAATCGTGGGAAGATGTCAATTCTTGGTTACACCACTGCAGGCTGCAAAATGCCGCGTGGCTTGAGATGAAGCTGGCCTTCCTATTAGAGGCATGCTACACCGCCTGGCTTGCAGGGGGCTCGTTAGAAACTAAAATATTGCCTTTCATTACTTTCGAAGAAATAAATGTACAAAACATTTAGTTTAAGGAGAGATAATAAATTATTTTCTTGGTGCAATTGTTTTATTCAAAATCGCCAACTTTTCACCAGAAGCAGCGCGCTGCAAAAAAGTTGATTTTCAATAATATATTATGGCACGAAGAATTACGTTGTTGTCGCTAAAACTTTTTGTCTTGAATAGTGACGAAATTTGAAGCTCTAGACCGTGAGGTGTTTTCTTCACAACGCATCAAATTCTGCCAAATTTCGAAGACAGCAAAAAAGGGACAACTTTCATTCCCATAAAAAAAAAAAAAAAAAAAAAACCTCAACATCTTCGATTTTTCCTAAAATCACCCTTAAGAGACCTCAATACCTCAGAATCATTGGGGACTAAGAACGTGTTGTATTATATTGTATAAAATTACAAAATTTAATATAAAACTTAGAGCTTGTACTGAAAATTATCAATATTTAGCCCTACATTTTGGCACCATCCTATAAGTTGTTGGCATTGAAGCATTTTTTCGGTATTACGCAGACATTGTTATTTATTGCCACAAAATGTTGTAGCTCTAGAGTTGTCTGTTTATTCTCCATATTACTTCGAATTTGGCGAAAATTCAAAAATATAAAAAATAGTCATTTTTTTATTCGAATTTAAAAAAAAAAAACATAAGTATATTCCATTTTCATTTAAACCACGTAAAAACAATACTAATTTCATAATAAATATAAGACACTGAAGGTATTGCGTTATGTATAATAAAAATACAAAAAATACATACAGCTGAGCGCATGGTTTTATTCTAAAGAACGGCTTAGGCCTTCCCCTCAAGGAGTAGGCGTGCGAAATTCCATTTATTAATTTGCTGAATTCTGTTACATTTTATCTATTGCAATAACCAAACCCTTCTCAGTGCCCATGAAGACAGCAGCGTTGGACCGTCCTTCTTCAGGGTAAAATTGAGGTTCTCAATTCTACCCTGAAGAAGGACGGTCCACTGTCCGAAACTGTTCTTAGAGAATCGGGAAAGTAGTGTGACATTTTATATATATATATATATATATATATATATATATATATATATATATATATATATATATATATCATTACGTACTCAGTACGTAATGATGGTGTTTATTTGTCGTCTAGGTACTGCGCGTCCTCAAGGCACGCCAGCTTGTGCTTCCTCTTTCTCACTCTATAGCTTCTTCCTCTGCCTTCTAATGACGCCCCAAAGCACGTGACATTTCCCTCTTCGCAGACGATGCCCCCAAGGCAAGCAGTTATGCATTGAAAAGGAGGATGTCATCTCAGTTCTTGTGATCAGAATCGAAATCCCTCGCCAACATAGTGGCCAGAGTGCGGTTGGTGCGTTCAGCGGCGTCGAATGACGGTAATCGCAGGCACAGACAAAGGTTCGTGGGCTGGTTCGCGGTAGTACTCACGATGCGGTCGCTGGTCACGTCAGTGGCACGGTTCACGTAATATCCTTCAATGGCGCGGATTATGATGCATTCAGCATGTATGAGAAGCTATGGTTGCCCTTTCTCTTGTCAAAAGACGGGGCGGATACGTGTTTCTTGTTTTTCTTTCTTGTTTTTTTTATTTTTTCCTTTTTTTTCCCCCTTACGCTTTTACCAGCGATGCTGAGCACTGTGGGACACGAAAACATACCTCCTGGCTCTGTAATATGTCTGTTCACATATGATTTAGAAACGTAGCAGCACAGGATTGACACCATTAATATAAGATGAAAAGGCTTATCTTCAGCCGAAGTATGTGCTTCGCGTTTAACATTGCGCATGCGTGATCCAGCAGTTTCAGAAGGGAACTGCAGTGTACAAAAGGTAGCGAAGGATTTGAAAGTTCACAGAAATACATTACGCCCGGCAGAAAACGACTGCATATACAAATCACGACTCTGAAAGAACAATTGGCAGTATACTCTCATGTCATAAATGGCAGTTTGCCAGTATCCCTCGAGAGAAAAGAGTACAGCAGATGTACCTTAACGGTACTCATCAATGGAGCAGAAACGCAGAGGCTGACGAAAAAGGTTCAAAAGCAAAATACCAATTTCTATGCACTGCCAAAGTCGTACTATTGTAACAGGTTGTGACTCTTTTACTCCTCTG
This sequence comes from Amblyomma maculatum, assembly GCF_055883805.1. Lineage (NCBI taxonomy): Eukaryota > Metazoa > Arthropoda > Arachnida > Ixodida > Ixodidae > Amblyomma > Amblyomma maculatum. The sequence continues at coordinate 70,086,326 of NC_139347.1, read as the reverse complement.
AAATTGTGTCAAATGTATGTGCTGTCTGCTAATTAGGTTTTGCTGAACATTATGTGCATGGATCCCAACTAGCCTGCTAGCTAGGGATACTGATTTTGCAATGTTGCTTGTGTTGATTTTGTTTGTGATGGAGCAATAAATGAACAATGAACAGTGAACGATGAACAGTGAACTTAAATTTAAAATAATAGGTGTAACGTTAATAGACAGATAGCGTACAGGTTTGTCTAGAAAACAAGCGCCGAGTTAATTACATTCTAGTCGAAACCAAGAAAAAAGTATTAAGTGGAGGAAAGACAATCAGTGGTCGCTAAGGGTAACGGCTCTATTTCAAATGACGGCAAGCATAGCAGAGTTGAAGTCTATATATGCCAAAATTCCAGAAATTTTGAATGGATAAAAAAATGTTCCTTTTTACAGTTTTATTTTTCATGAAAACAAAAATTGAAATTTTGGGAAAATGAAACACATAGCAAGAAAGCGGGACTAAAGAGCCCATACGCTAAATGCCCCATACGCCAATAAAGACGTTAGCTTAATCGGATTATACATAAGCAAGCTTAGGCCGTGATCGGCATATCAAATGCATGCAATATGCGTAAATTACTTACAACAGTACTCCTGGTTGCCTGTACGCTGTTGGTGCTATTCGTGACTAATGTTACTATCTTATCTCTTCGGAGCATTTCAGTAGCTTCGCCCTTGTCGTCAGCAACATACACTGCAGTGTGACAATTCTTGCCTTTTCAGCTGACCAGTAAAAATAATAATCATGGCCTAGTCACGACCAATGCACGAGTGCACGGCATGAATATTAAACCACCCATCTGTCAAAACTACCAGACAAGAAGCATTTGTCAAAGACTCTATACGATGCTTCACTCATGCGTACCTCGAATCGAGCAAAGCTCCACTCAGAAGTTATCGAGAAGCTTCTAACGGAGTGTTAGTTTGGCTTTACAGCTCTGGGGTAACACGGGTCGCAAGAGAAGCCGCCCCATTTATTTGCTTCGGTAGTAAGTGCGGTTCTTCGTCTCTGCAAAATACTAACTCATTTCTTTGAATCGACAAATACGCTTATAAACAATCCTGATGCTTAGCGTTTGTTTCATCTGCATACATTTTTCGATGCCCAGCGGAAATTTCTTTTCACGGCAACAAAATTCCTTGTTAAACGTGTCGCATTAAAAATTTCATGCTCAATGTACAGTACTTGTATACTGCTAGTTGTTTTTTTTTTTTTTTCACTACTGTCCGTTTCACATACAGAAAGTGATTCTAGCTTTATGCTACGGGCGAACCTATCTCAATGTTTTCAGTATGCCAATCTAATCTACTCTCGTAAGCTATGAGTGTTGAAAGTAGACGTGGTAAGACTGCGCGGACTTATAAGTGGAAGCGTTTGCCTGGCTTCCTCTAAAATTCATTAAGCGACCGCCCAAATACGTCCCGGATAAAATTATTGTATAGCCTTTCCGAGAAGGACCTATACAACGACCAATGTCGCCCGCATGAAGGTTTGTATTGACGTAAAGCCGCTTATGAGCGCAGAAGCCTTTGTGGATTCGTGCGGGTGTTTCGCGCCACAGCACAGTCAGCCATTTGATCGACTTAAGCCGTAAGGTAAAGCATTAAAAATGATTTGTTCCCTTCAGCCCGGCCCTTCCTCGTGACTGGAGTTCAGTCCACTTCGCAGCACGAACTTCTGAAAGACGCTGACATAACATAGGCGCTCGGCTTCTGAGCGGAAGGACCCGGGTTCGACCCCGGACGCGACAGCAGCGTTTCGATGGAGTCGAAACGCAAAGCGGCCGAGTGCGATCAGGTATCAGCGCATGGTAAGGAATCCCATCTAAATGATATTACATGACGCCGTCCACAACGACTACCCTCATAGCCTGAGCAGTTTTGGAACGTCAGACCAGTCAAATTCAAAAATACGCTATGACAATTACTTTCTTGTATTTAGCTGAAATACGGTGTAGTATAGTGCTTAAGAAAGAATAAGCCTAAAGTTAAAGTAAGCACTCATGACGCTATGAAATCGCATTATGAAATTTTCAATGATTTCTTGTTTGCAATTCTCGCTCTGCTGGAAAACAAAAACAAGAAAAGCATTTTTGTTCCCAAACTTCAATTTTTTTTTTCGCCTTCACATCTCTAGATACATCGCAGAAATTTAAGTAGGCAGGTGAAATCAGGGAGCTTCGAGTACATTACGTGTTAATACCGTGTTAATACGTGACATGCCTCTGTCCTGCAGTGCGCAAAATCAGGCTGATGATGACGATGATGAAGGAACTCCCTAAGTTCTTCCTGTATATATATATATATATATATATATATATATATATATATATATATATATATATATATATATATATATATATATATAAAGCTCGTGAGGAGATTCATAATGCAAAATAAGCATGCGTACAAACGGCCCTCCGACAGTATAGCGGCTACGCACGCATGCGCACAACGTAAAGATGAAATTAAGCAAACCTCTTCTGAACCAGCTGTTTTGCAACCAAGAGAGCATAGTAGGTACTGCAGTAGCAATGTCTCCAGTAGCCCAAGAAGACACACTCATCAAATTCTGCACCTTTCTCTCAATACAACTGTCGGTCGTCCAAGTAACAAGCAAACTATCTACCACACTGTCACGTCTGATGAGCTTCTAAAAGCAACGCCACATAAAAGAAAAGAGCCCTTGCACAACGAGCAACAATTTGCAGCGTCAGTCGCAGGCACGTAGCAAAGTCGAAGTAGAAGTGCGATTCTCATCCGGAGGAAATAATGACAGATGGAAGAATAGCGGAAGAGAAAGCCATCAACTGGATAATACACATCAAAGCAGCCCCGGATGAAGCCAACAAAGTCAGCACTCAAACGAAGGTGCCCGGTCGACAAAGTGCGCAGGCGACGGTCATTGCGGGCTTCTTCATCGGGTGTTTTTCCTTGGTCCCCAAGGACAAAACCGACCAAACCGAGTTTTGATACTGACTCCATACGTTGCGCAGACGCAAGAGTTGCCGAAAGCAACGGTGTGTTTTGGCGGTGAAGAAGGAGACAAAGTGCCAAGGAAGCATGCTTTGGATGAGCGAGAGAGAATGCCTGGAAGCTGCAAAAAGGACGGCAAGCGGAGAGGACGACAGGGAATGACTAGACCCAGACGCCCTCTCATTGCTCATGTAGTGTGGCAATCTGGTGCAATCGGTCAAACTAAAATCTATATTTTCCGGCTACCGGAGAAGTTTCTTTAGGCCTACATGACGCTTTTTTCTATTTGGCCCTACATTGGTCGAAAATTGGGAAATTATATTGATTTAGCGGAATACTGAATTGGGGGGCTGTACTCCCCAACGATTTTCTTATGTTAGGAAATATTTAATCTGAGCCCATAGAATAGCTGCGCCATGCCTCTGTCTCCATAGAATTGAGCGCATTACATACTGAAGAATAGATACAGAGTACTGAGAATAAGAGAGCATGGTCACATGAAGTGGTTGAAAAGGCGTGTCGTTTGTAACTTGCTCACAGCCGCCTACTATCAATTGCCGAATTAAGAGCAGAAAAAGAAATGCTGCTAACACAAGGCTGTCCTCTAGCTGGCGTCAAAGTAAGCTATGCATCGAAAGGGGCACACGCACAGACGCACTCACACATACACACAAATGCGTGCGCGCACATTCCCACTTCTTAGTAGTCATCTTTGGCAAGAATATTGCTCAGAGGAAACACGTTTCCTCATCTGATCATCCGCCCATAGACGTAAAAATGTAATCCAGGCTAAGTGGTTCTCTATTTATGGCCCCTTTATATCGTCCATTCGGCTCCCTTTGCTCAGCATTAAAAACTGCGACATGTGAACGCATTGCAGCTGAGAGTGAGGCAACGATGGTGTTTACGAAAGGTTTATCTTGCCCTATATGGAGCGTGACTGACGCACCAAAAGGCGAGGCTTGCACAAAGCTTTATTTTTTTCGTGGCCGTTTAGATGTCGGCTGGATGCGCTTTTAAAACATTTCTTTTTTTTTTTTTTCTTCTCATATAGCTCTGTTACTGGCAAGCACGGATTTTCTTCTGCTGCAATGGGAAGTAGAAAAATTAGGTGTGTGGTCATAGCCAATCCTGGAATTTTTTCGATACATTACGCTGTATCTCGAAGAGAAAATTACGCAGTATCCTCTCGCCACAGTCCCATAAATAGCATTTCAAAGGACCTGCAATGTTTCGAGTTTTGAAAGTTGTCCAAATATTCGGCTTGATCCAAGTTGGGGTTTCTTCAAAGACGGGGATGAAAATGTCGCGACTGATTGCATCCAGTAAACCCACTTGGAAAAGGAAAGGCGGGGCTGCTCAGATAAAAATAGGACAAAGGTAACCGCGTATATTTAGCTTACCTCCACTTTCATCGCACCGATTTAGGCTAAACACTACTGGCAATTTTTAGCTTGCGTACCTTCGCCTTCGTGAGATCGCATTAGAATAAATACTTCTTGCAATTTCAAACTACATTAAGAGCACGAGGTTGAGCCCTAAGCTACTAAGGTTTGGTGCTGTAACCGGTCATGACACTAATTAAATTACCCTAAGTAGATTGCAGTAATTTAATTACTTTCTTTTGTAATTTGCAATGTACTGATTGTGTCAGCAATTTTTAACGTAAGTAGTCTCATTAGAGCAGTACAGTCCCAGCGAAAGTAATTGATTATTTGCTACATTAAACTCTTACATCTATAGGGAAGCAAACTATTGTGATTTGGACCTTACTAGGTCTACCTCAACCTCAAAATACCTGTCTCATGGAGTGAGTTCAGGCTGAGGTGAAGTTGACGACAGCCAGAACTTTTGTGAGCGTGGTCAGCAAATTAGAACTCTAGCTTACGAGAGATACTGAGATTGATTGAGGCTAGTCTGTCATAGGTTGAAGTTCTAGAGAATGAGCTCTACTCTTTGCGCTGCAACTCTCAAGGCCATGTGGCGCCGCAAATTTCACCTCAAGCCAACAGGCGCCGTAGTGCAAGGCTCTGGAAGTTTCGACCAACTGGGTGCCAGGTTATTCACTTGATTCGAGAGTGATAGCCTCCGGAGATTTTCATCACTTGAGGTTCTTTAACGTGCACTGAGCACGTGACTGAGCGCGGGTTTAAGAAATACCCCACCGGCTCTTGGTCGCTCAGTCTCGGCATGGATGAAGTGCGTGCCGGTCCGAGTGCGTCAGCGCTTCGGCACAGGCCTCTGGCTGATGTGTAGGCATGCTTAACAGAGGCTACTCTCGTATGACTAGCTAACGTCTTTTTTTTTATGTAGTTGCCGCAAGTTTTTTTCGACCAACGCTCCTTCCGAAGCAGAGTTCAAACTCCACACTCCAGTGCGCAGTTACACATAAATTCTGCTACACCCCCTCCCCTGCAAAACATGCCCGCCCCTAAATAACATTGTGACGTGCTCTGCGGCGTCATGAGAAGGCAGAGGAAGAAGCTGAAGAGTGAGAAAGATGGAGCGCAAACTGGCGTGCCTTGGGGACTCGCAGTACCTATAGATCACAAATAAACACCCCCTTTACGTACTGAGTACGTAAAGTTGTGGTGGTGGTGTGGGGTAGCTCAACACGTATCCCCGTGGTTTTCGACGAAGGCGCCGACTCACTGGTTTACCGCACCTACCATTAAATATGGCTCAATACAGTGACGACAGCCGAGCAAAACCTGCGGTGGCAAACTGGCAGCATTATCGCGAGCCGCGCACCTTTCATGAGCATAATAGCCGTCTAACCTTTGTTCTTGACGGCACCTAAAGAGCAGACCTCGTCCTCAACTCTAAGAAATGCCACTTTGGCGAACGCCAGGCAGTTGATTTGTCACTTGTTCGGCCGGATCCTCAGAAGATTGAGTTTGTAACTAAATTTACTGCGCCGAAATCACTGAAGGAGTTTAGGAGTTCTTAGTGCTATGTTCCTATTTTCGACGTTTTGTGCCCAGAATCGCTAACATCGCCTACCCGCTCACGTGCCTTTTCCACAAAGATGCAACGTTTAATTGGACTGCTGACTGTGATTCTGTCTTCCCTATCTCAAATGTCTTCTGACTTCGGGACTTATTCTACGCCACTCCTGTCCCCATCGAAGTTCACACCGACGCTAGCGGCGTGGGCGTTGGCGCTGTGCTCATCCAGTGCCATGGCCGCGATCAGCATGATAGCTTATGCTGGTCATTCGCTGAGCAAGTCGGAACGTAACTACACCGTTACTGACCGAGATTGTCTCGCAGTCGTTTTCGCAGAGCAACGATTTCGTTCCTACCTCTATGGTAATGCTTTTACCATCGTCACCGAGAATCATTCGCTCTGTTGGCTTGTAGATCTCCGTGACCCTTGCGGCCGGCTTGAACGATGGGCTTTTAATTTGCGAAAGTTTAACTTCACTTTGGCATACAAAAGTGGCCTTCAACACGCCGACGCTGTCAGCAAATACCTAAGCCCGTTATACCTAGTGGCACAAGCAGAGGCACATTATTTTATGTTTTTTTTTTTAGGGGTAGCCTCACCATAATATATGTCAGCAAATATCGCTATCCACCAGTTACCGCTCGAAAACTTCGGAAAAGGACGCAAGATGTCGATGCCCACCTGCTCAAAGAGTGCGGTCGGAGGTTCAGTAGGGTGCAGCGGTTCTGGGGACGGGAAGTAGGGAGCTTGTACCGCTGACACTTGACACACCTGGCTACATAGCGCTGAATGGTTTGACGCATTTTTGGCAAGTAAAATCGTTCCTGTGTTCGATGAAGGGAGCGGACGACACCTAAATGGCCCGACGTTGCACCTTCGTGCATCATTTTGAGAACAAAAATGAGGGAGATTTTCCGCCACAATGAGAAGAAAGTGCGCAGCCCCGGGTCAATTTTCTTGTAAAGTAGGCCCGCACGAACGCAGAAATGCTCATCTGTTGAAGCATGAGCGGCCGCGAAGGGCAGCGCAAGTTTCATCGTTGCGTTCTTCTGTCTGGAACAGTTGAGGATCTGGAAACTTTGCTGAGATAGACGCCATGAGAGTCATCCAGGTTCTCATTGTCGCTATCAGTTGACGAAAGCGGCAAGCGTGAGATGCATACTGGACATATAATATGGCGAGGGATACTGGCAAACTGGCATTTATGACATGAGAGTATACTGCCAATTGTACTTTCATAGTCGTGATTTCTATATGCAGTCGTTTTCTGCCCTGAGTAATGCATTTCTGTCAAATTTCAAGTCCTTCGCTACCTTTTGTACATTGCTGCTCTCTTCTGAAACTGATCGATCACGTATGCGCAATGTTAAACGTGAAGCACATACTTCGGCTGAAGATAAGCCTTTTCATCTTATATTAACGGTGTCAGTCTTATGCTGCCACGCTTCTAAATCATATGTAAGCATACACATTACAGAGCCACAGTGTCGTTGGTAAAAGCGTGAGGAAAAAAAAAAGTAAAAAAAAGAAAAACCCATCCGCGACCTCTTTTGACAAGAGAGAGGGCAACCATAGCTTCTCATGTATGCTGTATGCATCATAATCCGCGTCGTTGAAGGATATTACGTGAACCGTGCCACCGACGTGACCAGCGCCCTCATCGTGACTCGCGAACCTGCCCGCCCGAGTGCTCCAATGTCACGCACTAAGTACTCGACACAATTCTGCTTAGTTTGAGCGTGTAAGTTTTTGAGTTGGTGAAATGAGGAGATAAAAGAATGAATTATGTAAGATAAGAAAATTAAGGTTCGTAAGTCGCAGAAGGAGACATTACAAGAAAACAGTGGTCTGTAACGCCTGCCGCGGCCAGGTTTCAGCAGAACTCCAGGTGAGTCGTAATTATGCATCGGGGATGATCGCAATCATTTTTAATTTTGTTACTTGTGACTTTGAATCGTCAGCTTGTATGACTCCAGCAATGAGTGAAAAGTTTTTATTTTTTGTTTTCGCAGTGAAATACAGTAGTTCTGAGATTGTACCTCGCCCTAACCGCAATACAGAAATTTTCCTCGGCGCCTGTTCTGAAAAAGTATTTAGGTTTAGAGCCACAAGCGCAAGATAGTCTATATATGAAAAGGGAGAAGAAATACGTAAAACATAAAAAAAAGGAGGGATGAAGAAAATAGTGAACGGAAAAAAGAAGGAAAAGGGCGGTGGATCACTCACATGAAATGTAAGGAACTGGACGCGAGATACGGAAGTCGCAGCAGAGAGCATGGCTGCCCACGCCGGCTGCACTCTTGTGGAGCGGCGAGTCGACGGCTTGAATAAAGCAGCGCTCCCCCAATTAGCGACGGCAAACAAAGACCTTGGCGAGGAAAGAGTGAACAAAAGCAGGAGCGCGAATAGAGTAGTGAAAATTCTCAAGGTGCACGCTGCCGTATTTCTTTTTCGCTTCTCGTGCAATGTTATGTATATGCGTGTCGCTGATGAGCAGGAAATTAAGCGAAATTCCTGTCGTCTAGTCATCGCTCTGCGAATCCGATGCTCTCACTTCATGTTTGCTTCCGGAGCTTCCTTCTTTCTATGCTTTTTTTTTTTTTTTTCAATTTGCAAACTTCCAGTCAGCAGGCGTGTACGCATATTTCAGCAGGCTTGTAAGCCTGACAGTACATCGGGTGAGAGCATCAGTGAAAGTAAGTAACACTATGTATATAAAACCTATTACGAGAACTGAAGTTTGCGCCCACTGATGAGTTTGATGCCGATACTTTGCTAAACCAGCCACACTAACTTAATCATGCCCAAGTCTTTCAGGAGCAGCACGCAAGCGACGATGCCACCTACATCATCCATGGCTGCTGCATTTGGCTACCGAGCTTCGTTTTTTTTTTCTTTTTATTTTGTCGGCGTTGAGCACTTCCTAGAGAGAAGAAAGTGCGTTTTTTTTTTCCTCTTTGATGAAATCGATGCGTTCAGCGCGCTGCTAGAAAGAACCAAGAAAACTGCGAAGTCCAGGCGGCTGGTACAGGTAATGGGTGGGTCCATACAAAAATCCATTTTTTAGTGTAACCAAATATGCGGATGGAAGCCGAAATTTTAACGGAGACTACTACTGGTGCACAGCCTTATGGCAATCTTTCTTCTTAATCTGCACACGTGCGCAAATACTATGCACAAAAAACACCTGCATCCTGCTGTTATCCGTTTAGTGAATAGAAAGAGCAAGTTGGACTTCCACAGCGAGGTATGTGTTTTCAATGTCATCAAATCCAGCCGCAATCGCTTTGTACTTTCAAGAGTTGTGGATAATGAACCGTTCTCTGTTATCTCAGGACATAAGAGGCATGATTGCGTAATGGAGTCTTTGTCAGTTGAGAGACGGCGAAAACAATTGTTACATGACACTCTTATCATTCCAGACAAGCCATTAAAACGAAAATGGCAGTGGGGCAAGTTTTAATGAGCCGCCGCAATTACAGAGGGAACGTAAGATAAGTTTATGACGGAAATGAAATCGAGAAGAGGGGATGAACATATGTGCGAAATGTCCATCCTTACACGGAATATCAGAACAAGAGCAGGACTAGAAGAGAAATAGCAGAGGGTGGCTGAAAGATAGGTTAGAAAGAATGTAGAGATGTCCGGCTATAAGGTAGACGTATCAGGGGAAGGGCAATAGTAATGGGCGATCAATGAGAGAAGGAAGCATTTGCCGGCCCTGGAAGCAAGCGGGAAAACTGATTGCTCCTGCTGGGCGTAATCTCATTATGACGTTTTTAATGCGGGGACATTAAGAGCACCATGACAACTAAAACTGTGCTCCATATTTAAGCCGCTGCCACCTGCCCCCTACCGCTGCTTGAAGAGAGAAAAGCGTGGTGCTGCGGTTTACAGGTGCGAAAAGGGAGGGCGGGAAATCTGGCTTTTTATGTAGCAGCGGAGACTTAGATATACCAAAAGACGACCATAAATAATGTCTCGAATATAACGGTAGTCTCTAATGAGCGTCTTATTACTACCTGAATGCAGTGAAAAGGACTTATGGTTTCGCATTATCTCCGCATTAATCAAATTGATTGCCCCTGATATTTTCGATTGATTTTTCTGCCTGCTTTCTGTTTCCCTCCCGGCTCCTTATACGCCAGAGCTTGCGTACGGCGTTGGCTGCTATCCGCCAGCCATGAGATGTAAAAGAAGGCAGCTGACAATAAAAACTATGGAGCCTCCAAAGACTCCTTAGGAGGAAGTTAAACAGCATGACTATATGTTTCGCACATTTCTTTGTTGGCCTTCAAATTTTTGGAAGATGCCCCGAACCAACCAAACTTTGACGCGTCTACACGAAAAGGTTGTGCATCAATCCTACGACTCTCAGTGGTTTTAAGTTCCGAGCTTTCACGCATTGGTCATGTGACCCTGAGATGTTGCTGCTACTTGTGCTTGTCATTGCTGCCTGATGTGCTCCACGTGATAACACGTGAGAATATGAGCATCCTAGGAAAATCAGGCGGTATCTAGCAGGACAAACACCTAGACATTGCAACATGGTGTGGCCTACCAGCAGTGCTATAGAAAGGTTGACTGGTCGATGCTGCTTAGCCAAATGACGCATTTAAGAAAGTAATTATGGGATGCGCAAGTCAGAAGACTGTTACATGAGCAGAAAGCTAGCAGCTAAGGCACAGTTCTTTCCCTCTTAACCCCCTAAGGGCGGCCGAAAGCCATTTCTCCGCTTGTAGTAAATGCTCCACTAGTTCCTTCTGAAAATCATACTAGAATGTAACAAACCGGCGCTAGAGGCAAGTCTAAATAACATCGCGAGATATTTTTTTAGGAGCCTCAGCACAAGCTGATGCTGGTGCGGCGAGCTACAGCCACAGATGAAGCTAACGGACTATCGGACCAAGGATTGCCGACCATCGTCTCTCGCCACCTCCTTCCTAATTCACTAACCCTAACCACCATAGTTCAGTCAATGAAGTGTATCAAGCTAACATTTATTCCACATCAATGACTGTAACAAGCCTTACCTTAATTTTCACTTTATTTTTATTTTTTTTTTTACAATAGCCACTGTGTTTATGCTAGTTGCCCGCTCCGTGCTTTGTTCTTGTGTGTTTTCTTTTTGAAACTCACGCTGCTGTGAGTGCGCTAATATAATAATAATAATAATAATAATAATAATAATAATAATAATAATAATAATAATAATAATAATAATAATAATAATAATAATAATAATAATAATAATAATAATAATAATAATAATAATAATAATAATAATAATAATGATAACGCGCCGTTATGAAAGGGAGGAAGGTGGGAGTGAATGCTGGAAGAAAGAAAGAAGAGCCGTAGTGGAGGCCTTCAGAGTAATTTCGACCACATGGGGATTTTTAACTTAACGTTTGCCTTTCCATTTGTTCATTTCTGGAGCAAGACTCCTCTGATGGGGCTGGGACAGGTAGGTCACTGCCGCTTGCGGCGGGGGCTAGCCTGTTCGAATTTTTACCTGTTGTAGGCCGTCATTGCGCCCGCCACCTCTTCGGTGGTGGACGAAGGCTGTTGTTGCGGCTCGCGTCTTTCGCTCTCTCTTCCTTTTCTTTCTTCTCTATTTTTCTCTTCTGTCCGCACGAGGCAGCGGAGGTGGCTCAGCTACAGAGCCAGTAGCAGGCCCGTGCATTTTCTTTTCCTTCTTCCTATACAGCCACAACAACAATATAACGTTCACTAACATGGAGGTGGTGAAGGGTGGTAGATCCTGGCCCTACGGGGCCGGGATGGTAGGTCAATGCCGCTTGCGGCGGGGGCTAACCAGCCACCGAGTTTTATTTGCTGTAGGCCGTCATTGCCCCCTCCACTGCTTCGGTGGTGGTCGCAGGCTGTTGTTGCGGCGCGCGTCCTTCTCTCCCTCTTCTTTTTCATTTTTTTCTCTATTTTCTTCTGTCCGCACGAGGCAGCGGGGGTATTGTTGTTGTTGTGGCTGTAGTAAGAAAAAAAAGAAAACGCCCGGGCCTGCTCCTGGCTCTGTAGCTGAGCCACCTCCGCTGCTTCGTGCAGACAGAGAGCGAAAGAGAAGAAAAAAGAAAAAGAACAGGGAGAGAAAGACGCGCGCCGCAAAAGCCGTCGTTCACCACCTAAAGCGGTGCCGGGTGCAATGACGGCCTACAACGATAAAAATCGGCGGCTGGCTAGCCCTCGCCGCAAGCGGCATTGACCTACCGCCCCAGCCCCGTAGTTGGCTCAGCTACAGAGCCAGTAGCAGGCCCGTGCCATTTCTTTTCTTTCTTCCTACAGCCACAGCAACAACAACAATCGACATCGCGCAGCACACGGACGCCTTTCCGTTTCGCCTCCCAACACCGGAATAATAATAATAATAATAATAATAATAATAATAATAATAATAATAATAATAATAATAATAATAATAATAATAATAATAATAATAATAATAATAATAATAATAATAATAATAATAATAATACCATTCAACTATTTTGCCGCAGTCTGCTCGGTCCTTAAAGTTGACGGAAAGCAGTTAGAACCCGCGTTTGCTGATTTCCCCGATGTTTGCCTGATTAAAGAGGCCTCTGGCAAGTCGTAGTTGGGACGCAGTAATTGAGTCTAAAGCAAACTAAAATAAAACGTTAAGGCTACGAGTGGACATCTAGTAAGTGGTTTCGCGGACAGAACACGCCTCGCTTGATACAGCGCCACTGTACCGCTATGCCATCACCGTCTATTTTTTTTTTTTTTTGCACATGGTAGTTGTTACATGTGGTACAGACTATTCGCAAATAGTTAGTATATGTGCCACCACCGCAGCTGAACATTTAACCGCCAGTTTCTCGCACTGTGTCCTGCATGTCGTCGTCTTCACCAGCTTCTATCTATTCACCGTGGGGCCAGAGCACACAGCTACCGTATTGCCCTTTTAAGGTGCCACGCCAAAATTTTATAGTACGCTACAATTATAACGCCACAACTAACCAATTTCTCGACCTTTCTGTGTGAAGCCTACATTGTCTGGAATGTCTCAAATCGAAACTAATATTTAATAAAAACTGGAGTGCTAGCGCATCTTATTTGCATTTACATAATCAGACTATTTACTCCGTCATTTTTTTGCCAGTAATTGTACGATGTGCCCACACTTCGTAAGGAGCCTCTTTGGTTCATTGCATTCACCCATTTTTTGGCTACCAAGGGGCGGCTGCCGGTGTCGAATGAGCTGGCACAATAGGATCATCCCGACGGAGCATAAAAAAAGAAACGCGTATTTTGACATTGAGAAACTTTGACGTCAAACAATGAAGCGCTCGCACAACAGAAGAGGCGAGTGACACATGTAAGCTGCTTGCGCAGAGACTACGTGGAAGACCGAATGACGAGCGGCGAGACGCTGAGCTGTGATTCAGTCATAGCCGTTGAGCTGACGGGCTCGAGACGGCTGTCGACCACCCACGGTTGGCGTGACGCCATTCTTCGCTGTCGCGTCAGAGACTAAGCAGAAGGCACGACTCACGACTGTACAGTCTAGGTCACACTGAGGTCATCATGTGAGCCTCTCGAAGCATGCCTCGGCTAGCGTTTCTTTCCCGGAGGCAGTGTTGTGAAGTCTGCTACAAGAGAAAACATTCATAATTCAAATAAATAAATAAAAATAAAATAATATTCCAGCCGCTGCAACGAGTGTGGACGAATGTGATCGCTGCAGAGCTCGATTTGTTTTGGGGCACTTTGAATTGCGCGATCAGTGGCGAAGGTGTTTTGGCTTGGCGGCGGAGGCTGCATTGCTATCCGACATTATCATCGCGCATATGATACCCACTGCAGGGTGAAGGCCTCTCCCATATTTCTCCAATTAACCCGGTTTTGTGCTAGCTGCATACAATTGACCCCTGCGAACGTCTTAACCTCATCCGCCCACCTAACTTTCTGCCGCCCCCTGCTACGCTTTCCTTCCCTTGGAATCCAGTTTGTTACCCTAAGTGACTATCGGTTATCCTCTCTTCGCACTACATGTCCTGCCCATGCCCATTTCTTCTTCTTGATTTCCACTTCACTTTTTCCCATTTTACTGTTACTTGCATGTCTAATTCTTTGATTCCTAGGCTAACGAGAAGCTTTTCAATGACCGAGACAAAAAGCATTAGATAGAAAGGAAAACACAGTGAGAGATATTATGTGGCCGAGCGAGGACGTTGTACATTCCGGGGCAGTTAAAATTGTGAAGAAAAAATATAAACATAAGAAACAAAAGCCATCTTCACAGCCTCTAAAAACGACTTCAGACTATAGGTTTCGCTTTTGAGCCGTGTGTTGTAAGTAAGCCTTGATATATCAGTAGTTTTAGATATGTATAAGGGGAGCAGGAACCTAGTTCACACCCTTTCGGACTCATCAAACTCCAGGGGTAGCGAAAACGCGCGAATATCCTGCTATAAAGCGCACCCTGTGGTCTTAAGACTTTTGATTGTGGTTGTACATAACAATGCAGTCCGGTATACGTTCTTTTTCTTTTTTTTTTGGTATGTGCCGTAAAGTGTTTGTTAGGCAAGGGGACTAAAATGTGTTAAATGCTGGTAAATGCTCGAAACATTTTCTTTGAGGGGAGAGCGTCGCTTTTCAATGTGATGGCCAGCGGAAGTGCAGTATAACCGCCCCCATGCACTAATGTGTGCATTCTACAGTGTATAATATTGAACAGCGGCCGTCATCGACACAAAAGGCACCGAGAATTGCTGACTTCATCGTCGGACGCAAGGCGGAGAGTGTCCTTCAGATGATCCTTTATCTTCAGCAGCATCCAGAAGTATGGTCACACGAGGTCATATGGTTCCATGATGGACGGGGGAAAAGATCGTGCAATTACAGCTCTTAGAGTGCGTCATTGATTTTTCAAAATTGCTTGCCAACCCTAAATTTTATAAACTGAAGCAACATAACGTCTTGGCAAGTCCGAAAAGTGTCAGCATCGCTTCACCAGCATAAGCCGGTGTCTTTGCCTTAATAGTGCGAACGGGGCTGGCATATATGTACTTCATGGACTTTCGCTCACTAGCTGGGGCATATTTATAAACACATCACTCATTTTCGCTGAATATATATGGGGAAGTTCACCTAGCTCCAGCGAATCTCCTGGTGCGTGCGCAGTCGGACTTGATTATTTCATGTCAGACACTTAACCAACAAGAAAACCATCTGAAACTCAATATCACGAACTCAAGTTTGTCCTTGACGACACGTTTCTTTTTCGGGGGACTTACCAAGGTATCGATTGTCATGTATTGCTTAATGTGCTGGTAATGTGCCTCCTGGCATATATCGCTCTCATGGCCATATAGTATATATCAATAAATTTGACACAAATTCTATGAAAGAATTTTTGAATGTATTTTTTATATAATATAAAACTGAACAATGAAAAAAGGATTATATCTTCAGATTCGTCCTCGCCAGGCGTGCAGGGTTTAGCTATTTATTTTCATAATCTAGCCCTTTGGTTTTATATGGCCGTCTTAATTACTCGTTGCGAGCCGAGGAGGAGCTTCAACATTCGAGCATATATAGTTGAAGTGAGCGCTCTAATTTTGTGCTTGTACGCCGGACAGTCTGACCTGAGTGAAAGCTGACCAGCTCCTGCCACACGTTTGGCACAGTTGAGGAATCGAATGTATAGTGCATTCTATATAATGTAAACATCGGCAGACAACCCTTCGCTTCTCATTGTTTACATAGCGCAATCAAAACACGTGGTCTGCGGAGTGCTACAAACAAATTTCAGGAATAAACATTTGTACTTCCATTCGGTTCAGAATAGGCAGCGTTTTTAGCAACAGTTCAGCACTATAGGTATATATCGAGTCGAGGATTTTCGACCGCTTACTTAGAGCAAAGTGCTTTGGGTATTGATACGTTTTACATTGAAAATGGCATGAGCGACACGTATACCTTCATAAGGCTTACACTGTTTGTTAACCGCCGGGCGTAACGAAGCGAGAACATGAAGCGCTAAGATACGAGGGAAACTTAATCGTGGCACCCCAACTGCTAACCGAACTCCAGATGGCTGGCTTGGAATCCCGATGTGCTTCTTTTAATGTTGGGCATGATAAACGCACATTCCTGGTCATACATGCATACGAACCTGCTGCTTTATTTGAGCAGCTCACGTCTGAACAATTGCTGTATCATTTGGTGCAAGAAGAATTTGAGAAATGTTTCAAATTCCCCTAACTCTTGCATCATGCGCGAATGCGTATCCATGCATCGTTATGTCCCAGAAAATAGAAATATAATTAAAAAATTTAATTAACACTGCATGCTTTATGCGCGAATGATCGTTTCGCTGAATATTATGTTTGCCTGTGTAGGGTAATTATCAGCTAAATCAATTTCTCTGCCGCTCTTTCTGAGAAGCGCAATTATAATAATACTTGAAAATAGATATTGATGAGTAGCATTAACAGTTCTTGGGATCCTCGTCTGCATTACCCTCTCTGATTTAGTGATGTATTGCCAGTCATATATACAATATGAAACTAAACTGAAGATGGAGTGAAAATAAAACAAGCCTACCGGCTTCTCTATGTAATGCTTTCATTTTTAATGCTTTTCAGTTAGCGGGAAAAATTGATATCTTCCATGACAGCAGCAATAAAGTGCCGGGCAGTGACATAAAAACCTTAGGAAAAGACCTGACATATGGCCAGCGAGTTTTCACGCAGTCAGTCAATGCTTCATCTCTGCTCTTGCTCGAGACTCTACCGTGTCCGAGAACGTATACTGCGCATACGCCGGAGGCCACATCAAACATTCATTCATTACAAAGACGACTGAGGCAATGTCTACTTGTTCTCGATCATCAGGGACTTCTTTTCGTCTCGTTCGCATATGAAACTTCAGGAAAACAAGCTAGAAAAGCTGAAAAGAAAGCTTAAAAATTGCGCTCAGCGTATCGCTCACTGAAGGTTTTCTGCTTGGTGTTTCTTTCAGTTGTTGCTTTCTCGTCCTAAATTGGATTACCTCGCGATCACGGCGCGAAATAAAACGAAAAACGGCTGATCGAAAGGCGAGGCAAACTAGGCTTATGTGGGTCAATAAGCAGCAATTGTAAGATTATGTCATCCGAGTAAGTTAAGGTGGGCGCAAAAAAAAAAGACAAAAAAAAAAAGAGAAAGAAATGACCCAAGCGTGAAAGGAAAGAAATGTTTTGTTGAAAGGTGTGGTGGGTGTTTCGCAGGCGCCGCTCTTCTATCGTATTTTTGTCGTTTCGTAAGAGCCATAATAGCGCTACCTAGCCAGTGCAGTGCTCATTATGAACATGTGCTGAGAGGCCTCTTGTTTTGTCTGAAACAAACAGCAACAACACTGAAAATTATGTAGCCGTTACTCCGATAGTAGGGCTGAACTGGTTCGAAATGGCTCCTCCGAATCGTTCCGGTTCAGGTTCAGTTCTAAGAAGGCGAAAATTATTTGAGTTCGGCTTGTTTCGGTTTTAGGGTATAAATACTGATTCTGGTTTGATTTTGGGCTAAGGTTCGGCTCCGGTTTGAAACTTTGCCCTACACACGGGAAGGGAAGCAAACGGAGAAATTAGGGAAAGGAAATTAGGGATAGAAAATCGGTTTTGTCAACACCCTTATAGGCCAGTTTATGGGCGCACGCTGAAATTATATAACCTTGAACTCAATTGTGAGCCGTTTAAGAGTTTTAATAGGGAATTAATATCCGTCCTCTGAGATTACGGTTTGGTACAAGACACCAGAATCTTGGCTTTTATAAGGGGTCGATGATCCAAGTGGTGAAGTGTGGCAGCTAGGAAGACGCACTTACGCTCAAATTAGGTGCAGTCACGAAGTAGCTGCCCAATTATCTCAACGTGCCCGAAGTTTCAGACGCTGGGGAATGTGTTCAGGCGCCGAGGTGGCAATATGCATTCGTAAACACCGTTCGCAGCTAAATTCAATAATAACAGCATAACATCACAGGGGAGGATGCCGTATTCGGTTGGAGTAATGGTTCGAGGTGGAGTAAACGGCATGTTAAGCTTCTGAGGTAGACCATGGCACTAGACATTTTTAGGCCAAGCATTCGCAGTTCTCTTGCTGCTTCGATTCTTGATATGTGGACAATGGTGGAGCTTCCATGAGCTCATCGACTTGCATTATCAGCGAAGTCACTGTCGACAATCGTGAACCCGGGTACTCTGAGCCGAAGTATTCGGGTTAGATCCCGACCGCAGGCGGCTACGTTTCGTTGGAGGCGAAACGGAGTGGCGTCTGTGTGCTGTGCGATATGTCAGAGTACGTTAAAGAATCCCAGGTAGTCGAAATTTCCGCAGTCCTTTGGGATGTTAAACCTTACAAACCAAATCTGACCATGCCACTGCATCCTGGTAGCCACTGGAACTTGATGTTGTGACCTGCTTTCAGTGCCCGATGCTGTGCCCGATATAGCTGCTCTCCAGGCCGTAAGGCTCCTCTGCGTAGCTTTTCAATCAGCACCTTGACATAGCTTTCACTCCACCGTCTCTATATTTCAAGGCGTATCCTGTTATGACGTCCTTCTTCTTTCGAAAAGGATTTAAAGAGAGAGAGAAAAAAAAAAGAGAAAAATCTAGGACAGCCTTGTGAACAAAATTTTCTTATCCCACGCATGGTATTTAGGCTGCCTTTTACATCTTTCAATCTTCATTTTTTTTTATTCGTAATTGCTTTCAGAAGAATGCTACCTCGCTGTCTAAATTCCTAGCTGTTGGCGCTGTCGAGTGAAAAAGTCCTGTATATTTGGTGAGGGCAATTTTGAACCCCTTGTGACTCAACTCAGTCGCCTGCAAGCGATTTGTGAACTTTAATTGGCTCACAGGAAGGGAAAGACGCAGTATATCTGCCACACTTGCTCGCTGGACACCTCATAAAGGAAGGGAGGAAGGTGGGAGTGAAAGTGGAAAGAGAGAAAGGGGAGCCGTAGTGGAAGGCTACGGAGTAATTTCGACCACCTGGGGATCTTTAACGTGCGCTGACATCGCACAGCACACGGACGCCTCTTCGTTTCGCCTTCATCGAAACGCATCGCCGTGGTCGGGTTCGAACCCGGGAGCTCCGGCACAGTAGTCGGGCGTCTTACCACTGCACCACCCCGGCGGGGCTTTGTGAACTTTAAAATTTGGAGGACGCTTAAGCTTCGCCTTTAAGAATGGAACGCGACAGCGTCATCGAGCAACTTGCTATACTCGTTTTTATTTATTAATCCTTCCGGAACGTAGAAGCGCTGCCAGCCACCTTGCCGAAACGCGCGGGCCTCAAGTTGCAGTCGTAGTTCGTCGGCAACATCGTTGCCGATCCGAGCCGGCTTGATGAAGATCTCTGAGGCTATGCCCTGTCTATCTTATTCCGTGCGCTACACGCATAATGGCGCTACGTGCACGCCAAACGAAGAGGAAGTGCAGCGGACAAGTAATTTGCCACTCGCTTAACTGCGTGTTCTGTAATTCTGTAATTTACATGCTCATAATTATTATTATACGCCACAATACACTTCTCTAAGGGACATTTCTGAGACAACACTGCAATCAATAGACGCTCCTTTGTCCATCTCAAACCATCTGGCTGGCGTGGTGGAGTGGAGCATTCTGTTTGTAGCGCGTTTTTGTTGGTTTTGTTTTGTGTTGGTGATGACCGGCAATAAAGAAAAAAAAAATGGAGTGGTGGAGTGGTTAGCGTGTTCGTCTCGCAACCCGGAGGCCCACGTTCGATTCCTCAGGTCGGCGAGTTTTCCTACTCGTTTTAATTTATTAATGCTTCTGGGATTTTTCGCTCACGGCCAATGCCGGACGACGGCCGCCGACGACGACACCAACTTTTCTGCGACACGGGGCCCTTAACGCTATCGCGTTAAAAACGTGAATTCTCCCTCCTGGCCTTTAAACACTCCAACACAACGACACATCAGTGCTCCTTGTACAAAACAAACAGAGCGATACACAATTCCCTGCACATTTACTGAGTGTTAAGCCCTCTAGTGAAAGAGCATAAATACAAAGGTGAGGGTAGATTACCGAAAAGCAGGTCGATCCTTTCATTCGCTGCAACGAGAAAGACAAGAAAGTAGAAAGGCATATAGGTAGTGCTCCGAGAGATGCCGCACTTCCTGACTCTGCCAAAGTGGATTAAGCACCTTGGATGAGGGATGCGCTCTCTTCGCCTTACTTTCCCCTCTTTTTCCTTCTCGTCCGCCGTGACTGGTAAATCCCCAAGCATGGCAACACGAAAGCTGGAACGCACAGAAGTCGAACCAGGGAGTAACAGGTCATCAGCACGCGCAATTATTGATCGCGGTTGACCCGCACCGACTTATCGAGTTCCCTGATTGGGTTTTCCGTCCACTCTTTCTAGCCTCAGCGGAACGGCAATACGGGGACGAGGGAGCAATACCCACACAACCACTGATTTGTTGACGCACCACACTCTCCAAACAGGATGGCTTAACGTGCGTGACTTAATTTCGTTCCGCAGAGGCGAAATTTGGATGCTGGAAGTGTCGCATGCACGATGTATCTGTTCAGAGTTTTGTCAGCTAGAATTAGTGTACACGCTTTTTATTTATAGTTATTCCGTCCGTTGGTCTCCTGATGGTGTCCAGCCTGAATAAATTTGGAGGAAAGCAAACTTTTTGCGCTCAATGGTGAGCCCTCGCTGTGTCTTGTTCAGGAAAGGCTAAGGTGCACATTGACCGCGATAACTGTTTGGGGGAGTTTTAAGTCTTGCTATGTCTGCTGCAGTGTTCAGACACAAGGACGAATACAAGAGGCATGTAACTTCAAATGAACTTTATTCGTACCGTGTTCACCTTTTTTTTACAACGTTGGAGCTTTATTCTTCATCCATATTTACTATTCATCATATAACATATACTATACCTGTGTCACTCTATCAAACAAATAGCTAAGGATGTTTCATGGATGAGACAATGGCCGCGCGCAAATCTCGAACCCCATTTAACAGTCTGGTCGTGTAAATTCAGTTTGTTGTAAGACCTGGCCTAAATCCTTTACGACACATCAGTTGGATTTACTATTGATCGATAGACTGATCGATCGACCGAGGTAGTTTATTCGGACAGAATTGGTGTCAGGTGACAGGACAAAAGGCAGTTATGTATAATGTCAAGCTGAGCGGCTATTACGGATCGTGATGATTCTGACCAACTTATATGTACGTTCGACCTTCCCTATTAGAGACTTGTTATTTCCTGTTTGGCTAGCGTCAGTGTAAGTTCTAAGTAGCGATTTGCTTGCGTATTCGTACCACTGAGAGAATAGAAGTGAGAAGGCACCTGCTTATGGCATGGTTAAAGCGGGGATTTACATTTCTGTCGCTCCAGAAAGCTTGGGCTACACTCGACAGCAGGCCATAAAAACAGGGTTTACTTTTTTGTCCACGCATGATTTTCAGCTGTCTTCTAAATTTGTTACAGATTTCACTGAAGATGCGCCTATGCGAAATGTGATATAAATGCTGAACTATAAAACAGCTCAGGTACGCGCTCTTGGGCCGCAATTGTGCATCTGCCAACAAAAAATATCGATCTCAACCGCCATTGTAATATTTGTTCCACCGCAAGCATTCAAATATTACGATTTCCAAGCATTCTTGTTAGGTCACCCTCATTCGTCCTTATGCACTGAGTCAAATCCCTCGTCAGCACGGCTGGAGCAGCGGCAGAATCTCAATGGTTAGGGCGCCTGGATGCTGATCTCAAGGAAGTGGGTTTGACCCTTGCTACGGCGCACGCATTTTCGTGAAGGTGGAACAGAAAAAGCAGCCGCGTGGCGTGGGATGCTAGAACCACACAGAATCCAAATTAAGCAGGAGGCATTCACTACTGCGTCCTTCAAAGAAAACGCCCTATATACCACACCATACCTTACTCACGCATGCCCGCATTGTGCTTCTCGTATATACGGCGCACCAATAATTTCGCGTCGACATTTTTAAGGCTTCAATCTTACTCTGGCTTCCCTATACTCTTTTAACTAATTTCACTCCTTTAACTAATTCCGCTTCGGCAGAAAACTTAAACCTTACCTGAGACGAAATTTTACCTTTGGCGATAGAATTAATCTTAAGCGCTAACCGCATGAGGTGACAATTCGTGGGGGGCTGAGGGCCGCCAATGCATTGACGCTCATCGCTGTCGCTCAGGTTCTGTTTTTTTTTTTTTTTAGAACATTTTTCTCATCTCCCGGAAGCAGCTCGCGATGCAGACCATCTCAGAAGGCTTTGGTGTGCTCAACTTCCGTACTGGCTTTATTTATTCTTTTTTTTTTTCGCGGGTGAAGTTTGTTTTCCTAGCTCGGTTTGGGCGAAGAGCCTGCTGCCCGCAGACGCTCTCTTCGTATGATCCGTGCATATATTAGCGCATCGAGACAAATAAGTAAAAGCTTGGTAGGGTACTTGAAAGTGAAAATTGCGCACTCGACTAGTCATAGGCGCTTCACAAATGAGTAAAAGATTGGTAGGGTAGTAAAAAAAAAAAACCGGCTAGCGTGGCTAGGTATCGTTAATTTCTGAACTAGGGGGAGAAAATCCCTGATTGGAATGAAAGTCTGCATCGCAGTGTAGCAGCGCACCGTTGTGCTGTGTCCCTTTAAAACGCGATGCGTTGCCTGAAATTTCATCAGTGTTTTATTGTACTTCGTGCTGTTTAGTGTTAGAAATGGGGTACTAGAGTAACTGTAATCCCCTTGATCGATCGGAGAGGCGGCGGTAACACAGCAACGCTGAAAACGCACCTCTCTGTCACCGAGTTCCATCGCTCCGTGCGGTATTCTGCAATTTCAAGCGGTCTGCATTCGCACTTCTTACAGTACAGGTACACAAGGCGTCCTGCTTATTGTGCTTTCTACGAGGAGTAGCAAGCCACCAAAATGCCGCAACTATATTTTTTTTCACGCACATTTTATTTTCTCCAAGGAACGGATACATGGCGAAAAAGGGGGATGGGAGAAAAAGCTGCACAGTAGCAGCTTGACAATGCTCCGGCCAACCAGGCAACAGTGACACACTGTTTGGTATAACATTTTCTTCAATGATTGCAGAGAGTAAAATTCATTACACTGTCATATACAGATGCAAAATACAAATAATATATAATTGTACGCAAAACTACACATTGAATATTATACAATGAGTAAAATAAATATTATAGGCTGATTCACAATGAGAAAAAGAAAATACAGGATAGAAATACATTTTCAATCTTTGAGGCAAGCTGTTTACAGATATATTTCTAAGATATGATTTTTGTTCAGTTTCATTACGGTTATGTTTTTTTGTGAAGTAGTTTAGTGTGTTTGGAAGTGTGTGAGCAATTTGTTGACGACCATAGTTAGTTCGCGAGAAAGTTATTTTCCATGGCATATAGACAGTGCCTGAGTGGTTCCGAAAGGTTTCGAGTGAGTACTGATCTGCGTTATCTTCGACTCTTGGTGAGTATCGCCATTTTCTATTAGGGTTTGAAAAAGTTAGTTTTTGTGGGCAATCAATTCCCGATTCCTGAGACACTCGCCTTTATTACGAATGCCATCTTTTATTTTTATTATCCTTTGTACATACAACTAAAAAAAAAAAAGAAATTTTGGGCAGTGAACACTTTCCTTTCAGTTGGCATTTAACCTTTCCATGAGCCAAGTGAGTGAGTGAGTGAGTGAGTGAACTTTATTAACTGCTCGGGGATCTTTTTCTTCGCCTCTTCAACCGAGGCTGACGAGCGTTTGGCGCCCCCAGTCCAGGGCACCACTGGCTTTCGCCAGTTTGCGAGCTCTTGTGACCAGGTAGAGCTGAGCCTCCGGGTCAGAGCTGGCCAGCAAAGTCTCCCACTGTCTTTCATTTGGGTTTTAAATTTTTGTAGTTGATGTGAGCTGCATTCCCATGTTATGTGGTACAGGGTAGGGGTCTTCCCGCACCACGGGCACTCGTCTCTGAATGTCGTGGGATGCATCATGTGTAATATGTGTAAATTAATGAAGGTGCCCGTCTGTAGCCGCCTCAAATCTATGGCCTCCTCGTTGCTGAGCTTTTTATGCGGCTCCGGATATACTTTCCGCAAGCCTCTGTAGTGTTGTAGTATTGTGGTGTAGTCAGGGTCAAGCGGAATCAGGTCCTCTGTCGCGAGACTGTTGGGCGCTCGGTAGGTTGCATGTCCTCGTGCTACCCTGTCTGCGTACAAATTCCCCGTGATCCCTGCATGCCCCGGAATCCACACTAGTGTTTGAGTGTATTGTTTTGTTGGCTCGCTTGTGGAAGAAAGGATTTGGTGCGCTACCTTAGATAATTTACCCCGTTGAAAATTTCTGCACGCGGATTGAGAGTCTGGCAGTATCGTCAGACTCTCTCCCGTTTCTCTTCCTTGCCTAATGGCCAGTGCGATAGCCACTTCCTCTGCCTCCGTGACTGCACAGTTTTGGATCGAGGCGCTAACTATCTCCCGGCCTTCGCAGTCTGTGACCGTGGCTATCGCCCTCTTTGCGTTGGTTTCGTATAAGGCTGCGTCGGTGAACCTTGACGTGTCTTGTTGGCCGAATGTTTTTTCATAATACTCTGCCCTTGCCTGCCTCCTTCCCGGGTGTAGGCGGGGGTCCATGTTTCTTGGTATGGGCCGAACTCGGTACCAATTCCTGACTTCCCGCGATATCTCTCTTGTCTTGTTATAAGCCTGAAGGTGTGTGCTATATCCCAGTCTTTCCAACACCCGTCTTCCAGTCCTCGTTTGTAGAAGTCTGTTAAGCTGTGACTTGATTTGAGCTTCTGCTAATTCTTGTATTGTATTGTGCAGACCCAGAGCTGCTAGCTTGTGGTTCGGTGTGTTCTTGGGTAGCTTGAGTGCGGTCTTGATAGCCATTTTGATGATGGCGTCCGCTCTGTCTTCCTCTCCTTTGGTCATATTGAAGTAGGGTAGAGCATACGCTACTCTGCTAATAACGAGGCTCCGGACAAGTTTGAGTGTGTCGGGCTCCTTCATCCCCATCTTTTTGCTGGTCACCCGTGCTATCATTCGGGCGACCTGCTGGGTCGAAGTCTTGAGCAGATTAAGTGTGTGTTGACACCTTTGATTCGATTGGAGCCACATCCCCAGGATCCTCGCGGTTGTCTTTTCGGGTACTGTCTCCCCTTGCAGCTGGATCCCGAGCTTGTGGCCTTGATCTGTGGAAGCAGAGCGGTTGCCCTTCCCTCGCCAGAATCTGATCAGTTCCGATTTTCTTGATGAGCACTCCAAGCCCCTCTGCTTTAGATATTCTTCGATGACAGATGCGGCTTCTTGCAATTTCGCTTCCTTCTCCCCGAGTGATCCTGTGGTCGTCCAGATGGTGACGTCATCAGCATACATAGCGTGCTGTATGCCCTCCACCTTCTCGAGGCGCCTGGCCAGGCGAATCATTGCCACGTTGAACAGCGTGGGCGAAATGAATGCTCCTTGAGGTGTCCCTTTGTTGGGCGGGGAAAAGGTCTCTGTTTCTATATTGCCAATCTTGATTTCGGCCGTCCGGTTACTCAGAAAGCTCCTAACGTACTCGTAGACTCTGGTTCCACAATTCGTGTCTGCCAGACCATCTAAGATCGCCTTGTGACTAACATTATCAAATGCACCTTTAATGTCCACTGCCAAAACTACGTGTTCTGCCGAGCGTGGGATACCTGTCAAGACCTCTTCTTTAATCTGCAGGAGAACGTCCTGCGCTGATAGCTTTTCTCTGAAGCCAAACATGGTGTCCGGCATCTGAGCGCTATCCTCTAAGTAATTTTTCAGTCTATTATTGACAACCCTCTCGAAAATCTTTCCCAAGCACGAAGTTAAAGAAATGGGCCGCAAATTCTCTATTGCCAATTTTTTCCCGGGTTTCTGGATCATGATGACCACCGAGTGTTTCCACTGCGCTGGCACCGTTCCTGCTTCCCAATGCTTGTTCATGAAATGCGCCAGTGCCTTGATATTGCTGTTGCTCATGTTCCGATTGATGCCATTAGTGATCTTGTCGTCACCAGCCGCTGTGTTTCGAGTGGCACTTGCTATTGCCGTCCGGACTTCTTCCTCCGTGATCGGCTCGTCCATTTTCGGATTTGGGTCTCCTTTGTAATCTTCTGCGTATGGATATAGACCCTCTAGCTCTACTCCGTAGCATTTGTCGTGGACGGCCTTAATCATATCTTCCTTCGTGCCTGGGAATGTGTGTAGCAACCGCTCCAGCGACTTCTGCCCCTCTCGCTTGGTCTTGGTGGGGTCCATGATGGCTTTTAGAATTCGCCATGTCTTGGAAGTGCTGAGCTTCCCCTGCAGAGAGTCGCAGAATTTGCCCCAGTTGGCTCTCGTCAGTTGTTCAGCGTACTCCGCCGCCTTCTTTGTGATCTCCACAATTTTCATCCTAAGCTTTCGATTGTGCCTCTGTTTCTTCCATCTTCTTAACAGTCCCCTCCTCGCTTCCCACAGGTGGAGTAGATGGGCGTCTATTTCTGGTGTCTCATTTGTGCGTGTCAGTTCTTGCGTAAATCTCTGCTTGTTTTTCCGCAGCGCCCCGCACCAGCTATCAAGATCCTCAATCTCGCCTTGGTCCTCCTCCTGCGCTTCTCTGAACTTGTGCCAGTTGGTAATCCTGGCTGCGCCAACCTGACGCCTGATCTTGTAGGTGTGGATGGTCGTGCTCACTATATAGTGATCACTGCCCAGATCGTTAAGCGTGTTTATCCACTCAACATCGCCGCAGTTCTTGACCATCGTAAGGTCCGGAGTAGTGTCCTTGCTCACACTGTTGCCCGTTCTCGTGGGAACTCCAACGTCATGCGTTCAACTACCGACTAGTGTTATCCTTCGGCCACCGGTAACGAACGTTACGTAACTCAATGGAGACATCTCACCTGAATGCAATTTAGAGAAAATTATTGTGTGCTGTGCCATATTGCCCGAATATATTAGTAAATATTGCCTATATTTTTTTTTTGTACGCTGTATAAAATGGGTGGTAAAATGACTGCCGCAGACAAGTGGGGGAATGTCGAGAGGTGACGCTGCAAATGGAAGATGCTCTGTGCACATGCGCGTATTCTGGTTAAGCACGCCTTTACGGTTAAGCACGAGACGGCCAAAGACCGTCTAGCCTACGTCTCGTTATTAGTAAAAAGTAATTTGAGAAATGCGTGAAACAGTATAAAAACCCGCTGTGATTTTGAACATTTAGCGCCATAAGACGCGTGGCGGCGAGCGCGCAGACTAAAAACGCTTTTACTTGCTTTTTGTGCTTATCTAAGGTTAAAGGGCACCTCATCGATCTTCGGATCGCGTGATAAATTTATGCACCGTGGCGCAACAAGGTATATCATTGGCTGCACGTTCTCCGAGTGTTGTGATAATCCTCCAGCAATCACCTCTGCACCCTGTCATCTAAGAGTAGATACATTTCATACAGCTTTTTACGGAGAAAACCACTCCACGGAGAGCCACATCAAGAAGAAAAAAATTATGCAGTTAAAGGAAGGCCACAACACCGCACAGGAAGAAAAAGAATGTGTGTGTACTGAAAGCCGTATATAAGGATACTAAATTTATAGAAAATAAATTAAAAAAATGTGTCTGATTGATTAAACGTTAAAAAAAGCACCAATAAATAAAACAGAGGCGAATTCTGGCAGGAATCACGCAGCTCGCTCACTTGATTCAATAAAAAAAAAAGCATTAAAAAAAAGGGAAGAAAATCTGTGATGAATAAAGCGTAGTTGATACGCTGAAAATATTTGGGCTGTCAGGCACAAGCAACCATTCAAGGCACAATTGCTCAAGGCGTAAGAGCTCGCGAACAGGGCCTTCCGTCTTCGTCAAATCGATACCTCCCGACGCTCACTCCTGCGCGCCAAAGCCTGATCTGGATGAACACTCTGCAAAGAAAAGGGGAAAGGGATGGGGGTGATATTTTCGAGGTGAAGGCACGCTGAGCAGAGGGGAGTAAAATTCTCTACAAAACTCTCACGCTGTATATATGACTAAATGTTGTGTGCTCTCCATAGGTTTGAGTAAGTGCTGACTACAGAGTTTCTTTTTTTCCCATTTTACGTCATAATGCTTTTCCGATACTCATCTCAATGCTATGTTTTATTTTTTTTTTCTGTTACCGCCATCATTTAAGGTTTTCCGTAACCATCGTTCAGCTGGATAGCGTAATATGTGTTTGCTGACACTTATTGAGGTCTTTTTAGAAGAATGCTTTTCCCTCGACATGTACTTGAAGTGAAAATTGCGCACTCGACTAGTCATAGGCGCTTGACTTCCAAAACGCATGTGATTCCGGTAGTTTCAACCTTCAAAAAAAAAAAAAAAATGCAGGGAAGCACATGCGTGTTGGAAAAATGTTGCGACCCTCTTAAAAGGCGGGCGTTTACCGCTCTTCTGCGGCAGACTGATGCAATGAACTTATCAATGCAGGTGCTCGCCGCGGATTATGCATTACATGTGCACTGTCAACAATTTTTTTTTCTTTGCCGGAATTCGGCAATGCGAATCGAATCTGGAATGTTATTCGAAAATTACTGTAGATGCCGTGAATTTGGTACTCTTGTACAATGTCCACCTCAGAAAGAATAGAGTTCCTGCACATCAGTCTTTAACGGAGATCTCTCGCCCTACCCTTTGTGTCAAACTCACTTTTCCTTTCTTTTGATACTCGCCAGCAAGATCAAAGAGCTTGGACAGTGTGTTGCTGGAGTGCGTATAGACTCTGATGACCTGGAAGTGTTGTATAGTACTTGCTCTTTATTTGCAGCCACAGTAAACAGAATTCTCTCTCTCGCGCGCGCACGTGTGTGTGTGTGTGTGTGTGTGTGTGTGTGTGTGTGTGTGTGTGTGTGTGTGTGTGTGTGTGTGTGTGTGTGTGTGTGTGTGTGTGTGTGTGTGTGCGCGCGCGCGTGCGTGTGCGTGTGCGTGTGTGTGTGTGCGTGTGTGCGCGTGCGCGTGCGCGTGCGTGTGTGTGTTTTCCGGCATCATTCGAGGCGAGCGGAATTGAAATGAATGCCATATTTGTTTCGAATAACACGAAGTATAATTGTATTTCTAATTAAATTCATACGTGAGCGCGCGTACGAGCAGGAATGAGAGGAATGTCCAGCAATGTTCCTGTGGACAATTTGTTCGTAACTGTTCAGCTGTTATTCCACTCTCGTCATGTTTATATTGCTACTAGTCTGTATCGACGCGAACGCGCTGTCGCACCGCTCTGCATGGAGACTCTGGCTGCCTGCTTTGATCAAGTGCTAGTCCTGACCGAGTCTCCATAAATATCCTCGCTCCACACCTGACCTCGCACCGCCCGATTGCAGCCCACGCGTTGCATGGCTGTTCGCCTGCACCGACGCCCACAAGTATATTCTTCGCCCGCGTCGCTTTTACAACAGACTTCCATATTTAGGGCACTCTTTCGAATTTCTGTTCGATCTCCGGTGTAGAGGAAGATGCATTTCAGTCGGCCCTCGAAGCCATTTTACTCATTCATGCTTACTGAAGTTCGCGGAAGCGCATTGGTTTCTATTTCAAGCGCGCTGGGCTTACTTCCCGGGTTTACTGGGCTTGAGTTCGCCGTACTCAAGCCCAGTAAGCCCGGAAGTAAGCCGAGTGCGCTTGAAATAGAAACCAACGTGCTTCCATGAACATTACTGGGCTTGAGAACGCCGTACTCAGTTCTTGAAATTTGTTTATAACTCCAAAAGATCACTATGCTCGGCATATAAAGCATAGCAAGATGGCTGCGGAGCTAGTCAAAATTTTGGGAGCGAACTAATTAGGGAAGCCAGGGACGTGTTGCGACGCTGGTGGTGTTGGAAAAGCAGCACAATGGGACGATATGAGATATTGCTCCATAGCTTGGAAGCATCTGATGATTGAGAAAGCGCACCTTCTAATTACCTGCTTGCCGAGGCCTGTTTGTCTTTTGTCATTATCATTTCAGAGTAGAAAGGCGGTTAAGTTAGTGTACTTGCACAAGTTTGAGCATAAGCGCTGAAAAATGTATACTGCGGTCATGCTTTGGCCACCACGGTGATTGAGCTCCAGTTTCTTCGCTTCTATGACACAAAGCGCGACGAGACAACGATGCATCTCAACCTACAATCGGAATAAAGTTAACTCTGCAATCCGAAACGTAGAACTCCTTCGTGGCGAAAAGTAGTCCGCGTTTAATGCTTGACTTGTTTTTTAAACGTGAAGTTTATCCACGAGACAAAATTATGAGCGTAAGAATCTCGATGCCTCTGGCTGGTTTCACACAGTCCAAGATTAGAAAGCCAATTTAACTCCCTGCTTTGATAACTCAGCGGAGTTATACAGGAATACGAAGAACATGTTTCCAACTATTAAAACTTTTCCCTAATGTAATTTTCTTAAAGTGTATCCTGCTGTATTCCTCATAAGAACATACTTCCTATGATACAAAATTTCTGCAGGGTGTACAGCGGATACTTACTCCTTATGCATGTCAAAGCTCCCAGAATTTTTATTCACCTAAGCCAAAGTAGAGGAAGCAGAGCAAAATGTATTCAAAGCTTCGCGAAAAAAAATAATTAGATTTGCACTTAGCTTCGCTTAAGAGTTTATTGGCGAAAGTCTCCTCCTACTTTTCTTCTACCTCTATATTGCGTATTCGTGCATTTGTTACAATTTCATTTCTTTCTTTCTTTTCTTTGATTTCGTTGTCGGCGACATCGGCATCTCAGGACTCCTCTCCTCGACATACGCGAGTGTGAACCGACTTACACGTGTCCATACGGGGCTCATATGGAAATCAGTTCGACGTCAGAACCTACTGTGATCTCTGCGGGACACATCTAGCGCAATCTCGCGCACACATCACGCAAACAAATATTTATAAAAAAGAAACTAGCTTGCTTCTCTAAGACCAATCGGCCATTCTCAGAATTCGGGTAAAATCAAGCACCCGAAGAAGATAAGCAAATGATAACGATAACATCAAACGAGAATATATGTGTGATATGATACTGTATGATATGACAGTATTGGATGCATGATATCATGTGATGTGATATGTTGACGATAGGCGAATGAAAAGATGGAAAATAGGCTGGCGTTACATCCGCACATCCTCGTCAGAATGTCTGATAAGAAGGCGCGATCGCATCAGTTCAGCGCACTTGTAAACACACCGAGGAGACAATGAAGCGCACAGCGTCTTCTGTCCTATTGGTGACAGGACGGGCACGGAGCAGAGAGCGTCGCGCCCATCACCGGCAGCCTAGAGAAGCAGATCGAATCTGACCCACTGGCCACGCCGGGTCACTCGCTGCACAGGCCGTCTAGGCGCCCTTGAATGAGGGATCACCGAGCGTGACGTCGACAGGCCGACTCGCTGTCCGCCCATCGACGCGGGAGCCTTTTGTCGTGGGACGGAACAGTGTGTCTACACCATCGTCCCACATGTCGCGGAGCCCGAGAAAGCCTGGATCGCTTGTCCTTTCAGCAACGTTTTGAGCGCAACGTATATGCCTTCATTTTTATTTTATTTTTTTTTTTTTTGCTTTGCCCGTTTTCAGGTTCTGTGTAAGACTCTTCAAAGAGAACAAGGTCGTCGCCTCTGCTTACGTTGGACATCTCTCTCTGTTTCTCTCTCTCTCATTTCTGCAGCGAATATCTCATCGATATCCATTCCTCTTGCCTGTCTTAAGTTAGCAGTGAGTATGTTTAATCAAAAATTCACTGAGCAACCGGGGATGTCTCGAGTCAGATGGTCAGCATTCTCTTTTTTGGGACGCCGGTTACTTGAAAGTGGGAGGATGTGACGCAAGAGCGCCCTCTACTCGCTCAGGGCTACAACGGTGTGGCGATTATTTTGCGAAGATTGCAGTATTCAAGACGAAATGAAAGATCTTGATAAGAAAGAAGGCGGAGAGAATAGCGTGCGAACACAGTACGAACACTAACCGAACTGTTAATGATCATAATGTGCCTTTCTGTTGCTATATGCATTACATGACATTATCTTCTTGTTTTATGCACCGGCCTAGTCCTTCCGTAACTATATTTTGTTTACTGTTCAACCAGCATCTCTCTCCCTCTCCTGTAATGTCCTCCCGGGCCATTAGGGTACCAAGATGAATAAAAAAAATACTGCTATATTTGATCTACCCGTGGGGTAACGGAAGATTTGAAAATCGTCCACAATTTGTGTTACAGAGAGATAGATGGATGCGAATTCGCGCCAAAATAATTACCACGTACTCAGTTCGTTCAGCTTTGCACACCAGTTTTTGCTCTATGCTCGGGTAGGTGGAACTACTCTGGAGCGAGAAAAATCTAATATATTTCTGAATATTTCAAACTAAAGTTACAGTGGCGCTTACCGGTGCTTTCTTTTCATTTATGCCTCCTCGTATTCTTTGTTTTGGGTTGCCCTCTTGTGTTTAAAGCAAAGTACGACGGTTTTTATGGTAATTTTCTGAGTTCTGAACCAGTTAATGATTATTAATGTCGTTGCAACTAGTTACACGCTTAGAGGTGAATTCTTTCTCACGAAAAGAAACGCGAAAGAAAATAAGCATGACTGCTGCTTGTCTATGGTACAAACTTTTATGTGTGTGCCAGTTCCAGGGGATCCAGGTCGACGGCTGAGGGGGAGGACATGGTTGGGACAGAGCTTCGCCTCGGATCCTCACCAACCTTTTGACGGGTGCAATAAATGTTATTTCTCTCTCTCTCTCTCTCTCTGGGTACAGAAGAAAAGTTTTCAACTGCCTTAAACTTGTGAACGATTGCCTCCATCGCGATGTTATCCCCTTTTACATAATTTAAGAGTAAGAGAGTGCGTTGACATTGATGTCTGCCATTAGCTAGACACCGTCTCTGAGACACTGTGTGGCCTAGTGCTGCTGTCTCGCGAAGAAAGGACAAGTTGTGCAACCCCGTCGAGTGAGGGTACCACCTCACAAATTCACGAACTGAATAAATCAAAGGTCAGCGAAGAAATAAATGAAGCCGCGACTCCAAGGTGTTGTAGGCGGTAGGGTAAGGTAAATACCTAACCTGGTAATATTCTCTATACGTGAATGTATTTCGCAAGGACACTTGTTTTGTCTTCTCTGATCTCTACATAATTTCAGCAGATGCCATCGTAACTGTCTGCACCGAATTCACTTGAATTGGCCGTAAACAAACTACTTCCTACATAAAATCGGTATAGTCAGCAGCCCTCTGGGATTCACACATATGTGGCATGTGTGAAGGTTTTCAACATTTCGTTACCTCCTGCCAAAGTTTTATCGCACATCGCAGGACGTTGCGTAATAATTTAGGATTAGTTAGAGACACTGTCCTGCTTCTTGAACACGTCCTCGGTCATTGGTGCGATCGGTCTTCGGCTTCGCTACTGCAAAAGCCTTAATAACTTATCTCAAGGACACATGGTTGATGAGACCCTTTGAAACTCATCCGTGTGTAATTATACGTGTGCTTGTGAAAGTGTATGTCACAGATTTATTTCATTCATTTTTCCTTCCCCTTCTCTTCTTTTCTACTCTCATCAGGAGTAGCATGCTAGGATCAGCACTAGGATGGGCTACTTATGTGGTGGGAAAAATGGTTTTCAAGGTTACGGGGGGGGGGGGGGGGGATATAAATAGGATACGAAAAAAATAATAATACAAATTTTTCATGAGACTACTTCACATTCTTGCACAAAGAGCAAAAAGGAAAAGAAAGATAAACAAAATACCTCTTCCATCTCTTCATTCACAGGAGCAAGGAGTAATCAATAATAGATCGAACACCTGCAACTTCCAGGTTCTCAAGAAAGGTAATTTATGTGCTTACATATAGGCAAGTTTATAACCATAGAGAAGATTTTCTTGACGGGGCCCACTCACTTTTCAGCCTGTGATTGCATTCCTTGCATAACATTACCACCTTTGATAGCTTTCGGCAGGCAATGAACAGCAAAGTACAGTTAGGTTCCGCTATATTACGTCACCGGTGAAAAAATTTGCATTTAAGAACGCCTCGTAGACAGCTGTCGCTTCAATGCCTTCAATCCTCACGGTTCTGGGGCGCGACGAGGAAATCTCATGCCAACGTACTCACTAACAAACAGTTCTTGCTCAGCGGAGCACTGGTCTATAGCCACACCGGTTTAATGAAAAATGTAGTGCTTGTAAAGTAAGACGACACCACAAACGCAAAATTTCTCGCGAATTTTGTTTTTTATCTTTATTTTTAAAGGCCGCGGAAGCGTGAAACTATACCCGGCAAGCTTACCATAAAAGAAGTTAATTTTTGTCCCTTTTATGTTAATACCATCAAGTTTCCGTTGTTCAAGAAAAAACATCTCTTTCCTTGACAGCGATGCAGAGGGGGCTCTCACACAATCATCATCCCGCTTTTTCAAGGGTGCCCAAGGCGGATTGAAAGAAAAGCACCGAACTCGAGGACCAAATGCGATTATGAGTGACTGACTGCAGGAGAGTAAGCACGGAGGCCACTCTACTGAAAAACTTCTATGAGGCAGTAACCTCACATTTTCTCACACAATCTCACTCAATTAGCATAAGACATCACATACAAATCGCATATAACTATAAGAGATCATAGTTTCTTGTAAATTGTCATAAATTATGCGAAATATTTTAAGATAATGATGTCCACCGTATGAGAGTCTATGCGATTTGGTGAGATTTTGTGAGGTTATTGCTAGGTAGAACTTTTTATTTTTCAGTAAGGCAGACATTCATATGATCAATTTGCTGAGCTTCCAAAAATTCAAACGCTGCTAAGCAGCAATAAAAATTGAACATTTAGGGGGATATTTAAGCCCCGCCTTATATGGGCATGACGTGACATCGTCATGATGGCTTCCATCTGCTGCTCCCCATTGTGGACCCTCGTTCACGTACGCGAACTTTCTTACTGCCGTAATCATCAGTCGCTTAATACATGCCTCTGGTAATCGCAAATACTTATTAACATACAGTAGTCAGCTGCCACATTAGGGGAAAGACATCCCGACATATGAGCTTCTGTGAAATATTCGCTTCCTTCGGGCGCGTCCCGTAAAACCGTACAACGTCTACGTACGTACAGGTACGCACATAAGTAAACGGAGCAAGCTTTTTCCGTTCAATTTATAATCAAGCCTTCTGGACCGGAGATCAAAATACAATATTTGCCCGAGTGAAATGGCACTGGCGTCTACTACCGGTTCGCATATACCATTACTGCCAGTTTCAATCATGCAAAGCGTGAAATTCTAGAGGAAAATAGCGTGCTTGATTTTAGTTTTTTTTCTCGCACTGGTACGTCTCCGCTACTATCTGTAACAGAAACAATTGAGAGTAAACTTCTGTGACCAGTCTACGGGTCGATGGGTCCATAAATGTGCCTCAGATGTGCGACGAAGCACGGGTCTGGGGAAAAAACAAACAAACAAAAAGAGAAACGGATGACTTAGCGTCAAGTCATTTGAGAATAAGGTCTTCTAACTCTTGGGTTTTCATTTCGGTTTCAGTCACAAGCTTGGCGTGCAAGATCAAGCAGACATGAGACATTAGATTACTGAAATAGGCAAGTGGTGGTCTTTGTGGCAGAGGACTAGGAAAATGTGCGTCCACTCAACGCACATTAAGAATGAGAGACCGATGCGATGGCAGTGTGTTCGGTTCCATTTAGCCGGAAGGAAGTTGATGAATACGACGAAATTCAAAGCCCGACGCGATAAAGTGAGAAATAAATACTCGCGATGATTGGCTGCAGCAATGAGGCTGACCCAATGGCCAGGCGAGTTTATCTGTTAGCGCCGTCTAGGGTTCGAGACCCACATGCGGCGACGAAATGTTTTGTGTTATTTGCTTATTTTGCCCAAACTACTCCCTGGCAGCCACTTCCCGCCGGAAGTCAAGGACTGGGCAAATATCGCAAAAAAAAAAAAAATGGCGAATGTGGTTGTAACTGCCAGTCAACTGCTGCCTGCCAACTGCAACATGCAAGAACCTCTAACAAATATCGGTAACTGTAGGTTTTAGAGCATAAAGCTGCGCTGCTTCGTCCAGGCAGCTGATGAAACAAGCATCGAAAGTATGGCAATGGTCATCTAACCATCGGACATGCACCTAAGCTGTGTGCATGCGCAATGCATTAGAGCGTGCCGAAGACAAAAAAAAAAAAAGAAAAAAAAAACAAGTTGGTTAGCTTAACCAGTTCAACTCTTGAAGCCGCTGTGCGCAACCGAACGGGGAGCGAACTCTCGCGGTCGTCTTCAGCCATGCAGACGTTAGTTTGCACAACGCGCGCGCCAAACCCGATTCCCCATGCGCATCAAACATTCATCGGTAAAGAGCCCGGTTTTCCCACGTCTATCGACTCCCTAGAGCGGCCACCGCAACGCCACCAGCCGCTACGTTCACTAATTGAGCCTCTCGGACCCTGATTCAGGCTGGCTGGAGAACGCGGTGTCCTCGCGCTCGGATGAACCGCCACCTCCCGGCGCTCCTGTTCCTTCCCCGCGGGAGAGCGCTTCCACCGGATGCTCTCCCACGCGTCGTGACCAGATACGGCGGGGGACCAGCGCAGCCGACTCGGTGGGCGGCTGCAAGAGCAGCGACAAAGAGAATGCAGGGAGCGTGAAATCTGGACGTGATTTACATGCGAAGTTGCGCACTAAGGGCTTGATCAGACTCCCTCTCTATGCGCGCCGCTGAGGCCATTTTGCGGCATGCCAGCGTTATAGGGAGAGTAGAGATAGCCTCGATAGCGTCCATAGTCGGCTCAGACATGGTCGAGTGACTCAGTCGGCTGCACCACAGGCGACAACGCGTGGGCTGAATTTATAGTAAGGGCCTGCTAACTTTGAGCATTAGCCTTTTGCCTGCAGAGAGTTGACTTGTGAAACACGGAGTAAAAGATAGGGGTGGTGGGGGGGACGGGAAGCGGCGGGGGGGGGGGGGGGGGGTTGGGGTGCAAGTAAATATAAATGAAGAGTGAAAGATAGAAAAAGCAGCAAGCGAAAAAAAAAGACACATTGGCACGAAAGCAAGCTTCAGTTCTTGCACACGTTCATGTTCCCACGAACCGCCTCCTGATGCGGAGAGAAAGAGAGAGAGACAGAGCGTACGCACGCGCACGCGCACGCACACACACACACACACACACACACACACACACACACACACACACACACACACACACACACACACACACACACACACACACACACACACACACACACACACACACACACACACACGCACACGCACACGCACGCACACACACACACACACACACACACACACACACACACACACACACACACACACACACGCACACACACACACACACACACGCGCACGCGCACGCGCACACGCACACGCGCACGCGCACACACACACACACACACACACACACACACACACACACACACACACACACACACACACACACACACACACACACACACACGCACACGCACACGCACACGCACGCGCACACGCACACGCACACGCACGCGCACACGCACGCGCACGCGCACGCGCACGCGCACGCGCACGCGCACGCACGCACGCACACGCACGCACACGCACGCACACGCACGCACACGCACACGCGCACGCACACGCGCGCGCACACGCGCGCGCACACGCGCGCGCACACACGCATACACGCACGCACGCACGCATACACGCACGCACGCACACACACACACACACACACACACACAAACGCGCGCGCGCGTTTTCGAACATACCCTTAAAGGTATATGCGCACACTGTGATTGCAGCATTAAAAGGGTGGTGATAAAAACTTTCTTCCTTAAGCTACACTTCGTAAATCGGACTTTCCGTGGAGTATCTTTGAGATATTGGTTCGACAGGCACGTATCTTGGGTTAAAATAGTTTTGGCCCTCGGGATCGCTGCGCAGCCTACGCGCTCAGTTCTCTGGCCAAGCCGCGCCGTAGGCCGAAAAAGCAGCGCTCATTCTACCGAACCGGCCGTTTCGTATGAGGTGCCGTCGCCGGAAGACTCTAGGTAGCAAACATTTCTAGTAGCTTTTCGTTGTCATCCGTAGCTGTTTTCGGTTTCCCGCTCTCCAGATATTTTTTCCCTTTATGCGAGGGTACCGAAAATCATCAGCAATGGCTTGCTGCCTCTCTGCAGCTGTTGAGTTGTTA
Organism: Amblyomma maculatum; assembly: GCF_055883805.1. Classification (NCBI taxonomy): domain Eukaryota; kingdom Metazoa; phylum Arthropoda; class Arachnida; order Ixodida; family Ixodidae; genus Amblyomma; species Amblyomma maculatum. Next base: position 70,048,166 of record NC_139347.1, on the reverse strand, counting down.
TTGAGAGGTTTGATGATTCAGCTTGCATCAGATACAACTGTGTGTCTCGGGAGGACTTGCAGGTAGCGTTGACTTCTGCTCGGTTTCATAACGCACCACATAACAGTGCCTGCTTGGTTCAGATGTTGAAATTTTTTGTCCCTGACACTGTGCGCCTTAACTTTTTCAACTTTTTTCTATATATATATATATATATATATATATATAGATATATATATATATATAGATATATATATATATATATATATATATATATATATATATATATATATATATATATATATATATATATATATATATATATATATATATATGAAGGAAAGAAGCCAACAGTCGGCGAGGCCAAGGAAAGCATTGGGGATTGTAATTTGTCTTTTTTTTTTTACATTGATAATCACATAAATTGGTAATGTAATCAGTTCAGGGGAAAGATGGTTAAACGCAAAGTAGAAGAAAAAACAACGTGCCGATGGTGGGAACCGAATTCACGAAACCATCGGCACGTTGTTTCTTCTTCTACTTTGCGTTTAACCACCTTTCCCCTGAACAGATTGCATATCAATGTAAAAAAAAAAAAAGACAAAGTACAGTCCCCAATGCTTTCCTTGGCCTCGCCGACTGTTGGCTTCTTTCCTTCATGTATTATAACGAGCACCCTCCTTTCCCCTTCATTTATCTGTATATATATATAAACAGGATGTCACACAACTTTCCCGATTATCTATTTTATTCCAACAGTTTCGGACGGTCCACCGTCCGAAACTGTTGGAATAAAATAGATGATCGGGAAGACCGTCCGAAACTGTTGGAATAAAATAGATGATCGGGAAAGTTGCGTGACATCCTGTTTGAATTTAACTCTGGCCTATTAGTAACAAGCAATCCATGTCTATATATATATATATATATATATATATATATATATATATATATATATATATATATATATATATATATATATATATATATATATATATATATATATATATATATATATATGCGCACACGAGGTGTCCCCGCTAATATGCACCAATTATTAAAAAGTTAACTATCTGAGATAGGCTAAGGACACCAGTTGCTTACAGCTACCAGCCTTCTACAGGTATCTGTAACTATCCTGACCACCAGTTATCATAACCCGATACCACAGCTCCGACAGGAGCCACCCATTTATAGCATTCCTTTTATTTCGCTTGTGCCTGCTTTCCTTCCATCACGCTGTACAACTTTCACTTATAGGGTTTAACTGGCTGCTGCACATGCTTTTGAGAGGTAGGCAGTCGTGAAAGGCCCCCAAAAGTTCTTCAGTTCAGTTCAGTCGTTCAGCCGTGTCCGACTCTTCGTGACCCTATGGACCATTTCACGCCACGCTTTCCGGTCTCTCACTATCTTCCTAACATCACATAACTTCATCTGCAGTGCCTCGAGGATGCCATCTAACCATCGCGTTCGCTGCCTACCCCTTCTCCGGCGACCGCCAACCTTTCCCAACATCAAATCTTTCTCCAGCGACTCCTCTCTTCTCATCAGATGACCAAAGTAGCTGAGTTTTAACTTTAGAATTTGACCCTCCAATGAGCAGTCAGGGTTTATGGTCGACAATATCGACTGATTTGATCTTCTGGCAGTCCAAGGAACTCTCAAGAGTCTTCGCCAGCACCACAATTCAAACGCGTCAACTCTTCGGCGGTCAGCCTTTTTCACAGTCCAACTCTCGCATCCATACATCACAACTGGAAAGACCATAGCACGAGTTATACGGATCTTGGTTGGCAGACTAATGTCTCTGCTCTTTACTAGGCGGTCAAGGCTAACCATTGCTCTCTTTCCCAGAAGCAGGCGTCTCCTAATTTCATGGCTGCAGTCTCCTTCCGAGGTAATCTTGGAGTCCAAGAAGAGAAAATCTGTCACAGCTTCCACTTCTTGTCCATTGATGCTCCAGGACTTGATAGGGCAAGACGCCATGATCTTTGTCTTTTTGATGTTCAGTTTAAGCCCAAACATCTCACTCTCTTCTTGTACGCGCATCAGAAGTCTCTTGAGTTCCACTTCACTTTCTGCCATTAAAGTGGTATCATCCGCATATCTAAGGTTGTTGATACGTTTTCCAGCAATCTTCACTCCATATGAAGACTCGTCCAGACCGGCCTTCCTCATGATGCACTCTGCATATAGGTTAAATAGGCAGGGCGACAGTATGCAGCCTTGCCTCACTCCTTTCTCAATCGGAAACCAATCGGTAAGGCCATGCCCAGTTCTGACTGTGGCCTCTTGTCCTTCATACAGGTTCCTGAGGAGACAGATGAGGTGAATTGGAACTCCCATCTCTTGGAGAGCTTGCCACAATCTGCTGTGATCTACGCAATCAAACGCTTTCGCATAATCAATAAAGCAGAAGTAGATGGGTTTCTGGAACTCTCTTGCTTTTTCCATGATCCAGCGGAGGTTGGCAATTTGGTCTCTAGTTCATCTGCCCTTGCGAAACCCAGCTTGCACGTCCGGAAGCTCCCGATCCACATACTGCTGCAGCCTACCTTGGAGGATTTTCAACATCACCTTGCTAGCATGCGAAATAAGTGCGATCGTGCGGTAGTTGGAACAATCTTTGGCACTGCCTTTCTTTGGAATGGGGATGTAAACTGACCTCTTCCAGTCCTGTGGCCACTGCAGAGTTGTCCAAATCTTCTGACATAATGTATGCAGAATGCTAACAGCGTCATGGTTGAGGTTTTGAAGCAACTCAGCTGGAATGCCATCACTTCCGCTGGCTTTCTTCTTAGCAAGACTGGCTAAGGCCCATTCAACTTCACTCTTCAGGATGCCCGGCTCGAGATCAATAATCACAACCGTCTTATGTTGGGTTTGCACATTCGGGTCCTTCTTGTACAGTTCTTCTGTGTATTCCTGCCACCTCTTCTTTATCTCTGAGGCGTCAGTGAGGTCCTTGCCTCGTTGGTCCTTTATCCCGCCCATCTTAGCACAGAAGCTTCCTTTGATATCTTTGATTGTCTTGTACAGAGCTCTTGTGTTCCTTAATTGGCTGTTGTCCTCAACTGCTTGGCACTGTATGTTCAGGAAGGCATTCTTATCTCTCCTTGCTATTTTCTGAAAATCCGCATTGAGAACCTTGTATCTTTCTCTTTCCCCCATAACTTTTGCCATCCTCCTTTCCTCAGCTATTTGCAAAGCCTCTTCAGATAACCAGTTTGCTTTCTTGCATTTCTTTTGCTTTGGAACTACCTTAGTAGCAACTTCTTGTATTATATCACGAACATCAGTCCACATCTCTTCGGGCTCTCTGTCTTCTAGATCTAATTCTTGAAATCGATTGCTCACTTCCACAGCATATTCTAATGGAATTTGATCCAGATCATACCTGAAAGGCCTTCTAGTTTTCTGAGTTTTCCTCAATCGAAGCTTAATTTTGGCAACAAGAAGCTGATGATCGGTGCCACAATCGGCCCCCGGCCTTGTTTTTACTGCTTGTATAGCGCTTCTCCATCTCTGCCGGCAAAGAATATAATCGATCTGATTCCTGTACAGACCGTCCGGTGAAGTCCATGTGTACAGGCGCCTCTTGTGCTGTTGAAAACGAGTATTCGCTATGGTCAGGTTGTTTTCTTGACAAAACTGTACTAGCCTCTGTCCAGCTTCATTTGACTCGCCAAGACCGAACTTGCCTACAATTCCGGATATTTCTTCACTCCCGACCTTGGCATTCCAGTCTCCTACGAGAAAAACGACGTCTGATGATGGGGTGCGGTCTAAAAGGCATTGTAGGTCCGCATAAAATCTCTCAACGTCAGCTTCTTCAGCAGTAGTGGTCGGTGCATAGACTTGGATAACTGTTATGTTGAGAGGGTGACCTTGGATCCGAAGTGAAATCATTCGGTCGTTTTTGGGGTTGTACCCTAGCACTGCTTTACCCATTCTTCTGTTTACTATGAGAGCGACCCCATTCCTTCTCTTGGATTCGTGCCCACAATAAAAGACATAATGGTCGCCGGAGTTAAATTCTCCCATTCCGGTCCACTTGAGCTCGCTGATACCCAAGATATCAATGTTCAATCGGTTCATTTCTCGCTTGACGACATCCAGTTTACCTTGCGTCATAGATATTACATTCCATGTTGCTATGTGATATATCTCCTTGCAACATCGGACTTTCCGGTCGCTTCCCAACACATCCACAACTGAGCGTCCTTTTGGCCTTAGCCCAGCCGCTTCATTCGTCCTGGAGCTACTAGGAATCGCCCTTTGTTCATCCCCAGTAACATGTGGGACGCCTTCCAACCTGGGGGGCTCATCTTCCGGCGTCATATCATTAATGGTATGGTGACTGGCCATAGGGTTTTCTTGGCAGGAAATACTGGAGTGGGTTGCCATTACCTTCTCCAGTGAATCACATTTTGTCAGAACTCTTTGCCGTGACCTGTCTATCTTGGGTGGCCCTACACAGCAGAGCTCACGACTTCATCGAGTTTCGCAAGCCCCTCCGCCACGACAAGGCAGTGATCCATGAAGGGGCCCAAAAGTGAGACGCTATTTGTGCACGTGTTTTCACCGTTTAAAATGTCTTTGCATATTCGTTGCGTAGCGTGTAAGGTCTAACCATTACTTTATTAAATATTCTGTTCAAGTGTAGAGGGAACTCAGCTGCAAATAGTGAACCCGTTGAAAGCTGAAGCTAGGGTCCACTAAGGTCTGAACTGAAGTCTCAGATCAGATTTACAGGATGTCGTTTTTGCAGGATAGTGCAATGTACGAATAGTTCCACTAAAGTTACCTCCCCTGTAAGAACACTCGAAAATATGGCGTTTATTTAATCGCACTATATTGGGAAGCACGAACGGTACCAAGCATGGTCTGATTTCCTTTTCCTTGCCCTGCACTTAAGAAGCGCTTACGGAGCGTACAGACAAGGTGGAAGAGTGCTCGGCTATTAGCGCTCGCTCCGTGACGGCTCCGTTAGCTTCCCTTTTCCCGCTCGTTCCGAAGGCCGAGCTGTTGCCCCATGCGTGGTCGCCCTGTCGGACAACGCCTTTTTGGTTGTAATTGGGCACCATCTGAGGGAAGGGAGAGCAGAAACGCAGCTCAACAATGGGCTTAGGCGCTGTCTATATATCGCCTGCTTGTCGCTTCGACTAACGTTTTTGTTCTCCTTGATGGCCAGGAGAAAAAACGTTAGTCGAAGCGACGAGCAGGAGAGAGGCAGACCTATTGTTCCGCGAAATGGCGAGCGCCCGTCTCTCTATCACTGACCAGTGCGGGTGGCCTGATTGGAACGACACTCTCGGTGCTCGAGCGACAAATACAATGCTGGCCTGGCTCAAGTCGGGGTTCAACCGCTGGTGATTTTGCGAGGACCGTTGCTCGTTCGTTTCGCCGTGCCAAATGGTAGGAGTGAGTAGTGAGAAAGCGACAAGCGTGTGAAGGCGGCTAATTGCTCTACTGCTGTGGCTGTCGTCCATTTCGTGTTTTCGTGCGCGCCTACCCTGACTTACTATCTGTTGATTGGCTTTCAAATGAAAGCTGCGCAGTCAAGCTTCAGTTCTTTGAGACAATTCAGACGGGTAAACGAAAGGGACTTGCGGATGCTTGCTGGCGCAAAGGATAAGCCGTTAGATCTAAGTGAAGGAACTTAGATGCGGCGAGAATTCGCATCCTGAATGTATGGCAGAGCAATATTCTAATACCTATTTAGCCCTCGGATTTCGTCAGACTGGTGCATTTCTTTCTTACTAAGACTCTGCTGGCACACAGGGGTCGCGTCTGCAGGAAATGTGCATCAGTGGTGTGTATACAGGACCTGTAGACAGAGCCTGTCACCTGTGCGTGTCGCCATGATGTGCCCGCACAAACTGCGAATTAGTAATAAGAAAAAAAATAAGGGGGGGGGGGGGGGGCATTTAAGCTTTTTAATGTTTCTTTTTTGTTCTTTTTTATGCTTTTTTATTTTTACACACCTACACTTCGCATTGACAAACATTGCTTTAACATTCTGATCGGTTTGTCACCTTTGAACGCATATTTCAGTTTTATTTATTTAAATTAATTGATAAATTACATATTTTAACTTTTTAATTAGCATCACCAAGCATTGGCTTTTAATTCTGAGCATCCTGACACATTTAAATGTTTTTGTACCTTTATTTCATCACTTAATAAATTAATTACAATGATTTCATTAACTCGTCATCGCCCATCACACAGCAAGAAATCATCAATCACTAAACCACAAATGATCAATATACAATTTTTTACGCAGCTGCCAATGATTTTCGACACGAAATATTGACAACTATATACTATTACTACTACGGCACCGACGCGTTTTCGGCCAAGCGAGCTGTACAATAAATAATAATAATACTGATAATAGTAATAATCAATCAATCAATCAATCAATCAACCTTTATTTAATGTGCGCAGGAACAACTATGTGGTCTTGTGCTGCAGCACAAATAAAAAAAAATAAAAAAATGAAAATGCGCACACAAGTTTTACACACGCCGATAGAACTCAAAAGAGGAAATAAATAACACATGAAATGAAACAGACGAAAAGTGTCACGAAAATAAACAAATAATAATAATAATAATAATAATAATAATAATAATAATAATAATAATAATAATAATAATAATAATAATAATAATAATAATAATAATAATAATAATAATAATAATAATAATAATAATAATAATAATCGCTTAAATAAATAGTGTCCATGGCAAGAGTCGAGCCACCACACATCTGTGTCACAGCCGAGCGTGCTGACCCGCTACTCTGCGCTGACATTTTGTGAACGTGTTCACAATTCTCCTTGTCTAGCGTAGGGGCGTTCGAGGGCGTTGAGGGAAGTAAAGTTAAAAGGAGAGAAAACAAAAGTAAAAATTAAATAAAAAAATGATCCCTCTCCTCTTGCATTGGAACAGCAACAGCAACGCTCATACTTTCGTATTTCTCCAGTGCAGACTCTGAAGCGCTCTGAAAGTTATACTGAGCCCTGCTATTTGTGCACGTTTTAACTGAGCTCGATTCTAAGACTAGAGAATACTTGACTGAACTTTGTGAGCATGATTCCAGCAGAGAAAAGCTTGCATGTCGCTCAACGCGCAGAAGCCGGAATGTGAGTTTCACAAGTTGCGGACGTCTTCACCGCTGATGCAAGGAGAGCAGCAAAAGCTATCAGCCTCTGTCTATAAACACATTTAGACGCGAGGACAACACTTACTGATGGCTGACGGAGCGTGACCAAACAGGTCTATATGGTCCCTAGCCCACGCTTAAGTGCTGTGCTTTACACTGAGCGGATGATTTGCAGTTCGGGTCACTTATGTGCCCACTTGTGTGTTATGGATCCTGTGTGAGAATGCCTATATATCCGTCTGGTCTCTGCAGCTGCGCATGGAGGTGGACCGTTAACAGAGTGCAATCTAATGATTTCTCTTGGCTATGATAAGTTATGTGCGTATCAAAGCTTATATTTTAACCGCGTTTAAGTGACGTGGATCTGTGTTTGTGTGTAAGACACGCATTACGTGTTCTAGTGGCATTTAGAATATGCACCAGAAGCGAGATTGTCTGTGTGTGTGTGTGTGTGTGTGTGTGTGTGTGTGTGTGTGTGTGTGTGTGTGTGTGTGTGTGTGTGTGCGTGTGCGTGTGCGTGTGCGTGTGCGTGTGTGCGTGTGCGTGTGCGTGTGCGTGTGCGTGTGCGTGTGCGTGTGCGTGTGCGTGTGCGTGTGCGTGTGCGTGTGTGTGTGTGTGTGTGTGTGTGTGTGTGTGTGTGTGTGTGTGTGTGTGTGTGTGTGTGTGTGTGTGTGTGTGTGTGTGTGTGTGTGTGTGTGTGTGTGTGTGTGTGTGTGTGTGTGTGTGTGTGTGTGTGTGTGTGTGTGTGTGTCATTATAATATGACATCAGCAGCTTCCACTAGCACTCCCTCTCTATCCCTTTCCTTCACTCTCCTTTTCTCGCTCTATAATCATGTTGCCACCTGCCGATGTCGCCACTTTCCCTCTCATTAACTTTTACTCTTCGTCTGTGCAAGCTACGCTGTGGTAGAAAAAAAAGAAGAAACTGAAATGACTTTTAAAGCATATTTCAAAGTGAAATGTCGAACTAGTGCGAGCGAAGAGTTCCGAGCTTTGCATCCGTCGAGTTTGTAGCAATTTTCCAAACAACTTATCTTGCATCTCGTTTTCAATGATGTATAACTTACAGCGCCAAGTTTTGCACAATTTTAACCTACCGGGACATCCCTTTGGAATAGTGAGTGAATCGTGGAATATTGTAAAATACTCTTTTAAGTATACTGATGGGAATATTATATTTGCGATTGCTTCTATTGAACTTTTATTGTTTTCCTTGCTGCCATACCCAATATTGTTAGGGCTGGCATATAACCACCTGTTGAATATTGTGCGACATTGTAAGGAATATAGTGTTACCGGGAAACGCGTGACCAAAGTGATGTGCTCACAGACAAAGACGACGACCGAGGAACACGGGCACGACAAAGCGTTGAAAAAGAAGACGACGCTGACAGAGTGGATGCTGCACGGCTACTGAAATCTTAGCGTCGAGTTCAGTCCATCGCTGAAATGCCTAAATGCCTAATACTGCGATAGGTAGAAATACCTTGCTTTTAAAGCTTGTCTTTAAGCTCATATCGAATAGTTAAGACTTCCAAAGAAAATGAATGGGGTGCGATTTTGATAATAAATGGCAAAAAATATGAACCTCCTGAGGAATAATCTGAGGATGTATTGACTGCCATGGTGCAATATTTCACAATGCGACAAAACTGCGTTCGTAAACAACTTTATGTTAAAAACATATACGTGTTTGTTCGAATTTTTCGGGTATATTTCGAAATCGCAAAGATCGCTCCGATATCTCATAAGGTTCCTGCACCTTGTCTTGAGGTGTAAACTTATGTAGACAACGCCGATAGGTTGAAAGCTGCTTTATTGCATGTTTAACTGCGTAGTGCATATTTAGAACTCGGAAAAAGATCCCAAAGTCAAAGATTGCGGGAGGGACCCCTTATGGTTACTAACAAAAAGCGTTTAAAATGAAAAACAGCCGTCACAGCATAAAAACAAGAGAAAAGCGAGGACAGTCATATTAATTAGCAGAAAAAGCTTATTTACTTATTTTCACGAAATGAAACCAGGTGTAGTGATACCTGTCTCTGTAGCGGCTTTAACGACCATAAGGAGACAGAAGAAAGCGTTTATGAAAAACTGAGTCGCGTTTTGTGTTTCTTGGAAAACAGAAATTTCATCACTCACGATTCAACTCGCTGACCGGGTCATATAGACGTATACACCTAGGAGTAGTAAGCGAACAACGGAAGCTGGGGATTTGTTGTAAAGAAGTAGGAAAAAACAGCAAGTCAATTATTATATTTTTCGATGTTACATACTGCGATGTAATCAAGCACGAAGCAGTCGTGGAAGAGAAGGAGGGAGAAAGGCTGGAAAGACACTCGGCTCTTTTTTATCATATGCAGAAAGTAGTCATTAAGTCCGCTGGCGCTGCTGGAGAGTTCAAAGAGTAGACGTTTCAAGAACTTCCGCTAAATCCTCATTGAATAGAGAGTGTTTGATGTACATCTGCGCTGGTGCTTGAAAAGCGATAAATCAAGCGAAGTAGGGTGCTAAAGACGCCACAAAAAGGGGAACATGCGATGCTTATAAATCAGCCTGCAAGTCAACTTGATCTCACGTGTCTGCGTTGAGATGAGAAAAAAGTGCCGGAAATTGGCGGGGTCTCTCATCTTCGGACGAAGCGTGCCGCCCTAATCGCGTCCCTTCATCGAATCCTTCGCGATAGCTGTCAGCGCCCACAGGCTACTCCGAAACGCTTTCGTTGCCGTTCTGCCGCTGTCTTGCACGAGCAACTGGATCAAGGCTCCAGAAAAACGCCGCTGGGCGCGAACTCCTCGCATTTTCATCCATTCTAATATTTGGCGCAGCGAGACCTTGGTGTACAGTCCGCGATCTCACCCCACTGAGAAGTCAGTGAGTCACCAAATTGCACACCCATCAATTTCTCTTCCTTTGCCCCTTGACCCAGTGAAAGCATAAGCGACGATTATTTATGCCCGCATGCGGAATCGACTAAAGCCTTCTATGTTCTATTTCACTTGCCTTCTTTTGTTCCCGCTTTAAATCCAAGCTTATAATTGTCGTGCCCCTCTTCTATTTCCTTCACAGTTTTCTTTTGTTTTTCTTGTGATAGATTCTTTTCTTTTATCTCTGCAATTTGGTTCATCTTATTGCATTTTGAAGAGGGAAGCCTCAAACTATTAAGCGTCGTGACCCCACTGTATACATTGTATATACGAAAAAGCGCTGTTCGCGCTGCGAGCTCAAGTACAGCGTTTGCCTAGAGTAATTAAGTGGGGTTTGCGTCTCAGCTGTGAAGGCCTTGCAGCATCCCCTAGAACTCTTGGAAGCTAAGAGATAGGCTGCTCTTTAACTTCAAGAGCCCGTTGCTGAGTTAATTTCGCGAAAGGTGCTGAAGAGTAGGGACAACGTTTTGAAGCTAGAAATGAACAAAAGCAGCTTATATTTCTGTTCACTTCGGACAATAAACAACGCAAGCCGAAAGAAACCGAATATTCGAAAGTAATGCAATAAATCTCATCCGCCGTCTCGAAAGGTAGTTTTGTGATCTGTCTCGGCAATTATGGGCTGTCTCTCTTCTAATTGCTGTTAACCGTGATACATCGTGCGACGGTTTATTTCAGCTTCGTACTGCTTCGTCATTTTCTGCGGCTGTTTCTCCCTAAAAGTGTACTACAATAAAGTAGTCCGAATGTCCATTCCACTGCTCTGTTCCTGGATTGCGGATCCGTCTTCAGACGGCTACTACGTGCAGCATTGTGAATGGAAAACTGAAATTTGGGAAAGTGCCTCGTTGGGCGAGTTTTTTGGACATTATGTTTAAACAGCGCTAGAAACACGGACAGATAGAATGTGTGTTTGTGTGTATGGATGTGCGTTTGTCTTTCTGCCTGTCTATGTTCCTAGCGCTGTTTTAACATAATAAAACTTTGCGTATTCGATATTTTGCATCACCTAATCGTATGGGAACTTAACAGGGGGTGGGGCGAAAAAAAAAAAACGAAAACATCGTGGAGCTTTTTGATGTTTTCGACATATCTCTCGCCGCCCGCAGTACAAAGAGCTGGTGTCTCAGTCACTAATAGTAATATTTTCAAAATACGTCTACTTCTTTCTCTTTATCTTTATTTTCACTACGAAGACAAACGGTGAGCATCTGCATCGGCTAGAATATCTTGGCACGCTTGCATCCCTCGCACTTTTTGTCACAAGTTTTCCTACCGGTTTCAAATCCTCTGCGCTCACTTCCCCGTCATGAATTCTCCTGCTTGTCTCGGCACTTTATTACACTTCTCTCGAGGTTTGATGCTCCACTGTGCGGTTTGTTTTGGGCACACAAATCGCAGATCATGAAGAAAATTCGCGTTTTTCCGAAAAGGCCTGTGTTTCTCGTTCAGCACTCAAGGGAATGCACGACCAGCCGGGATAGAAACGAGAACGTGCGTATGGGTCGTTACTCTTCGATTGGGCAGATCAAAATCAGTGCTTAACAGGTTGGTGTATACCCAATCTAAAAGCAAGGCGACCGTCTGCTGTGCGATGTCAGTGCGCGTTAAAGAACCCCAGGTGGTCGAAATTTCCGGAGTCCTCCACTACGGCGTCTCTCATAGCCTGAGTCGCTTTGGGACGTTAAACCACACAAACCAAACCAACCAACTAATGCACAAAGCCTTCTACTTAGAGACTAATAGCACCAGTAACCGAATGGAGCTAAACGTAACCAAACAGAGACTGTCTATTTTGTACATCGAAAAAAGTATCATGAATGCTTTCCAAACGACAGGACGGTTGCGCAGTTGCAGCTTGAATACTCCTAGTTTTATATCGCTTGTGGTTGTAGGCGGAAATTAACAGTTATTAGAGGTGATTTATTAGAGCGCATACTCTAGCCACAAGCCACTATACTGCGGTTAAGTAGTATTTATATAGTTTGTACGTCAGCCTCGTATGTAGGAGTTACTGGACTCGCATGGTGGACGCGTATTTTTATTCTTGAGTGCTATAGGTGGAAAGTGCTGGGCTCGTAGGTCGGACTCGTGACACAGACACGATATTAAAAAAAAAGTAAGAACGGCTACCTCATTGTAAAATAACTTCTGGAGTTCCATATATACATTATCTCTCGTCGCAGCAGTGACCATGTCTCAGACCAAAAGCGTGGCGGAAATCGGCCTATTTGGTACGTATCGCCTCTTTTGTATTGTACTGTGTAAGCAATGCTTAGTGCTCTGTCATGGCAACCGTGACGTCAATGATGGTTGCTGTGTGGCACAGGGAAATGTTTTACACGTGGCTCGCTTTGTCGCCTAGTGTGAACTATTCAACACAGTGCGGCTTAATATTCCGCTACGGCAGGGCAACACTGCTCACTCGTTTGTTTATTCACTTCCTTGCTCCAACGGTGCTTGCCTGTCTTTTGCCAAAAACGTTGCCGTGCCGACCGCATCACCATCAGTTCCGTTAGCTAGGGATTGACATGTACGCGCGACACTTTCGTGAAGCCGCTGCCCGAGCGCAATCGAGACGTCAAGGCCGCTCTATAAAGATGCCACGTGTAGTGCCAGTCTGCGCGATAAAACCGGTCACTATGGCGCAACAAAATGATGGACGTGATCAGAAGTGGGCGCTTCGCTGATCACGTCCATCATTTTGTTGCGCCCGCCTCTAATAGGCCGCAATTCTGCCTCGCTTTTGTCGCGGCCTAATGCTTTGCGTGCCTCGTGGGACTACTGTGCCTCGATAGAGCGCGCTTCCCTAAGTGGAACGATATAGCAGTGCCCCCTGGGCAGCTAAGGCTCTCTATACGTTTCATCACTATTGCGATCTTGACTCCTCGCTGATACACCATACAAGGGAACGTCTGTTACAAAAGAGCCGAGGATCGGTGGGGCAGGGGAATAAAACCTAAGCACTCCATCACAACGTAAAAAGTTGTATGCTCTGAGTGTAGTCCTTCTTCGCTTTTGAGTCCAACCTGATAGCACACGCGCAATGACGAATACGTGCTGTCGATGCATGGTATCGACAAGTAGGTCAAGGATATTAGGAGCTCAAAATTTACTGCGCTATTTTTCTGTGAACAGACCGAGATATGAAAACTGCTCAGCTGCCATTTGTAAGAGCGACTGAGATTGGAAACAAAAGCAGATACCTAGATTCGCTCTCTATAGACCACAAAGGGAAACCCCATGGCTCTCGGCTTTACTCTAAGGAGTCTAATCGCCCTTTATTGCTGGTCTTCCAGTACGACGTAGACAGCTCGCCACCCAGCCCCTACCCAGGTCGATGACATTGAAGGCACTGGGGCATCATCATGTCTATGATGGTATGCTTTTGGCAACGCGGTACCACAAAATATTGTGCGACACAGCTTAGCTACAAGATGTCTACGCGGCTTGAATAATGAGGCCCGGAGCGAGGCGGTGAAAAATGCAGCCACATGTCACCCGCCTCGGATAGTGAGCACCCATGCTCGTGGGACTTCGTTACGTGCACAGTCGACGATGCGCTTGCGAGAGAAACTGGGTCTGTGCTGACAGCGAACGATAATGGACAAAATAAGACATACAGATTGCTGAATGCAACTGTCATAGAGGACGACGACTGGAGCAAGAACCTCTGAAGCGTAGCAGCGAGTGGTGGCAGTGTAGTTACGCGGTAACACAGTGAGCTTTTTGCTATGATTTTGGATCCGTCATTGCCTCTCTTAATGGCAGTAAATTTCAGAAAGTCAACAGCGAAATGCGATCGCAGGCATATGTGGCGCAAAAACACGGCCATGCTCATTAACCCGGAATGAGGCCGTAACAGGCTGAGAAAGGGGGTGGGGATCGACTATCGTCACCTATTTTCGGTCATTTCGAGAATCCCGAAGAAGAAGAAGCAAGAAAACGAGGGAAGAAGCAGAAGTTGGCGGGCCTTGCGAAAACATTAGTTTTTCTACTTTGTAAATAAATACCCCGCTACGTACTCATTACGTAAAAATATGTTTGTTTTTTTGTTCTGAGAGGACTTTTGGTTGGTTGATATGTGTCTGATCATCCGACAGGGTACGTCCAAGCAGAAGTGAAAAGTTAATGAACAAAACAATAAAAAAAATTAGGTAATCCATTTAATGCGAAGGCAATGCGATTGTATACGGATTTTTTACACCGCTTATGTATAGCAATAAAAAGCGCATTAAGGACTTTTGTTATAACCGAGATTTTCATGTTCCACCGTTCCTCATCACGGGGAAAGAGAAGATTCCTTTTTCTCCATTAGACCGCCTGTAACTCGTGTCTAGTGGTAATTCCGTACCAATCTAGTGGTAGTTGATAGGCGGCAAAGGCTGCCAAGGAAATCCCTGATTAATGTCGATGTTGACGACGCCACAAGGTGACATTACTTTGCAGCGAGCTGATTGGTTGGCTGTGTGTGTGTGTGTGTGTGACGTAACGTGACCATGCGATCCGACACATGCTACCAACTTTTTTCAGTGAATTTGGACTAAGGCGCTGCCGCATTAAAATTGCAGTTATAAAGCATTCCTTAGAAACGTGCATTTTTTCCCCAGCTAGCTTGGGACTTCTAATAACGGTACTTGTCTTGCTCGCTACAGTGATATATGCTTTGAGAACGGTCTTTTAAGGCTCCGTTACACACTGCATACACTCCGAGGCCAAGGTTTGGGCCGATTTAACACTCAGTCGTCATCGGCCGAACCAAGCCGCTTGGGGAGCCGTGCCGCGGAGTGCTGGCGTTTACGGGTTAGCGGTGGGCGCTGTGTAGTTGATGTGGGAAAGAGCGGGATAGACACAGCAAAACAGCCATGTTCGTTCCCTACCTATAGATGTGTGTAACCATGGTGTGGCAGGGCAACAGCCTTTTGACGATTCAGATTTTTCGGTGGCAAAACTCACTCTGCCTGAGGCGCCAGGCCGCGAACTTTAGCTACCAATGTTTTACTAGCAAATGCATGAAGGTAAACACGCAGTGTCTGCACTGCATCTTCGCTGCGTTCCAGCCGGTTGGCAGAGCGTAGCCTTTAGTGTCGACTGATCTTTCCACGTTCACGCGTATTTGCGCGGTCAGTTTGGGTGATACGTAAAACGCTAGTGGCAGCCGCTATGACACTGCTTTAATTCTCACTAAGTGCGCTGTGTTATCGCCTGTGACCAGCTGCAAGGTCTTTAATCATTTCACAGGAACGTGAAGTTGGAACTGTACAACAAAGTGTTTGAGCCTATTTGAGGTGTTTTGATGGGCAAAAGGAAGTAGGTTCAGTAGCTACTTCACTTGAACAGCGAGTACCTGTACAGTATGCTTCGGCTAAAGATGAAAAGGGTGGAATAGGAATAGAGCGGCAGTAGTAATAATAGCAAGAAGCCCTTATTTCTAAACTATGCTTTTACGTGGCATGGTCATGCGAGTTATTACGCAAAGATGGATCATTTGAATAACTGATGAGGAAAGCGGCTAGACGAGGAAAAAGGGGGGGGGGGGGGGGTAGCACAAAGAATATAGAGCACGTGTCTGCACTGCAATTGCAAGCTGTTCACTCCACGTCGGTGACTGTAGGACATCGCAAAATAAGTCTGCCTGAACCTCTCTGCCTGGATACATTATTCAAAAGAAAATTATTAGCTATGGCACGCTTTTTAAACCATCATCCGTTGTCCTTGCATATCTTTTCTTCGCAGGTGCTGAAGTCACCATTCCAGTTTGTTTTAAGATATTACGCTTCACATAGAGCCCGTCGCGAGTCGTTGCATGGATGAGGCTCGTCCAAGGTCATCGATGGAGGCGGGCAGGAGAGAGAGAGAGAGTTACGTTTCTATACGGGAACCAAATCTGGGTGCGACCGACCTACTGCGCTGTCACGGCGCAGCGCGCACAACTATAGGGGTACACGGGTTCACGCAAAATCCGTTGAAAAGCTGTCTCGGCAACGCAGGGGCAAATGTAACCATTCAGTGACAGCAGTGCGTCGAAATCCAAAGCGGTTGGCATGGAGGCATCGCACATCATCGATGCCGGCGAAGGGTAAGGAAGGGGGGGGGGGGGGGAGGGGGGGTGATATGTACACATCACCAACGAGTGACGATTCTGCGGCGTGTGCATAGTACTATCGGGCTTGCTACGTACATGCGTGCAGTCGTGACGTCAAAGTCTGCTCATTAGTGCTGGGTGTCCACTTGCATCCTCCCGTTTATTGAGCGGCCGTTTGCTCCACATGCTCTGTGAGAGGAGAGGTAGGGGAGGGGCTATCAAGTCTTGCTGCCCGTGGGGCATCCATCTTGGACCATGGTTGCCGCATGCGGCTGGCACTGGCTGGACTGTCGCTGTCAGATACACAGGCGCCGAAAACAGCCGGTCGCTAGCGCCCCATGTCAGCTAAACAATCCTGTGCATAGCAAAGAGCGGTGCTCTGATTCCCCTTGTTTGGGAATGCTGAAAGTGACGAAGCTGGTACTGTCTGAAAAATCTAGAGACGTCTTTTGTAAACCTTGTTTTTTTTTTCGCCTGATGCATTAATTATGGATTTATTAATGCACGTAGCCCTTCTACATAGGAAGCGATGTTTCACTTGCCGGCTACGTCAGGTACAGATGCACTTGCTTATTCTCTGTCATCATTGACGTTTTGTCAAACACCACAGATTGTGAAACTGCGAATGGCCCTGCGAATGACTCGAACAGGCCCTGCGAATGACTCGAAATTATTGCAGAAGAAGGGAAAGCGGGAAAGCCTCGCGCACTTTCGTAGGGCTGCGCGGCTTCATATATTACCTGTAACTCACGCAGTTTCTTGACGATCAGTTTGCTGAAATTCTGCGTGTTGTGTGAATGTTTGCGAATACTCGTTTTTAAGCGAAAGCTTTATTATTTCAGTTGAAGAGCCAAATGAGCCGCATACATTAGCGCAGTCAGTATTACATAAAGCGCGGAAAGAATAAAAGTCGAGAGTGAATTCGATGTGCCTAATTATAAGCGAGTTTGGTCACTATTCAGCTTTCCAAATTTCGTTTAGCTTCGACTTCATGTTGACAGCGTGTTTGAGGCGTCCATTGAGAAGTGAGATGGTTGTGTGGTTTTTAACCTTTGCGCAAATAAACTAACGTGGGGTGAAGGAAGACGTTTGTGACGCATGCGCTGCTAAAGCGGCAACGCAGCATGTAGGCAATAGGGAGGGGGGGGGGGGGGGGGAGGGGGGATAACCCAGGAAATCTCATTTAGGGTTTAGGTTCGCCTTTCCGGCAGCGCGCAGACATGTTTTTGCCAGTGTTACTGTGCTTGTCGCGTCTGTCCGCCAGGCCGACCTCACCTATCTGGGGAAGCGATAGAACCGAAAAGAGTGAGCCAAACAAAGTCCACTATGTTCGTTAGCATAGGCACAGCGAGCTAAACATACCACCTCAGACTTAAGGGCCGCTAATGCCAACCAGATTTCGATTAATAACGCTCAAAGCCGTTGAGCATAACCCGGATATTCTCTCCAAACTGGATCGAATACGAATCGAGTAGTGGTAATACCGAATGGAATAAGCATAGAATATTTTCAGGCATATTAGTTATTTGTCTAGAGCCAGCCCGGCAACATTTCTTTTTTTTTTTTTTTTTCAGCGCCTTACTGCAACAGCGCAATGCAAGTTTGCAAAGCCCAGTCTGCAGCGGTATGTGAGAGCAAATGAGTGAATACCGCATCCTTCAGGAACTCCACCTTTTACTACCCGCTCACCCACCTCCACTTATAAGAATCCGGAAGAACAGCCACCGCTAACGATCACACTTCACCCAGCTGTACCCTCCAGGACGCCTCAACAAAACAGGAGCCGGGCCCGAAATAAGAACCCCATTGACACCCACGCACTCTGCTCCAGCTTCTGGTAGTTGCAAATGACGCTCAGCGCAATAAGAATCGTTCATTTACAGGCACCCTGCGCTAGAACAACGTCATATATCTTGTGTGCAGTCATAGATTTCTGGAGAATTTTTTGGGAGACAGAGTGCTCTATCTGCAGGATCTGATAGTACCATGTGAAGTGATGTACACTGGTGATAAGATTTCTAAACGCATCAGTAGAACCATCTGAAAAGGCTACTGCCGCAGAAGCGCCGTCCGCGTTCGCACACGCATGTTGCCACCGGTACTTAAACTTCGTTGCATGACAAGCGTACTGTGCAGCAAACCGAACTTCGGCGATCACCATTGCTCTTTATAACCTGTTAGCAATTTACCTCTGCCTCTTTGGAGCACTGTGTCTCAAGGAGGCTTTTCTAGTCATTGGCGGCCATTTGGAGTCACTTTTGCGAGTACCTGTCGCAAGGAAAAGGGCCCGCTTGCACGAACGTGAGGGCTTAAGTCCAGTCTTAAGACCCAGTCTAGTCTTATCCGAATCTAAAAGAACACCGGGCTTCCCTCTGTAGCGAAGCCTAGCGACCCACACAATTGTTATATTCATAAACACCACTCAATGATATTTGTAACACCACCTTGTTTTGTGCTGATAGGCACATGTTTAGCCCTGAACCTTAGCCCTGCTTGCCTTTGACGTAGGATATTCACTCAAAGTCCGTGTCAAAGCCCCCTCTCTGTATAGTGAAGAATTTGTTTAAATTTGTGCGATCAGTTACCTTAGCGGGAATGGAAGGCTGAGTACGCTCATAAGAAAGGCCGCTTATATGGCCAGATATAATGACAGCCTGTCACAGCGTCTTTTGTCTCGTTGGACGCAAATCAATGTGCAGAGCGATGACGCTGACGTGGTGGCACGGCGCAAGAAGGTGGCTGCTATCCTTACACGGTACTTACCACCGACTCAAGAAAGTTGCGGCAAAGTTTATTGTTGCTGTTGTCTTCACATGCTAAGAACCAGGTAGGAGGGAAGCCTTTGCACCGCCGTTTCAAGGAAGCTCGATAAAACTACGGGTAACCTTTTAGAGCGCAGCTCTATGGCGCCCGTTCCTGGGTTTCGCGTCGTCGTCGGCGTCTGCATCGGCCGCGTCGGCCTCGTAACCAGCTCCGCCCTCTTTCATCCCCCCAGTTCGAGCCGGCACTTCGGCAACTGGAGCTCGCAGGAAGCGGGAGGTACACTAAGCAGCGAACGATGGGGGCACGAGCGCGCGCAGCAACCGGAGAACACGAGGAAAGGAAGGGGGGTCGCCGGAGGCAGCGAGAGCAGCGAAGCGACTGACTGATGCCGCTGCCGCCGCTAGCAAGTCAAGACAACGTGACTGCGTAGATCACCGTCACCGTCATGCAGAAAAAGGAGGAGGGGTTCCCCCCCCCCCTCATCCTGCTTGGCGGCGAGGGTGCTCTCGGGTTGCCGAGACGCCGGCTCGCTATCAGCGGATGACGGTGCATGCATCCCGTTCTCACTCGCTTCACTCGCTAGCGGTGTCAGCGGCATCAGACAGTCGCTGCTATCTGTTCGTCGCGAAACGTTCCTATGGGCCCACGCGCTGCTTCCCGCAACATCCCCATGACAGCCAAGAACTGTTAGTGGAGTATTTCTTAAAGGAATACGTGTGAAAAAATAAAAGAAAAAGTCTGTAATTGTACATACGTGTCTTGCTCGAAATCTTTGCCTCAATCTATCGAAAAGGTGAAACAGGTGATGAGCTGCGCTCAAATTTCGCATTAGGAAGCAACGTAATCATGGGTAAGTTTTCAGCGCACAGTGTCGCATATGGCTCACCACTTGCAAAACGAGGGGGGAGGGGGGGGGGGTGAGGCCGACTTCTGATCTGGCCCTGCACATACAATATTGCAAATGCAAATCGGAGGATGGTACATCTCCTTGTAAGAGTATAGTGGATTTTAGCGACGTTTCAAGGGTTTATGAACATGATAAGCAAATCTGTGGGGAGGTGGTTCAGGCTAACTATACCGCTGAGGTTGAGGACACGTGTGTGGCTAAGCCGTCGAGGAACCTTCAGAGTAAGAAATTTGCTTTTTTACATTCACTAGTACGACGATGACTTCCGACTTTTTTTCCTTTTGTTATGTTTCTTGCGTGCACGTCTCTGTGCGAGTTTTATTTTGCTTATTTCATTCAAAAGAATTTCAGTTCTTAGTCCAGCCTAGTCTCGTGCTCTTCTAACCTCCGTGTTCTTTCTTCCGGCTGGTTTTGAGATGAAGCGGTACCAATTCGCTTAGTCGTCAACCTTGGTCAGGAGTTGTGAAAAATGCGTACAGTTATAATTCTGTTCTTTAAAATATATACAATCATGGCGCCTAATCAGGCGATACAGTCGTCGGTTAATGAATCGCGTTTTTTTAGTCGATATTTATTGCCTCAGGGCTCAGTAGGGTATGAGATGAAGGATGAATAAATGATTAAATGAATGGAAAAAGGTTGGCTGATTTTATGAAGTCCAGAAGTGAGCGATGATGATGTCCCTGCGTCCAAGTGATGTATGAGGCAGTATTGGTTGCTGAAAGGCCAGCTATGCTCAGGTGCCGGATTCATGTTGGTTTGAGTGCTGGGCGTGTTTCGCGTGTTTCGCGATTGATTGCCTCTTGCGGCATATCCCGCTGATGTTAAATCGCTCGTATTGACAACTTGCTTCTTCTGCCTGTGTAAAACGCAAATATTGTTTAGACTTAGTTGGGCAGGAAATCCTGCTGTCAACCTCGGCAGATTACACTTAGCTTGTGCATCCTTTACGTTCGAAGGTTTGGTTTGATTTTTTTTTTCGGGAAGGGGGAGGGGGGGGGGGATGGTTAACGTTATAAAGCAACTCAGGTTGTGAGAGGCGCCGTACGGAAGGGCTTCGGAAATTTCGACTATCCTGGTTCTTTAACGTGCACTGACATCGCACAGTACACGGGCGCCTTGATTTTAGGCTTCATCGAAAAGCGACTGTCACGGCTAGGATTCGATCCCACATCCTTGCATACAGCAGTCGAGCGCCCTGACCACTTCATCACCGGGGCGGGTGTCAAAAGGTTTAATGTTATTCTTTATATGACACGTACAGTGCACGCAAGTCACCTTTCTTGACTTTCGACTTTCTTTGGCAGCGGTGAATGAAATGTCTCTCATTGAACATCCAATTCTACGCTGCCTGTTTGGGTACAGCACGCAAGCTATTGACGCGGAATCAATTGCCGCTGTATATTTTCCCCGATCATATTTTCTACTGAGATTTTCGAGTGAATGCTGACAAGAAAAGAGTTGTAAAGAAGGGATCTACAGAAAACGAGGAAGGATGCTAGTAACCTTCCTCTGACCGTAGTGCATACGAACTTCCATTAACATTTAAATGAGATACCTTGTCAAACATCGAACTGAAACGTGCCTTTGTTGACACTCTACTGCGTAGCCAGCACGAAGCGGACCGTCGTTCCTTCAAAAAAGCATAGACTAGATCCTGCTCTTCCAACAGAGGTGGCAATATGCAAGTACTGCGTTTTTTAACGACCGCTCAGCCTAGTTTGTGAACAGAAATTGAAAACTTCGATTTGCCAGATTTAGAAGCTTCTCTTTGCCTTAGACTTAGTGCTTGCCGGTCGACGCCTGGGGTTTATTTTTTCTGCGTGCACTTCTATTTTTAGCCTCTGACGAGGTTTTCTCAACGTCGCATGTCGTTTTTGCATACTCCGGGTACAGCGTTCAAGGCTCATTTGCGCGAAGGCTCATCACCGAATGAACAAAACAAGAAGACATCGCTGTGCGCCTAACATACTCGCCAGCGGCGACTACCCGGTGGCTCGCAGCAGTGGTGCATAAATTTGCTCGCGCACGACGTCCATATCGCTAACGGTCTGAGCCAGCTCATATAAAGCCATGCTTGCGCACGCAGACTTAGACCACGCACGCCCAGCAACGCTGGTTTCTTTTATCAAGCGGCGGTAAACAAGGAGAACATGCTTCTGCTAGCGGATGTTTAGTTATTCACCCTTATCAGCCACCGCATTATTGCATGAGCGTCCATTACCCAGAGGGATTCCACACGGGACGGTCGATATTTTCGACGCTGAACTACTGCTTTTAGCTTTTCGCGGTGTTGTAAGAGAAGCAAGACGGTAGGGTGGCTCTGAAGACCCCAGAGAACGTGCGGAGGCCAGTGGAAGCCCAAGTTGCCGCACTTCCTCTCAGCCCCACTGTGGTCCTGCATAGAGTGGGAACTTTGCCTTACCGCAGAAAGAAAAGATAAAAAAAAAAAAAGCAGAGGCGTAGCCAAGACATCTGAGAATCGGATCATAATGATTGCTAGCTGCTGCTGCTTTTCTTCCTCATTCACTTCTATTACAGGCGCTCCGCAATACTTTTTTAAGATGTGATTCTGTGGAGTTGCAGGAAAGCCCTAAGAGGGCAGTTTATCTTAAGCCATCGCCACGATTTGCTGTCAGTCAGTGGAGTTAATTGCTTTGTTTTTCTTAAATTTTCTCTAAACGA
>NC_139347.1:69988146-70020646 GCF_055883805.1 Amblyomma maculatum | reverse complement strand
GTGGAAGAAATGAGCGTTTTAACGCGACGATGTTAATGTCCTCACTCTGTCGAAAATATCTCGTTGTCGGCGTTGAGGGAAATATCATTAGCATGAATATCAATATCATTATCATTAGCAGAAATATCAATATCATTAGCAACACGTGACAGTTGGCAGGCAGCATGACTAGGCACTAGCTGATCGGTGGGTTGTGTAACGGCACCACGCTACACGAAATAGCCGCTTTGGCAGAAAAGCTAACACAGGGAGTTCGTTTTGCATGGTATCGGGAGACAGAAATCGAACCCTTGGCACCTTTCGATCTCTAGTCAGACACTGTACTCCTGGTCCACGCAAGCATGATTGCACGGCTTGAATCAAGCGGTGCTCTATATCCCTGTCTGGTGGTCTTGCACATATGAAAGTAGCCTCCGTCTTTACGCTGATGTGCATTTGTGAGATAATTGGGACAAAAATTAAGGGATTATAAGCAAGTGGAAAATCTGAAAGGGGAGCGACAGCAGAGACGCGTTATCCAGTCACATGCACCTCAGAGGCCGAGTTTAAGTGCTTTCATATTTTTCGTGGGCTTTTCTTACTATTTGTAAGTGAGACTTTTATCATATTTAGAGCAATGTAGAAAAAGAAACTACAATGACGGTAAATAAATATGCTTGCTTATAATGTTCATCTAATTCAAGCAGAAACATAGTGTACCTGTGGGGAACTACATTTCTCAAAACTAAACATGATGGAAATTACGACAAATTATGATATAAAATTTGCTGAGAGCCCGAAGAAACTTTGAAAAAATGAGCGAAATACACTAAGTATTGCCTATCTTATTGGCTAAAGTACGTGTACATTTCCACTATATAGTTATTAAGTATCTTGAGGCAAAAATAAATTTTTCATTCTTCACGGGAAGGGCGTAATTTCTAGAGGTACTATGGACATTTTCTCAGACAATTTTCAAAGGCAAAGACTAGACAGGGTATTAATAAAAACGGACAGAGCCTTAATACATATGTGATAAGAAGTGAATACCAAGTTTTAATACGCAAATAGTGGTCGTTTTCCAATATGTGACGAAAACTATGACAGGTATACAAATTTCAAGGAAAAAGTCGCCCGAAATGTACACGAAGCACGGAATTCTTCAGTGTACGATTAGTAGCAGCTGGAAAATCTTCCCTGCCCAAGCTTCTTGAGTCGCTATCCTTAACAGCCCACAGATATTGTGACACATAAACAGGCAAACAGTGCTGCCAAAAGAGCTGAAAAAATGGCCGTCGTTATCTTGCGAAAAGACCAAGAAAACAAGCTTGCTTCTCTCCAAGAGAGATGAGGTGGTGGAAATTCGAGAGTGGCCATATCTAAATCAGCGAACTAATGAAGGATGCGTAAAGTGGCCAGATTTTTTTTTTCGACTCTGCTTACCGGCTTCGTTTCTGTACTGGATTACTTGGTTAAATTTTATTATTAGCAAGATGATTCGTTTAATACGAAATGAGGAGGTTACGATTTTATGCAGTCACTCTTGACATTTCTGTTTAGCTCGTCATGGGATGCAAAGAAGGGCCTTTAATTAGTGCCATAAAATCCAGCAGAGTCTTCGCTTCATGCATGCAAGCCTTCGGACGACCGAGCCTGAGCCGCTGCTGCTGACCCTTCCACCTAGGCCTGAACTCGAGCTCAGCGGAGTAGATGTGGAGGCAGGCAGACGTCCGCTTATTGCGATGAATAAATATGCATGTTTGAAAAAAGAAAACTTCTCGCTAAACGCGCAGCTTCAATCAAAATCTGCTTGGACGTACAGGGGTATAGTCCAAAGTTCCCAGGCCACAGGGTCTACTGCTGAGCAGTATAGTAGTCAGGCAGCTATGACCGCCCCAAATCTCAAAATATATGTGGAGGGTTGAAGCAGCATTATTCTAACCCCTGAGATAATTGATAGCGTTAATGGGATCTTAAGTGCCAGAATATGCCGGTCAGAAGGAGACACTGTGGCCTGGGAACTTTTGACTACCCCTGTACCTACCCAGAAATGTGGCGCAACAAACACAAACACAAGCTAAGAGACACAACACACACACACACACACTACCAACTGTTGTTGTTGTTGTTGTTGTTGTTGTTGTCCAATTAACTTATGGCATATACCCACAGAGGGGGATCGGCCAAGAATTGGGTAGCAAAGAATTTTTTTTTTTTCAATATACTTGCATAAAAAAAAATGATTTATAATATGGATCTGAAAACACTTCCTCTTCACCACTCCTCTTCTTCTACACTCAAGTACATCTTCTCATCTGTTGGTAGAGTGCGCGTGTGTTGTGTCTCTTCGCTTGTGTTTGTGTTTGTTGCGCCACATTTCTGGGTATTATGCAGCACCAACTAGCCCCTCAAGCCGTTATTTTGAGATACCTTCCCTGGTACCTACGTTGCAGTCATAACACATGCTTGTGCTCGCATAGTTTTTCACATAATTTTTACCCATCGGGGACCTGCACGGCTAGCGATTAAGCACGGTTTGATGATTTGATAGGCTCAATGGTCTATCGTCTCATCCGAACACGTCGCTCACAAAACGTTGATCGTGGCTCAGCCACTGAGAAGAAACAGGTCAGAAGTCCACACAAGCAAAATGATTCAGACAGCCGAATAGCAGAGCTCCTTGGCTCTCGACATTTGCCTACAAATTGTTTGCAGAAAAATGGCAAGGGACCAAAAGGTTTGGTTTGGCTGAAAAAAAAAAAAAAGTGTGCGAAAAAGATGCAGAGTTAAGCAGTTCTCCAAAATATAAGAGGGGCTGAAGAAAGTGCGAAAAAAAAAAAAATCAAGGCCAATGTTGAGCAGGTTTCGAAAATATGAGCGGGCCAAAGTTGATATTTTCACACTCGCTTTCGATCTTCGCACTACTATGAAAAGATGTGTTCACCAAGAGTCTACGCGGTGAACGGTGTTAAGTGCACGCATTGACAAAAGGTTAGTAAACTTTATATTTGGATATTTTTTGCAGTCCGCTGAGAGGCTGCCACAATTATAATAGTCCCTTGTGCTATACATTTAACCATTAAAGACAGTAATGTGAACATGTCTTGTTTCCATATTTCGGTCTCCTGGTGTCTATTACGGTGACTACCTAGATTAAGGGAGAATATAGATCGCCGTTTAGTCTCCGGACAATATGTAGAAACAGAAAGAGTAAGATTCAAACATGTCCTACAATGGGCTCATGAAGCAAGGCAGATGATGTGGTCAAATTTGGAATTGATGATGGGATTGGCAGGTGTTTTTGGCAGATAATGTTTACTTCAGGTAAACAGCATGAAGGTGTCCGAATGAGAAGGTTCAAAAGCCATATAGCTTCCAAGCCCAGAACCGCCATTCTTACCTGCCTTCAGCCCGCTCAAACATCTGCCGAGTACGGTAGTGATCATTAGATCAGATATTCAGCCAGTCGATTACAGGACAACTAAAGCACATATCCACAAAAATTCTTCATCGATGGCTCAGCTTCCGAGCGGTCGAATGCAAAGCACAGAGCTGGTCTTTCTGTGCTCCACCGCATGACATCTACATATTACACGCAACGTCGATGAATGTCGACTTCACTATGAAACCGCAGATACTCCTTCAGCACGAAAGAGAGAGATATGAAGGGGGGAGTGGCCGTATTTTTTGTGGCTCGCTTCCTGCGGGTCGTCCTTCGTCCTTCCTTTTCTCTCCGCTCTGTCCTTGCTTGTCGAGCAGCGCCGGGGGCGGTGGCAGCCTGACTCATCTGCGCGACAGCGACTCGAAGGCCGCTGGAGAGCGCAGTGAGGAGGTGGCTCACCAAAGCCGCCCCGGCAGACGCAGCTGCGCCCGGCACCGCATTGTCTCCGCCGAGTTCGGCGTCGTCACAGGAAAGTTTCAAGCAGTCGCGTCGTCCTGCGCTACTCAATTAGGGGGACTTGGCCGCTGCTGTCCCTGGCTAAGAAGAAACTTTGCTCGTCGTATGTACATGCTGGGCCGGGCGGCGCATAGACCCTAGAGGAAGGAGCCAAGTAGGCAAGGCTTCATCGGTTTGCTTGAAAGCTTGAGAAGGATGCGGGAGGGTTTACTGGTATCGTAGGAGCAAATCTGCATTGAAGATGTCGCTGCTTAAGGAAAATATTGGGACCAGATAGTGATGGTATCAATATATGGTGATGCACTAGTTTTGCTGAAGGCACGTTGGTAAAGAGGCTAGGTGCTGAATTACGCAATGATGATATCACAAAAACTGTCTCAAATATGTCTCAAGCATACTGATTGGCCCCACTTCTATTGGTCGTTTCTGACCGGCGGAAATGTTGACATTAGGGGCGGAGGCTAACTGACAGGTTTGTGACAGTTTATTATAATGCGATCGTTGAACAACTGTAGCCCCAAAAAGGTATTAGAGGTATTCTAGACCGACTCATGGGCAGCCTTAACGTATGATATGAGGTGTCTACGGTAATGAGAGGTTTTTTTCCTGTGTACAATGCTAATCGTGAAGTTTTTCGGTTTTTCATTCTAACCATTACTGCTCGTAAGCTTTGAGGATTGGCAGCACTGCAAATAAGTTTTCTTATGTGAAAGGCTCTAAATAATCCACTCACAATTCATGAAAGAGACGCCTTTCTATTTGCTGTGCTAATATACGCTTCCGCAGCTATTTATCAGTGTAGCCTGCATTCTTTGTGTCCACCGCAGAAACCGCTGATATAAAAATGGAGGTATCATAAGCAGTAACAGCAAAGCTGGCCCCTTCTCCCCTCTTTTCATTTCTCTCATTTTTCAAGACGACGCGTGCAATGGCCTAAGTCGACCGCCGCTATAAGCGCCTAAAAAGCTGAAGTGATCACACCTGGCCGGAGAGCCATCTTGGTAGCCGCGGTTTTGTTGTTAGTGCTAAGATATATCTCGCGTATTGTGGATTTAGATGGCAGTTTCGTTTTCTGTTACGTAACTGCGCTTTCTCAGTATGCGTCTTCCTCGCGGCCACACAAGAAAACTCCCTCGACTCCCCTCCCAACTCTCCAACATCACTCTGCTTCCTCTTTGCATGCATTATCACCAAAATGTCGTCGGGGGACTCATGCATATCTTTGGAAGTAAGCCGCATCAAACAAAGCATCTTTCGCACTATTCTTGCTCTCTTGGAGCACCTGCTATACTCAAGGTGTTTAAAACTTCAGGCTGCTTTCACCTATCCACCAGACGCCTGCAGTTGCGTCAAGGGAGTCGTTCCGCTTCATTTATACGCGGCTTCTTGGATGGCTTAGTTTTTTGTTTCGCGGCCGTCGAGCGGAGTTTACCGCTCAGTTTCTTTTACTTCGGTGGGCACTCCTGCATATGTGGGCAGGCCGCGTTAGAGACGGTAAATTTACCTTATAGAGGCGGGAAACTGTTCATGCATAACACAAATATGTTCTACGCCTGGATGCTCTTTTCATGCGCCTCATTCCGGCTCGGGTGAGCTATAACAAATAAAGGCTTATTATGCATGCATCCACCCTCTGTGTAATAGAAAGTGCACGAAATCATTGCCGGGCAGAACATCGTTTGTGCTTGCTTATAGTGCACTTCTTGGCTGAGGAATGAAGAAAAGAAAGACGCGTTATATCGCAGATGCATGCACTATGGGAGGGTTGAAGAGAATAAAATGGCTAGAAAAAAAGAAAAAAAGGGGGGGGGGGTATAAATACGTCTAGTTAAGTGGTTTGCTTATTTCACCACACGTTTGTTTAATTTTGCAGTCTTTAAATTCCGCACGTGTATGGCATAACTGCACACTTCCTCTACTTGCATTCTATTTCTCGTATCGGCTCACAGTTACGTGGTTTTCACATCGACTACATCGACCAGCCAGACTGTATGCAGCATTCCTGTTACCGTTATTATATCATGTTATTAATTTCCTACTGTAAAGCAGACTAATAAAGGCTGTGGTGTTTCTTTTTAGCACCGGAGGAAAAGTAAGTAACTACTTAACATACAAAAACCACGAATTGATTTCATTGTGATTTGTTAGGTTTAGCTAACCAGCAGTTCTAAGCATTACGTGCGTAATTAAGTATCCTACTTTGTGAAATTATCAAAGAGGAGTCCGAAACGGTTTGCGCTTGTCCCATTCGTGTATTTAAGGTGCGAATAAAAACAGAATGGTCTGTTTTCGTTTCACTGCTTCCGTTACCCGTATACTTTCCAATCACTTGAAGATACTAGCGTGTTGCTTTGGCCATAACTCGGTCGCAGCGACCGTGCGGTGGCGCAATGTCGGTAAGACAAATATTTGCATAGTAGCTGAGAGTTTCGCGCGACTGGAGGCGGCGCGACTGCTGTAAACACAGCACGTTGTTTAAGTATGCGCGCTTACACTGTGCGGGGGGTTTCAGTCTAGCTGAGGGCTTCTCTTTCAGTGCCTGTGGCCGGGCATCGTGATATGTTTATGTTCTCCCCTTACCGGCTAAATTTTACACTCTGAATTTCTTTTTTATTTCTACGCGATTATTATTTGTGTGCCTCTTAAAGCCCGCGGCTTTTCCTCTGTCACCGTTCAGAGCTGCGATTCGCCTTAAAATTTGTACAGTTCTTCTGTGTCGCTGCTACGTCGTAAAATGAAGAAAAGGGGAGGTCGAAAAAAAATAAATAAAATGAACACAAACATGGGATGCCCATGGGCAGATGATAAGTGGATATGGTGAGTAGTGTCAGAAAGACAGGTGTCTATTTAAGCTCTACCTGCTATCGTGCTCTAAACCGGTCTCGTATCATTTAGGGCGCTTATTCGACTCAAACAACGCCCCTGGCTTCACTATGCCCTCCTGGATATTCGCAGCGCCCCCCCCCCCCCCCCCTTTTTTCCCTGCCCCCCACTGTTAATTACACATTTTTCTTTATTTTGCTTTCCTTCAATTCCTTCTTTGGACTGTGCTATCAAAAAAAAAAAGAGTTCTGGTGATTTGAAGGTGGTTGTATTATCGCACTGTTTCTGCAGTGTTAACCCCTGCGTGGGATTAACACCGTGGGATAAAGGAGCCTTTGACGTCATCGCGTTAAAATTTGCTCCGCATCGTGTGTTGTTAACTACCCCTGCCTCACTGACAACACAGTGGGGAATATGGGCGAGCCTTTCAGTTGGGTGCGGCCACATGATGTGGGCAGTTAGTGCGGCATGGCGCAGTCACTACCTGTTTGTATTTTATTAGTTAGGAGAGGAGCAGTATTACTTTTTATCGCCGATATCTTCGGCGTTAATGAAGAAACCTTAAATCAATTTTCAGTGAGGTAGCGAGTGATGGAATACCGAACGTCCGTATGCTTCTTCGGCCTTAGTAAGATACGTCCGACGTATCCATTCTATTCGCGGTAAACATAGGATAGACCAATGGCTAAAGTCACGTCTAACGTATTTCTGCATTCCTCTTGCTATGCGTACGTGAAGCTCAGCCTTCGCGAATATCGAGAGGGTGCTAAGAAGGGTTCACCCATTCTTACGTAGCTGCATTCCCACAATGACGCAGATCATTGTCGTATCTCAGGACTGCGTGCGGCGAGCATCGCTTGTCACACGCACAGGTTGCATGCAAGCGACGGCTGTACGCGACTCGACGTGGGTACACTAGCAGAAATATACGCACCTTCATGATGGAGCAGATTTCGTTTCGAAACGGTAAACTGTCACCTCAATCTGTTCGTAATGAACGTGAGTTATTCCTACCATCGGTGCCGATTTGCATGAAAATACCAGGACTGAATTTTCAGTTGAACGTAGAAGTTCAGCGACTTGGGCCAAGCAGTACATAACCGAAAAGCGCGCTGTTTTACACGAATGTAGGTAGCACAACATTGAACAATTCATTGTCACACTCGAAGTATACGCTCATCAGACGCTAATAGCTAGGCCCATTGTGGGGCAGTGTGCAGAAAAGGGAAAACCAGCTAGGGGCTGAAGACAGCCACCGTGCTACTCATACATGTCCAGTTGTGCCAACTTGAATTTTCTCTATTACTATGGTCGAAACATGCCTTTGTAATCCATGGTACCGAACCTACGCGAATGCCTCGCATGATATGTCGAACTTTGGAAACCGACATACAAGGGGGAAAAAGAACCGTGCTGATCCAGTGTATCTGTAGCCGTCAAAGCATCAAACATCAGCGGTCAGATCCATCCGACATACCCGGAAGAAAATGTACTTGGTCCATTCGACGTATACATTTAGGCACAGCCTCGTAGATATTGTCAGGTCGTGGTGACAAGGTCGATGACAGAAATGAAGAGTCGGTGATTGCACTGAAGAAACTCTTTATTGGGCTGACTTGCACCCGCAAAAGAATTAAACAACTCGGCGGCGGCGATAGCAACAAACGTGTTCATCGATCGTCGAACTAAGAATGCCCGTCGCACTCGTCAACGCTCAATTTAAAGGCTGCTCAGAACATTCTAGAGAACGTCGCAAACTGCTACTAGCACAACGTGCCACATTGTAGAAACATACGCAAGTGATCAGAATCTTCGAGACAGATCTCGGCGCATCGTTCGCGACAAAGAAAAGGATGCGTCGTATCGCAACAACGAGCATGAACTAACACGGGATACAGAATTGATAAGTGCGCCAGAATAACAATGATAGGGCCGCATGCCAGCGGCTGTCGAACAGGAATAAATAAAGATTTAAACAGTTCGCGGCAATATCAATTACGGTCTCTTTTTTGCATGATTACCGACCAATGAGTTAAAATATTCGCACGGCTGGTGACAACAGCGCTGTTTACTAGGTTTCTTGACCTATATATGTTTTCTCAAGCTAAAATTAATAGCCTACATGAAATGTATGAGGACTGGTTAATGGAACTTAAACATCAAAACTGTAAATGCTTGTTCCTCCACTGGTACTGCATTCCGCTTTATTTCTCATAAGCGCTCATTGCTAGCATCCTTATAAGATCTATTGAGTCGTATAAGCACTTAGGCAACATCCTTGTGTGGCCTTTTCTCCTGTTATACATGTGTTGCTAAAGTTATTTCATCTCCTCCGCTTCTATCTGTAAAATTATCCCATCTGGAATGCTCATCTAGTGAAAGCCACAGAAAAGGCACCTGAGATCGACCCACACCTCCTCCATCTGTGGGAAGCTCGAAGAGGACTTTTCCGAAGATGGCGAAAGCAGCGACACAATCGCAAGCAACGGAAACATATAGCGGAACGTAGTAGAGAGATTTAGCTTACCGGAGACGTATTACGTCTCCCGGAGACGTACAGACGTAGACGTATCGGATGCCTACTGCGCATGCGTGCAAATTGATGTAGACGTATTCGGCTGACACCGGGCAAAACACGTTTTAGCTGTACGTATCGCCCATACGTAAGACGTATCGCTAGACGTACATGCAGATGATGATGATGGCTATCCAATAAAAAAAGATAGAAGCTATTTGTAATAAATACTTCAAATAATGTCACAAAAATGTCACATGCAGATCCCCCGAAGTCATCATGTTGACGTGTTAGCTGTGTTTTGAATAATTATAATTTGAGCTCACTTTTAACCACTTTGCCACCTGCAGCAAGCCTGAACAATCCAAGCCTAGTTGCATTAAATCCGTTTGTTTTGGTGCTCGCATGGAGGAAGGAAACAACTGCTCGTGTTTGCTGGTGTTCGGTCATGTGCTAGAATTTGCTCCTGCTATCGGTGCAACCTGCCCACGTTACGTTACATCATGCCGACAGCATCCTTCACCCTTCACGAAAGGCAGCTTTTAAGCACCCTATCATGGGATGAAATTGAAGACATGCGTAGATTTCAACGGGAGCGCGATATTCCAAAGCCTCGAAGGAACTTACGTGAGCGTGGTACCCTTCAACATCGGCGCCAACAACAACACAGTGTTCAACAGGAGTTTTAGATTCTAGAAAGAGAATTTCGGAGAGCTGCAGTTAGCCCTCCTAATTCCAAATGAGGTCGTCAGTGCGCAGCGTGTCAGGGTCTCCGGCTCCGAGGCACCTTGGCACAGCTCGATTTTTACTTCGGTCATCTACTCTACGATATGACAAGTGGCTTGATCTGCAAGCTCTTCAGCGATTCTCCGAGGTAAGTAGCGCATGGTGTGGTGGCTGTGGTGGCTTGACGGTTACAAGCCAAATTATTGATAGCAGTGCTTTCTGTGTCAAATAAATATGCCCGCCGAAACATGTAAAGCAAAGCTGACTGGCTGTGGCGTTTCAGTAGTCATCTTTGAATGCGAATTAGCGCTAATCCTGAGGTTCAGAGCTTATCAAAACAGTCTAACACTTGTGCGACCGCTTATAGCGCTTTCAAATTAAAAGCAAACAAACAAAAAAAAGGCCGGAGCGGATTTAAAGCGATAAATTCCTTGTGAGAAGCGGGGCGGGATGTCGTATCATCCCGCGTGCACACTGCTACGCACTCTCGCACTACTCATTGCGCATCATCCCCATCAGCTTCCATGTGTGCATAAACGCTACCGAGCCTTCTACTCGATATAACTACGTCAAAACCCTACCATTTTGTAGTCGAAAGGCACCAGCACTCATGCTCCTAGGGATGATGGCATGGGGCCAATGCTCTCTGGCGCGTAACGGCGTTGTGTCGTTTCTAGCAGGCGAGCAGTTTTAGCTACTGTAAAACATTAACGATTGCAGTTGACTCGTGCCCAGTCACCGAACGTCTGCTGTAATCACTTTTTTTTTTTTTACGTCAGTTAACTTAGGCACACTTGTGCAAAGGCATATATATATACCCCTGCTCTTCAACTCGGTTGTAGAGCTTTGGAAAGGTGCTCTCTTGTCGACATCGAATTTAGTGAAACTGTTTAACGTCCCTAATGCAACCAGTGCTATGCTGCTTTTCGATCTTGCCTACTAGCACAGCATAAGGTCATCAACATAAACACTAGCACACTTGCCAGTCAATATTTTTTTTATTAAATTAGGGAAGTCCACGGAAACACAAACTGAGAAATACGCAAAAGGTTGTTATCAGCACAAGTTATTTTTTAATTTGCTTCATGTATTAGAAATACTCAACACAGAAATTTCACAAAATTTTATGCAATAATTTAAACAATGTAAGCAATTTTGGATTTGACCCTTATCGATATGAAAATCTATATTCGACCCTACTTTGACTGAATGAAATTTATTTCAGAGTCGTTTCTAGTCTCCTGTAAATGATCATACTGTGAATACAGCTGATGAAGAGTTGTAATATTCATTGTCACACAATCAGCAGCACTGATTTGCTCTGAAGTGAGCAAATAAGTGCTTAGTGGGCTTCTGCTTCAAGCAAAGATGTGAGGCTATTTTCTATTGGTAGAAATTAGTTGGAATGTGTTTAATGAAGAGCTATTTTAATTCAGTGCACCATTGTATTGCCGGGGAATGGTAGATGCACATAGGATGCAAAGCGACAAGACAGCGGCAAATATTGTCGTTTCTTGCCAGTTTCGGCTGTTTGCTTATGTTGCTAAATGCAGAAAGCCGCTGCCAACAGGCTAAACTGAATATGGTCTTTTATAAGCTATTTTGCTAGCTTTATGCACAAACTGCTTCGTCTGCTGCAGGCCTATGTTCCCAGTGTTTTTATCTTCTGGCTTCAGATTTTCCTGTGATCTCTTCGTATCCTAGGCAGTGATAAGGAAGTAGCTATGGAGAAGCAATAATTGAATTTACACTCGCAGTAGTCCACCCTATCATGCTAAAGCTGAGAAAGAAAGCTGTCAAGAATAAAATAGATTTGGCTCATTTCCATCTGCACATCAGCAGAATCTGGCTCATTTTTGATTTGGCACATGATTTCTGCGCAATTCCTGGTCTTTATTTACATCCTTACTGTCTCAAACCGTTTGCAAAAGTGAGATGTATATATGATCTCTCAATTACAAAAAAAAAAAGAAAATAACCTAGCGTAGGTTCTGAATTTCGCTTGCTTTGAAAAAAAAAATCAAGTGTCAATGATAGTGTCGAAAAAATCAGGGAGCACTGCGGAATCTACACTGCAGAAATGTGAAAATCTAAGCGTTGCTGGTGCACACGGTGCATCACGTTTGCTCTCATCACTATGAATTAAATGCACCGTCATTATCATTGCTAATGTCATCACTGCTAATTCCAACTTCATTGTCATCGCTACTATCATCCTTACAGTAGACAAGGAGAATTTTGATGTGTGTTTCACGATCCCGAGCGTTGCACAGTTGGCTAAAGCGCTCGGATGGGGATGCGAGGGATAGAGGTTCGGCTCCCAGCGGAAACAGGATTTTAATTTTTTCTGATGGCATCATCATGACGTCATTTGATTGACAGCTATAGTGTGACCAAACAAACGAATGCCGACAGTATGAGCCATTAAAGATTTTCACCTTAAAATTGATGGGCCTGTACAAGGTAACGCTAGTGAACTCTTCCAAAAGCAATGCAATAAGTATTATGCTACGGCACAGTAAAGAAGGTGCACACTGAAAGATTATTTTCTCATGACCACTTTATAGGGACTCTATAAGCGATTGTTGCTTGCAGCCTCTTCAATTTTTCCTCCTCAGGCGGTGCATGCAAAGGAAGGCCCCCGTGCTCAACTGCTGGGGCTTCATCATGGCACAGCAAGGCAAATTTGTCGACCGTCTGTGGCTCAGAAGGAGGACTTCTTTGGGCACAAGTGGAGCCTGTGCAGAAATATCAGGCACTAATGTGTACCAATGCCATAGTCTGCCAGTGGGCCATTTAAAGGCAGGCGTCACGATGCAGGTAAGCCTGTTCAGTCATGTCTTTATTGCAGTAACTAGCTGTAATATGTTTTTCATATTCAGGGAAGTGCATTTCCAAATTAAAGCCTAACATCTCCGCTGCGAAATTTCCACAAGTACTTTTATATTTTTTTGAGTTGGTTTTTGGGAAAGGGTACTCAATGACCCACCTCACGAAAAACAGCATTTCATCTGTAAAGAAACGTGGCACTTAAGTATGTGATGCAAGATTGTGTTAGCATGTGGCATTTTATAAATTTGTAGGAAAAAATTGTATCTAAAAACTTGCAACTGTAATTACATCTCATTATACAAAAAGAACAGAGGCACCTGTGTAGACCCGCATTGGTTATATTTTTAATTCTTGCTATCTTTTAGGGATCCTCAAGGAGACGGTGCACTTTGAGAACCTGCAGAAGATCACCATGGGTCATAAATATGTGATCTATAGTGATGCAGCCTACCCCCGATGGCCTCTACAAGCTGTTTGGAGGCGCCGTACTGCAGCCTCATCATGTTGCCTTCAACAAGGCAATGAGCAGTGTTAGGAAAGCTGTAGAGGGGAGGTTTGGCAGCGTAGCACGGGATTTTTCTTTTATTGACTATTTCAAGAACCAAACTTTGAGATGGTAACAGGTAGGGGGCATGTATAAAGTTGCGCAATGAACTGCCGAACATCTTTGTACAGCTGTCATGTGTCTATCTACTTTGTCTTGTGTCTGCCTCAGTTGGTCAATACCTTGTGCCTTTTCAGACATAAGTGTCGGCCTACGTCCTGCGGTCAAAAAATTTGGAACATTTTTTTTTTTTTTTTTAGGCTGCCTTTCTCAGTAAAATATGGACAAGCATGGCAAGCAGTGACCTTCATAGTTGAGGCATTTGTCAACAGTCGCAGAATTCATCTCTGTATTCCTTACAGCAATAATTGCAGCATGCAGTGGTGCATATCTTTTAAATAGGGTAAGTGCACTAGGAAACTTGGACACCAGAAACAAGTGGACAGGAGGCTTGCAGACTCACAACTGGATTTTACTAAGTAAAGATGACACATATAAAGTGCACAAAACCGCATGCTCAATGCTATACTTTTGCTTGCTGTATATATGTCCTCTTTCGGTTAGTAAAATACAGTTGTGAGCCTGTGTACGTCCATGTTCACTTCTATTTCTGTTGTCCGTGTTTTCTAGAACAGTTACTCCATTTCCAAGATGAGCATCACTGCATGCAACAATGCTACCCAAAGATTTATGCTGTTCATTTGTTGACGCTGTTATGCCGAGATGCAGCTTTATGAATTTTTTTTATGTGAGATGCAGCAATATTTATCTCGATTGATTGCAACAGTGCGTGACTACTTTCTCGTTGTTGTCGTCTCACAGTGTTCAGCATGACATGGTGTGTGCGTGGTGGCGTTTAGGGTGGCGTGTGATAGTGTTCGTGTTCAAATGCAGGGGTTTTTGCCTGAGTGTTGTGTGCAGCGATATGACAGCTTCGGTTCGCCATCTCGCTACTTGGCGAACTGAAAGGACGCGATGACTTTGGTTCGGCGTTGTCTCCCATGCTCCTTTGACTGCGTGACCGTCTACCGGTAGACACCTGACAGCTGTGCTCCGGACCAACGGCTTCACTTGTTCCCAACGCTGACTTCGAACTGTTAGTGGCACGAGATGCTTGTGACCGCAAATATGCACTAGACCACCAGTCTGAACGCTGTACTTGAGTTGTGCCGCGTGGGCCGTCTCTAGTGTTTCACCCGAACGGCTGTGTGTGCGTTTGTGTATTGTCTAGATTAAGGAAAGGTGGCATCTGAGTTATAAAAGTGTCTATATGTGTGAAGTGCCATCTGCTTTGGCGAAAGAGGCGGCGAACCACCACAGCTTGTCTTCGTCAGGCCGTCTGACGGCTTCAGTGCGAACCTGTGCTACCAGATGCAAAAAGTGATGATGCCATTTTATGGCTTTTCACTTCATGCCGCTAATTCACAGCTCATATATTCATTGATCGCATGTACTGCTAGAGTCATTATTCAGAGTTTTCTGTACACTACTGAATTAATTGTACTCTCATTGAGCTGTCATGTTGTCATCATGCCCGAGACGCTTTGCATTGTAGCCCCATCCAGTAGTGCAGCCAGAGCTCGAGTTTTACCAACGTTGGCATCAACGAATGCCGCAGATGCCCTCTCCCTCTGTTTCCGCACTCTTTTTTTTTCATAAACTAAAGTCGCCTTTGAATCTGCTAGATTTTAACCCTGCAAAACTGTGTCTAGTCAGGCCGAAGCTATCACGCATATCTTTCTTTTTTTCTTTTTTTTTGCAGCTGTGGGTTTCATGGATCCTGAAAATCACTTCGTGAGCCCTTATTCGAGAAACACTAATCTATGATATTCTTTTAGCAATTACCACTATGTAACGGGACATTTTGAATTCCTTTTGGTGAAGTGGTGACCACACTAGCAGTGTTTTCAACGTTGTAGCTGAGGCTCACTTGAGAGAGGTTGTGCACATATTTTTTTTTTCGAGTCATTGCATATGTTTACAATTCTAACAATGCAAATATTTCTTAAAATATGCAATTTAAAATTAGTGTAATGCCTTTTGCAGATAATTTTGGACCTGTATTTGCGAAACTGTAGCCTTAGCTACTTATGCACCATAAAATGCAAGAACAGAAACACACCGACAGCATTTGTGTTGCGAAAATGTATTTGGGATTTATTTGGCAAAGTGAACATGGTCGAGAGAGTTTTGGAGAAAATAAACTGGTGCTATCTGCAATGTGATATAGTGCCAACATAAATAACTTTCATTCTTTCATCAGTGCAATCAGCATCTTGTCAAGTGATTGCCAAGATTTCACCAGCTGATCTTCACATGTCCATCTTCACACGGGGCAGTGTTCGTCACCATGTGCTGCATAAAACATCCGTGTTGTATTCTTCTACCTTCCTGGAATGAAAAGGTGCAGTGTTCACAGAAATTACTGTAAAATTAAAGCTGTTATGAGAAAGCTGGAGGTTGTTTAATATTGCTCTCCAGCTGGCATTGCAGTGAATAACTACGCACATGATTATTCATGAAATATCTGGGCATATGGCATACCCCTATATCATGACACAGAAGTGCAGCAGTCTCCTCTTGTGAATGCACCTATCGGGGGTGGGATTGCCGCTCCATTTGCTCCATTCTACTCCAAACTGCTTTTCCTGCTCTATCCTGCTCCAAAATGCAATATTGCTTCAAAACTGCTCCAAACTGGCTGTTTTAATGTTCTGCCATCATATTTAGTGCAACACGCAAAAAATGTCTTTGCACCAGTAGCAAAGATATAACGCATCTAGCACTGGGCTTAATACAAACGAAATTTTTGTAAGGGAAGGAAGCATGTGGCATAATAAATATTTGTTTGCAAGTAAATTTAATATGGGTCACTGGCGATTGGAGATAATTGCAAAACAAATGCAGTGTGCATGTGACGTAGCACCTCTTCTCAGCCTTTTGAATCGCCGGTGGAGAGAGAAGCAAGAGCAGCAAGCGAAGCAGATAGGCGCAAACTACCGTGAGTCGTTCGGAAGGAAGCTTGTCAGACTGGAAAAACCACATGAGTTATTCTAATGGTTGTGGTCTAAGAACAAGCAGGCACTTATAGAGCCTCTTTTTCAGTAACAAGCTTGCCGGGCCTACAGCAGACAAAATCATACTTGAATCATTATGGGTTGGTACTCCAAAGATGTCACTCACTAGGAAGCGTCTCAAGAGAGTTGGAAAGCCATACAGGGCCTATTGCCAAGATTTAAAAAATGAGCCCCAGCATTGCTCAAGCAAAGAATGATAGAACTATTGGAAGGAGGTAGTGAAGTAAAAATGCTGAAGGATGAAAAGGCTACCCTTCAGTGCCATCTACGTTTCCTGAAGGCACTACTGACCACTGCTCAGGAATTTATCAGCACAGGCATAGGATCAAAAAGGGATATGCACAAGATAGCAGAAATGTCATGGCCATTAATCTGAGCTCCAAATTAGTGGCATTGCTTGAGTGCATTCAAGTGGTAAATGTGACATTTGAATCTGTCAAGTCAGAATAGGCAAATGCGTTAGGTCACAAGGTCACACTAGGTGTTCAGTTATAAAGCACACCAGCAAGCATTTTGTTTGCTGCTAGTCTGCTCCAAGTTGTTGGCCGTTGTCTTGTCAGAAATGAGTGCGAATTTGGAGAGGCATTGAACTTGCATAAAAAGGAAGAGCTCATCTTTTTCTGTCAGAAAGAAAAAAACAATTGCTACAATTATCAGAGGCATTTGACCTTAGGAACCTGCTCCAAAACATAATTCAAATGCTGCAAAACTCTTGTCTCGCTGCTCCCAAAGCTGCTCCAAAATGTTTGAGCCTGCTTCCACCCCTGACCTATGTATCAGACCCATGGATGACTGTCTTTAGTGGTAATGGCACATACCCACGGCGGGGAATAGGCCATGGTATATAGCAAGTACAAAAGGTTCATGGACAAGCAATTCGGTATTTTGATAATTACAAATCTTAAACTAGAATTTCATGAAAAAAAATAAAGGAAAAGAAAAGGCAGTGAATTCTCATTGTAGCAATCTACCTGGTGTGATTATATAGTTGTGAACAGAATTGCACACGGGTTGTAGGGTATATCCCTTGGCACTTGCCCCGAAGGAGAGGAGAATAAACACAAATAGCATGCCTGAGTAATCACCATTTGAACAATCTAACAGTCACTAACAGTGTTTCACAAGGAAGCCTGCTTTGGCCACTGTTGTTGAAAGTGTTCATCAAAGACATTGCCCACATCGACATATCCATTAAATTTGTCGTACATATATAGGGTGGATCTGGTACATATGATATGGGCATGTCCAGAAATCTAAAATATAAATCGAGAGACAAAAAATAATTTTGGGAAACTACTGTCGAGCTCACGCCCTGAAACTCTGCTAGGTCTAATCCGACTAGCTGACGTCGCCCATGTCCAAGGACTCCAGGCCGTCATCTTTGCAGATAAGTTGCCACCTACCTTGCACCTGTTAGATATTTATTAGTTTTGCCACCACCACATGCAGATGACTGTTCTATTATGACGAGCACAGATGCAGACACGTTGACAAAGCAAAGCAAAGCCTTCCTGTTAACATTATTGTTGTGGTTTCAATCAAACAAACTTAATATAAATTGTTCAAAGACAACGCTAATTATTTTCCCAGAAAAAAAAAATTTTTTTTAATCGTGCTGTCAGCAATGAGAGCCGAAACATTACAATTGTAGGCTCGCAGAGAATACTAAGTGTCACGTTCAACAGCAATCTACACTGGGACTTGCCTGTTGCTGGCATATGCAAAATATTTTCCATGGTATTTGATGTTATTTTATGTCAGTGAACGCTCCTTCTGATGCACATTGAAAACAAATTGAATCATTTTTTCACATCAACTAATGCATTAAGACCACAGTGGCGGGTGGAGTAAACAATAATATAATTTTGCCATCCTTTTCTTGAGGATAAATAAAATTCACCAAATGGGTA
This sequence comes from Amblyomma maculatum, assembly GCF_055883805.1. Lineage (NCBI taxonomy): Eukaryota > Metazoa > Arthropoda > Arachnida > Ixodida > Ixodidae > Amblyomma > Amblyomma maculatum. The sequence continues at coordinate 70,002,342 of NC_139347.1, read as the reverse complement.
ATTGCGGTAGAAATGTCTCTATAAAATATTACTTCTGAGCTTTTGTGTTGATTATGCACATGCACAGCAGCATGCTGCAATGACCTAAGAGCTGGAAATGCATCACGCGTCCAGGCAAACATCACACAAAAGTGTGAAGCCGCAAAAAGAAAACGCATGTGGTAACTTCCCACGCTTTGCCCGATGATGAATACATTCTGGAGAGGGGTGCCTGATGGCACACCACACAGGAAGATATGGTGGCTGTTTGGGAGAAGGGACATGGCCATAAAACCATTACACTGATCCATTAGGAGTTGAGTTCCACAGATGCTGTTTTGATCCGCTGTATGTGGCATCAGACATGCCCTGTGTTTTTCTGGCAGACAGACTCCTTGTTCGACTATTGCAACGCTATCGAAGTGAAAAGGGAAGTTTCTATGTCTCCTCGCCTGTTCCCAAGGTATGACTGCAGGAACATTGCTTACCAATACCTTTTGATTGACTGGCTGATTGACCCGGAGAGATGTGCCGTGTTTTATTGGCCAAAGTTCTGTAATAGGGCTGGATTGATTGTTTAAAGATTTCTTGTGGAGTAAAAAAAAAAAAAAAAACAATAGCCCTGGACAAGAGGCTCAATAGTCTATCATTGCTATGAACTTGCTTTTGACCTTTTGCTGTTAAGACCTTTGAAGTATGTACATAAGTCTGCAGAAGTGCAATCAAATTTCATTGCTTTTGTTCTCTCATCTTCGAAACGTCATTCTTCTCTCAAACCAAAGACTCAGTCATGCCACCAAATGGAGTGTAGGTTCAAAACAGTGAGACAAGCATAACAATACACAAAGCATTGCGATGGTCTCGTGAGTGTGCACCATGAACATGAAAATTTGTGAATAATTTGTTCTCCTACTCATTTATTTAATTTATCGCTGCTTTCATAGACCATTGCATTTTGTGTAATGCACTGTTGCTGCTGCTGGTCCGTGCATAGTTTTGGCATGAATGCAAAAGCTAACAACTAGGTTCTAGTGCAGTTGTACTAAGCAGTCTTGAGTTTTAAACTATAGTAAGTTGTTAAGGCATTGAGATAAATAAAACTTTTTACAAATTGGTGCTGCTCAAAATAACGTAAATATGTCCTCACCCCTCAGGGGCACTGACTTGTAGGCTTGGTGTTGACGGCAGCGGCTCCACACTGTGCAGACTTGTGGCTGTGCCATGGAAGCAAGCAAACAAATTAAAGAAATAATTATTTCTGCAGCCATGAGATCTTGGGCTGTTTTCCGGTGCATAACAACATGCACGAGCTTACTTTAGCACTCTGGCTACACCTTGTACACTGCAGTAAGAGAATCAAGACTGAACATTGCAGTGCTTTGTAAATAGCTGTAACATGTTCAACAAGAACATTGAAGAAAGTAATATAAGAAGTGTTGTCGCTTACTATTCCCGGGAGTTGTCATGATTGCTTTCATCATCATGAGTCTCTCTGGGCACCATGTCATTCAGGCACTTGCAGGCTCATTTCATCTGAAAGGGAATAACCATATGAGACACAGATGATTGGTAATTAACTTGCCAACATAATACAGGATCTAACTGTGCAGCTGAAAGTTGTGCCAGGACACTAGAACAGTGCCACGACGCAGACACTGTTGCCTTCATTCAATGCAATGGTCCTTAACAAGGATCCTTTTTTAATTGTCAGGTGTTTTTATAACACAATGAGCAAACCAGTTCAGCCTCTGCGACTTGTAAATGCTAATAGGACTTCCAGTGCCTGAATGTTTTGTCCAACAGCATAAAATATTGGTGCACTTCATTTCACGTGCTGACACAGGGACACAAGTTCACAAGCTTGGAGCAAAAAAAAAAAAAATATTAAATGACCTCTTGCAATATTTGGCTTTCGCACTGCATTCAGCATGTGCTATTAGCTAATGGTGCCAGAAGATAAAGTAAATCATCTTGCAAACAATTTTCATTTATTGTGGCTCCTGGTGGCTGTGCACATTTACATGCACATGTAAACAAAAGCAGCTACACGACGTGTATTATATTATGCCACTCGAGTCATGCTTAGCAAAAATGCTGAAATATCATGTATCTAATTCGCACAACATAAGTGGCTTTTGACTTTGCGCTGCTATTCCCCAGCAATCGACTAGGTGGTGTTCAGACGGGCGGGCCGTATGTATCGTGGGAAAGCATCATCCACCACCACTCCTACTCGGAGCGCACGCGATCGGCAGGCGCCGAGTCACTGCCATTCCGAGCTACTCGAAAGTGCCGTTTTCGTCACATATGATAACTAATTGTTCCGCTCGGACAGTCCGCTGTCCAGTCCGGTCGTCTGAACAGAGAAGGTAGTGGGTAGTGACTTACCAGAATCATTTTTTTTTTCTGACGCTGGATGGCTTGCAAAGGCCTTCGCGAACGCCTTCATTGCGCAGCGGAGCGAGCGCTCGTTCGCCGTCGGCGGATCCCTAGAAATCGTTGCAACTTCTTTCGACGGCGCCTTCTCCCTGCGCTGTACAGTGTATGTACAGGATGGTGGCGATCTCGAGCTACTTGCGGGTCGTCCGCCGCACTGAAACGCTTGCGCATGATGTTTTCTTGGCACGGCCGGGGCAAGGGTATTACAGCATTTGATGACGCTAATGTGAAAACGGAAGAACTATGTGGGCCGTTGCGCACAGCAGCACTCTACAAGCACTCGTAGCACCATCCCATCGGCGCTTGGCTTAGCTTGGCGGCTTGGCTCCATGGCTGCTGAAATCTCGTGAGATCTCGCGAGATTAAGGCAAGCTGGACGTCACGCGGCATACGTCTCCGGAGTACGTCTCCAGCGCCTGTACGTATCGGCAGTTTTCACGCATGCGCAGTAGGCGTCCGATACGTCTACGTCTGTACGTCTCCGGGAGACGTAATACGTCTCCGGTAAGCTAAATCTCTCTAGTATTGCGGCAGAGCGCTATGCGAAAGAGCTCACGAGTTCCAACTGGCACATGCTCTGCACAAGGCTGCAGGGAACCCTCGGCACAGCCAAGACGTGGTTGCTCCTCCGAGGCCTTATCGACCCATCCAAGACCAAAGAGGAAACCTCTAAAGCGGTTGCCAAGCTCCTCCATAAGGAAGCGAAAGACAGCACTGCACTGCTGTATGCCCTGGAGGCGCGCTATATATACTGACGGGTCCCAGACTGCAGTATAGGGACTACCCCCCTCAAAATGTCTATTCACCCCTGGACGACGACATCACGGAATTAGAGGTTCGAGCAGTACTCGTGAGCCTGAGAAGGAGCACTGCCCACTGGGGTGGACGGTATTACTTATAAAATGCTCCAGAACCTTTACGACGAATCAACAACTCCTTGACCAGTTATAGTGACGTATAGGACCGGTACACTTCCGCAAGAATGACGTAATGCTGACATGAATTTAATTCCAAGACCAGGCAAGCAGCTCTCCCTCCAGAATCTTCGACCCATATCCCTGACGTCGTGTGTTGGGAAACTGATGGAGCATGTGGTGCTCAGCTGCCTGCACCCACACTTGGAAACCAACATCTTCTTCCCTGACATCATGCTCGGGTTCCGGCCGCATCTCTCTACTCAAGATGTTCACTTTCAGCTTAAAGAGGAAGTGATAGATCATCCCAGCAGGACCCAAGCCCGTGCTGTCCTGGCCTTAGACCTGAAGGGGGCCTTTAACAACGTGTCGCACGATGCCATCCTGGCGGGTCTAGCGAGGCCACATTGTGGTCAACGAACTTATGATTACGTGAGGGCTTTCCTCATAGATCGAACTGCTACCCTGGGTATTGAAGACGTACGCTTTGAACCGGTACGTCTCACTGCGTGAGGCACCCCACAGGGTTCAGTGTTGTCGCTCTTGTTCAACGTGGCGATGGCAGGACTTCCTCCGCTACTGTCAAGAATTATTGATCTGTATCATGCGCTCTATGCAGACGACATCACGTTATGGATCACAAAAGACTCTGGCGGTCGCATCCAAAACAGCGGGCTTACCTGCGCGCCTGAGAAGTCAGAACTGCTTGTGATTCGTGCGCGAGCGAGGACCCAAGTAGTCGACCGGGAAATCGACTTTCATCTCGAAGGAATTTCTATTCCTAGAGTCGGTCGACTAAGGATGCTGGGCCTGTACCTGCAGTGCAACGGCAGAGCGACCTACACTATACAGCTGTTGAAGGAGCGATCGCGCGGGTGGCGCACTTGATCCGCAGTATTTCCAACAGACGCGGGGGCTCAAGGAAAGCGATGCCATGCGAATCGTGCAGGCGTTGTTAATCAGCCGTATGACGTTTCGCGCTCCTTATCACAAGTTCAATCGAACTGAACTCAATCATCTGAATATCGTTCTGCGATCGGCGGTAAAGACAGCCTTCGGACTACGCCCATACACCTGGGCGCATCGCCTGCTTCTGCTTGGCTTCCAGAACACCGCAGAAGAGCTGACAGAAGCCCAAAGGACTGGACAGCTCACGCGCCTTCGAGACACTAGAGTGGGCCGAACTGTACTGCGTTGACTAGGCTACCAGGAGCCGACAATACCGCTGCAACAGAGGTACCACTCCTTCTTGCCCAAACTGGCAGCTAAGATCAGGGTCGTGCCAGTCCTGAAGAATATGCACCCCGAACTCCACACATGTCGTAGGATCGCTAGAGTCAAGGCACTCCTGCGCCAGCACAGAGGTGTGTTCAAACTGTTTTATGTGTCGACGCGGCGAAATATCCACCGGGCACAGATGCTATGGAACTAGCTGTTAAGGACGCCAACGGCTCAATTAAGATTACGGGCTGCGTTCGTGGTAGGAACTCGAGCATGACGGCTGAGGAGACCGCCATAGCGGCTGCACTCGCCTTCGTACACCACATGGACACACGTGACAAACATCAACACAGTCCGACATATACAATAATCACAGGCTCACAAGCTTCGTGTTGCGCCTTCACGAAGAATACATTATCTTTGGAGGCTTCACGCGTGCTCTTACCTATACACTATGATGCATTTCCGATTGTTAAAATCATTTGGACTCCTGGTCACTCCTCCCTTCCTGGCAACGAGAGTGCGCACGCGCTCGCCCGAACAGCGCAACCTTCCGGGCGCTGTCGACGGAAGCGGAAGGTGAAGTAGACAGAGACGACGGCAGCACAGTTTTACAGTCTTACGCCACATTACGCTATATTACCGTGCACAAAGAAAAACATGCACTGCCACCGCCGCACCCAGCACTCACCAAGGCCGAAGCTGTGGCATGGCGACAACTGCAGACTCACGCGTATACAAATCTGTACCACAAACATTTATTCTTTCCCACCCGCTACGCAGAAAAATACCCCGCCAGCACCGACCTACACTATATCATTCTGTTTGGGCCTGCCCAACACCACCCGGTGGCATTCCACCTAACTCACCCCCCCCCCCCCCCCCCCCCTCTCCTCTTCGGAAGATGCCTTGTCCCGCACGGAGCTGACCGAACAATGCCGGCTAATCGATCGGGCTGAGATAATTACAATGACCCATGGAATTATGGACTGAGACGCATTTATTCCTTCCTGAGACCGTTTCATTAGCACCAACCCGCAAGACCAGTGACAGTTGTTCTGGCGGTCCTGCAAGATTGAGGCGGCACATGGGGCCCTGGGCTGAGGGCTCCACTCAGTTAGATAAGGAAATATAGAATAAAAGTTTTGCCTGCTCCTCCTCTTATTAAAAAGGGGAAATAAGCTAGGGACAATAAAAAGCCATGTGAATAGGACAGTTCAGCATTATTCTTGAAAAGACCGATTCTCTGGCTCTTTCTAATTACACCAAATTTGAGAAAACGTTTCTAACATTTTCCGACGGGCGATTGAACCTCTGACACCCACAACGATTGGAAGTCAATGGTAGCAGTGTCTAGCGTTTAGGACCACTTCACAATGTCCTTATGAGAACGAAAGAGAATCCCCACCCCTTCATTTTTTGGAGCGCAGCTCTTATGCGCGTTCGGTGGTTGAGCCGCGTCGCTATTGTCGGTACAACTGAGCGAAGGAGAGTCACGAGCCGAAGAGCGCTCGTGGCTCTTCGTTCTTCTTTTCGGAGAAATTCTTTTTGGCAAGTGAGAAAAATGAGCAGGGCTTTGGTCGCGTCGCCGTTGTAGTCGGTGTAACCGAGCTTTTCGAAAAGGGAGTCACGAGACAAAGAGAATTTCAGAAGAAGAAAAGAAGAGCCACGAGTTCTGCGCAACTCGCTCATGGTTTTTTCTTTTCTTCTTCTGAGAAATTATTCCCTTTGGCTCGCGAGAAATCTAAAGAGTGCTCTGGGGTGACTGCAGGTACGTACATTCAAACATATCTTCAATTCTCTGCCTCAGTATATCGAAATAGCAGCGTACACATTTCGCAATAGGGAGCATTGCAGATGTCCTTAGAATATTATTCCTGTAAGCATTTGTGAGATTTTCTCGGGACTCATATTTTTATTGTACTCTGCAGCTTTACGGTGATCGGCATTTTCTGATAGCGAGGTGGTATAACTTGTTGGCATTGACAAACTTAAGTTTGTCATTAACGTCCTTTTATACCTGCCAAAGTCAGATGAGAGTATCTGTGAATTCACGTAACTAGTGTATAATAACAAAAGATGGCACTAAAATAAGATACACATTGGCTAAGAAGTCAGGGTATAGCGTTACATACTGAGAGCAAATAATTTTGAAACAAAAATACAAGCTAGATATTCATGCACTGAGTGCATTCCCAGGCTATTTTGAAAACAAACGTTCTAACAGTTTTTTTAAATGGCTATAAGTCGTGTTAAGGTGGAACCGTCGTTTGTTCTATGGTTTGCTATCACTATTTAATCTAGCAGAGATAAAACGAATGTCGTATCTCTGCTAAATCGGGCGTATATTCGTGTGGCCATCTTCCACAGGTGTAGAATCTTTCGTGTCTTTTCGACGAGAATCCAACAACAGTTCAATGTTTAATTTTTTTTTTTACGAATTTTAATCAATTCCGTTCATTTCATTCATATAAACTCTTTCATCATGTTAGCGGGCACCTATTTTCACTCATTAAAGCGAAGTTACATTTTATGCGTTCTTTCTTTCTCGGAATGTTGGAAGCTATCTTAATACTCAATTTTTGCCTGTTGTTGGCGGTTATCTCAAAACCAAGACATTCACTTCTAGGGGAATGTATTTTGCCCACAGTAGTTTCCCGGCAGTGGTTGGTTGCCTCTCATAGAATTTATTTTGCCTACAGTAGTTAACACGTGAGCATACTAGAGTTGGACCGCTTCTGCACAGCACATTCTCCCCGTTCTCCAGCCTCACCTAGCACGAGAAGTCTCTGTGTTCTAGATTCAATCGGCAAATGAGATGAAATTTGCAGTGTCTATCGCAGCGATGTAAATCAAATCCTAGCAAAAAAAAGAGCAGTTTTGGCTTGCCTGTTGTGCTATTGCGTGCCACCTAAATGTCACAATAGGCAAGACATTCTTCGCTCTATCAAAGCCACCTATTACATGCTTCATCAAACTCGGCTGCATCAAAAATCATAGCCAAACGCACTGCTAAGACGGCTGACGGCAGCAGTCTTTGAGCGCGCAGTGAAGCGACTGTAACCTCGCCTGGGCGGTGCAGGTTGCTTAAACTTCCCCTTGCCCCGGCTGCCTTCAATATTACCCCGTAACCCAACAGGGCCAATAAAACGACATATTTTCAGTTTCACGTCCCACTGAGTGCCATCAATATCGTATGATGAAAGAGGAAGATATTCTAATCGTGTCCATTGCGTGCCAGAATTTGTGTTCCGTTCCGAAACCGGAGAGGTTGCGGTTAAAGAACAACGAATGAATAGCATAGAGCTGTTACAGCTATCGGTCTCGAAACGCTGCTGCTCCCGCTACCAAGCCGTTCCCAGTTACGTCATAATAATGCAATGACGTGTCAATAACGTCGTTTCCCGATTGTCTTCGAACACGTTTTCGAGCGTTAGATTTTTTTCTCATTTTTATCGCTTAACGCGAACAGCACGTGCCTGCCTGACAGCCGTACTCGCTTACACTCACTGTCAGGCTAGCATGCGCGGACGCTTACGCGCTCTATTCGAATGCGAAAGCTGCCCTAGGTCATTCCCGGATCTGGTCGCCTTGTACGTGACGCGCCATTCGCGCGGCCTCTGTGGCGGCCCAAACCGCACAGGGTCGTCCCGACCGAATCGTCGGCGCAGGAGCGTACGAATGGGAATGGATATATGATGAGCAACGTGATGATTGTATGAATCAGGTAGCGATGAGCCGGAGGTGACGGGAGGAGTAGGAAGAGAAGTTCGATCGCGACGGGTGAGACGTGCAAACGGGCTAAAAGATGTATTCAAGCCGTCTTGTACGCCACATCCACGTTACGCTCTGTCCCTGAGCGTCCCTTTGTGCCCAGAAGATTTCTCGATGTTTCTGGAATCAGTGCTTTTGTGTTGACCGTGCTGTCTCTAGAGGATACTGCGTTTGTCTCCTCCGTTCCCGAGCACGCCTTGCCGCCCCAGCTAAGAAGGACAAAGTGCAGGAGGAGGCGTAGTCCCGACGACCTTCATGTGGCGGATGTGCATGATTGCAATTATCTGTTTGTGTCCTCGTCGTTTCGGTAGAGTCAGGTATGCCTGTTAGGGCTGGGGCGAAAGCAACATTTTGTTTTGATCGGCCCAGTTAATTCAACCTCCTTGTTTCGAAACACCTTAACGCTCCCAAAGATCTTTTCGATCACACCCAGAAGGCTGTTGAGTGGTAACGGCAAGCGTTCAGCGAGAAATTTGTATAGAAGTGTATCTAGTATCATAATATTTCGTGATAATGTGTGCGAGGGGGCGTACGCGGGTTTGTGTGTGTGTGTGTGTGTGTGTGTGTGTGTGTGTGTGTGTGTGTGTGTGTGTGTGTGTGTGTGTGTGTGTGTGTGTGTGTGTGTGTGTGTGTGTGTGTGCGTGCGTGCGTGCGTGCGTGCGTGCGTGCGTGCGTGTGTGTGTGTGTGTGTGTGTGTGTGTGTGTGTGTGTGTGTGTGTGTGTGTGTGTGTGTGTGTGTGTGTGTGTGTGTGTGTGTGTGTGTGTGTGTGTGTGTGTGTGTGTGTGTGTGTGTGTGTGTGTGTGTGTGTGTGTGTGTGTGTGTGTGTGTGCGTGCGTGCGTGCGTGCGTGCGCGCGTGTACGCCTGAAAATGAAGTCCTCTCTCTTTTTCATGCCCTTAAGTATGACACCTGTCTGCAGGACTGCCCATAACACCTTAATATTCATGGGATTATGACGTGTTGTTTTGCTCACCCTCTTCTTCGCCTCCCATTCTTTTCACACACCTTTTCGTGACTTGTGAAAATATTTTTTGCTACGGTCATTAGTTTCAATGTTGAATAGGACGTGCGTATTCAATTTTCTGCTGATTCCCTGTTCTTTTTCCAGGCTGGGCTAAAACGTTTTTCTTCATAGAACTAAGCTTTAATTTTTTTTTTTGAGACGAGAATTACCACAGGTGTTGCTTTCACATTTCCCAATTTGCGCCTAGTCCTCTGTCATGGGTACATTTTTCATAACTTCTAATTTTATCCGTAAGGAATGATTCTTACGTCTGAACATTCATTGCTGATAGAAAAAGCAAATCTGCTCACAAGCTCATGTCTCGGGAGAAAGGCATGGGGAACGGACGAGTAATCTAACCCTCACTCTGGATGAGCGGTTGTTCGCACATATGTCGAATAGAAATCGAGCGTTGCATTTAAAGTAAACGTCTGAACTCTGACATTTTCTTGTTTTACAATACAGGGATTTCAAATTCACGGCACCCTGTTGGTGATCCTGGGTTAAAATGCATTAAAAGGGCATAGCGAACAGTACGCAAAGGAAAATGTAGGGCCGCCTACAAAGAATGACTAAAAATAGAAAAAGGTAAATAATCTCGCTTATTTATTATTTTCGCGAACCCAGCGTTAATTTTCCTGCCAAATATTTCACTAACCTTCGGAAGTATTGTCGGGTTACGCGTATGTTGCGCGTACGTTGCAGATAAGCTTGTTAAACTTCAGATATTTATTGCCCCCCCCCCCCCCCCCCCACACACACACACAAAAAAAAATGAAGGCCATTTTTGCTGGACCGCAGCGTACGCTCAAGGCAAACATATTATTCTGCTGAAAAAGAATTCCTGTCAGTGTCAGGGCAAGCTAAGCTTTCGTTTTTCACAAATCTTACCTTCAATGGAACACACCGACCCTCACGACTTATAGTTATCTATTAACTCCACACACTCCAAGCCTGTAACATTACATGACGAGGAAAGCAATCCTATTGCGAATCAAGAATCTAGCCATGTCTGATTTTTTTCTGTTCTTGTTTCACCCAGCAACCTTGCTGGAAATTACCGGAATTCTCAGCTATCAATCACCCAGTTAGGCCAGGCACTGTTTAACGCTCATGACGTCAAGAAGTCAACCTAAGCATTAAAACTTACATCCTCATCTAGTATGGACGACGCCATTTAAAGTGCTAAAATATACTAAGAACATTGTGAACGTCATATTGTGTTTGCTTTCAGTAGCACATTTAAACCGATGTTTTTCTTCAGGGTTATAAAGTTCGTAAGACCTTTACAGTCCGCTCCCGCCCTCTTCTCCCCATCAAAAACGTCCATCTCATTCATGTAAAAACTGCCGCTCCATCTGCCTCACTGCCGTCCGTTGGAAAATAATGTAGCACGTTGTCTATTCTCGCATTCTCGAATTCCTTCTCTCTGCTCAACTTATTCATTCTAAACAAGATGGCTTCTTAAGCGGACTTGCATATGATTTTCCAACTGACCCTTTTTTATTACCGACTTAAGCTCTGACATTTACCTAAACATTTCTACGGATTATTTTCTACTGAGTGGTTAGGGCGTTCGACATCTGTGCCCAAGGACGCGGTAGCGATTCCCAGCCGCGGCGGCCGCTTTTACGGTGAGGCGAAAAGCAAGGCGTTCGTGTGCTGTGCGATGTCAGTGCACGTTAAAAAACCCCGGGTGGTCGAAATTTCTGGAACTCTCCACTACGGCGTCTCTCATATCCTGAGTTACTTTGGGACGTTAAAACCTTCCAAATAAGCCAACCAGACACTCGTTTCCTTGACTTCGAATAAGCTTTTGATAAGATGTCGCATGAAAGGCCACTACTAAAGCTTTCATGCCTAAATCTTAATCATTTAAGACTGAAATAACTTTGCAGCCTTTTATACAACGCCGCGCAATTTCTCTGTGTTAATAAGTTTCCTTCCTCTCGTTGTCCTGTCACTACACGTGTTCCCGAAGTCACAGTCCTTGGGTCCTTGCCTTTTCTTGTTTGCATTAACGAATTTCCTTCCGGTATTTACGGAGACTTTGTTATTTACGGCCCCTGTACTTACAGCCCTGCCGTTGACATTCCTCAACAAGACATAATTTTCAGTCTAATTAAAACTTTTTCGAAACAACAGTTAATATTTATAATATTGTGACATTTCACCTCTGCCTACAGATCATACAACTGCCGTCCCTGCCAACACCCCCTCGTCGTCCACATCGCGCCCTGATCCGCTTAACAGCATGATATCAGCTGATCTGCAACCTGAATTCGCCGCTGATTTACACAAGCTTTTGTTTACTTACAGTGACCTTTTTGACTTCGGCACCCGCCCATTGGGTCAAACGACAGTTGTAACCCACCGAATTGACACCGGGGACGCCAGTCCTATCCACAGGCGGCCCTATCGTGTTTCGCTTGCCGAGCGACGCGTCATTCAAACGGAGGTCGAAAAGATGTTAACGAACGACATAATCGAGCCTTCCAGTAGCCCCTGGGCATCCCCTGTCGTGTTGGTCAAGAAGAAGGATAACAGTTGGAGATTCTGCGTTGACTACCGTCATTTGAATAAGATAACCAAAAAAGATGTATATCCTCTTCCGCGCATCGACGACGCGCTTGATAGTTTGCACGGAGCCAGCTACTTTTCATCCATCGACCTTCGTTCCGGCTACTAGCAGATTTCTGTCGACGAGAGAGACCGTGAAAAGACAGCGTTCATCACCCCTGACGGCCTCTATCAATTTAAAGTCATGCCTTTTGGCCTATGTAACGCCCCTGCAACTTTCGAACGGATGATGGACTCATTGCTGCGTGGCTTCAAGTGGACGACTTGCCTTTGTTGCTTAGACGACGTCATTGTTTTCTCGTCCACTTTTGACAGTCACCTCTCTCGCCTTTCTACCATTCTCGAGCTATTCCGCCGCGCCGGCCTTCAACTCAACTCAAAGAAATGCAGTTTCGGCCATCGGGAAATCAAAGTGCTTGGTCACTTGGTTAATGCTTCCGGTGTTCAGCCTGACCCTGACAAGATACGTGCCGTCAGAGATTTTCCCACTCCGCGTTCATCCAGCGATGTCCGAAGCTTCATTGGCCTATGTTCCTATTTCCGACGATTCGTCCCGAACTTCGCAGTCCTTGCTCGTCCGCTCACCCAACTCCTCAAGAAAGACGTTTCATTCTATTGGGGGCCAGAACAAGTTGCAGCTTTCTCAGAGCTTATTGCTGCTCTAACTACTCCACCAGTCTTGGCCCACTTCAACCCTTCCGCCAATACTGAACTCCGTACCGACGCAAGTGGCCATGGAATAGGAGCTATTCTCGCTCAGCAACAACACGGCCGTACAAGGGTGATTGCGTATGCCAGCCGCCTCCTCTCAACAGCCGAACAAAATTATTCTATTACAGAGCGAGAGTGTCTGGCGCTTGTCTGGGCTATTACGAAATTCCGCCCTTATTTGTTTGGCCGCCATTTTACTGTGATAACAGACCATCATGCCTTGTGCTGGCTTTCCTCTCTCAAAGATCCTACTGGCCGTTTGGGGCGCTGGGCGCTACGATTACAAGAATACACCTTTTCCGTCGTCTACAAGTCCGGCCGGCTTCACCAAGATGCAGACTGTTTGTCATGTCATCCCGTCGACTCCCCTAGTCCTACAGACTCTGACGATGATGCATATGTCTTATCTGTATCCGCCTTTGCCAACATTGCCAAGGAACAGCACCTAGATCCTTCTCTGCATTCCATTATCCTCCGTCTTACCGCCGACCACCCTGACCCATCTCTCGCCTTATTTGTGCTCCACGAGAACACCCTATACCGACGTAATATGCGACCAGATGGCACAGACCTCTTGCTCGTCGTTCCACAACACCTGCGTTCCACCATCCTTGAACAGTTCCATGATGCTCCCACGGCTGGCCACTTGGGTGTTTCTCGCACATACGACAGCCTGCGCCGACGTTTCTACTGGCCGGGGCTCTACCACTCTGTCCAGCACTACATTGCCGCGTGTGAACTGTGTCAGCGTCGGAAGAAGCCCACAATTTTGCCTTCAGGTCATATGCAGCCGATACCCATACCAACTGACCCATTTTCCCGTAAGGCGTTGACCTCCTTGGCCCCTTTCCAGTTTCCACCTCGGGGAACAAATGGATCGCCGTCGCCACCAATTACGCTACTCGGTACGCTATTACCCGAGCCATCCCGACCAGCTGCGCCACAGACGTCGCAGACTTCCTTCTAGAAAATGTAATTCTTCATCATGGTGCTCCTCGCGAACTACTAACTGACCGTGGCCGCTGTTTCCTGTCGCGAGTGGTTGACGAAATTCTCCGTTCGTGTTCCGTCCGCCACAAATTCACCACCGCATATCACCCCCAGACCAACGGCCTCACGGAACGTCTAAACCGTACCCTCACAGACATGCTGGCCATGTATGTGTCTGACGACCATCGAGATTGAGACGTTCATCTCCCCTTTGTCACATTCGCCTACAATTCATCTGTCCATTCTACCGCTGGATACTCCCCATTTTATTTATTATTTGGCCGACACCCGTTACTACCCTTCGACACCTTTCTACCCGCGGCAGACGCCACCAGTACTTACACCAGTGATGTCGTCACCCGCGCTCATGATGCCCGCCGGATAACTCATGCCAGGCTCTCTGCATCCCAAGACTCTCAAAAGATCCGGTACGACAGCCGCCACCATGATGTCCACTACACTCCTGGATCTCTCGTTTTGCTGTGGCTCCCGTGCCGTCGAGTGGGCTTGTGTGAAAAACTTTTGCCCCGTTACACTGGCCCTTACCGTGTTTTGCGCCCCGTGACCGACGTCACCTACGAAGTT